>NC_140165.1:260255493-260351216 GCF_963971535.1 Notolepis coatsorum | reverse complement strand
GGAAGCCCGTGGGTATGTCCACAGTCACGGAAACAGGTGTGTTGACGAGTGACCGTGGCAGTGCGGGCTGGTAAATTAAACTCACTTCCCCATAACAGGGCTAAGATCGAGGTTTACCTGAACACATTAGATATAATAGTATAGTAATATAATATATAGAGAGAGAGAGAGAGAGAGAGAGAGAGAGAGAGAGAGAGAGGGAGAGAGGGAGAGAGGGAGAGAGGGAGAGAGGGAGAGAGGGAGAGAGGGAGAGAGAGAGATACATTTATAATAATTATTATTATTATTATTATTAAATAGAATAATTTTCTATAGGCTTGCCGTGGTAGTCAGTGATACTGGTGACCTTCTGCGTTCAGGCATCCATACTTATTGAAAAAATGCTCATATCCAAAAGTAGTAGATAGATATAGGTCATACATGTAGGTATGCACTTGTCCTAATATACTAACCTACACTGTAGCACTCAACACTTTGATGAACATTGTTACTCAGCTGATAGAGTTGTGCCCTTCCTCAATAAAGCCCATTTGAATTGAGAGAGAGAGAGAGAGAGAGAGAGAGAGAGAGAGAGAGAGAGAGAGAGAGAGAGAGAGAGAGAGAGAGAGAGAGAGAGAGAGAGAGAGAGAGAGAGAGAGAGAGAGAGAGAGAGAGAGAGAGAGAGAGAGAGAGAGAGAGAGAGAGAGAGAGAGAGAGAGAGAGAGAGAGAGGCGACGTCATCTTTCCTTCACAAAGCGCATCGATGCGTAAGCTGTCCGTGTTTAGACAGCGCGGGCGGGTGACCAAAACACCAAACTCATCACACAGCAGCCAGTGGCTGATACTGTAGTTCACGTAGTCAACTTGAATGAACTGCGAGAGATAATTCATAACTCATATACACACACGCACTCTGCCATACAGTAGTTAATGTTTTAGCGCGACGTGGGTATACAGGACTGGCGAGGATGAAAAGCATGTTATTGGAACCGCTGCTGCAGAGTTTCTGTTGCACATAGAAGCAGACTCTACATGAGTTGTTACAGAGCTGGTCCACGCTGCATCTCAGCGCACACACACACATATATCTGTTGTTTAGAATTTGGATGGGGGGTAGCGAGTCTCTGATACCTCTCACCTCTGCAGGGTCTAACACCTATTCACAGCGCACACGCTTCTCTTGTGTGTGTGCGCGCGCGTGTATGTGCGTTTCATGACGCGCTGTAGTTCTCTGGCAAACGGAGATAATTACAATCATACCATCTAGCAAGAATTAAACGTATTTACAAGTCGTATTACGTTTAGCAAGTAAGGAGACTTATATAGTACATGTCAAAGCACTCGAAATTGTAATTTTTCTATTTTTACATATTTCTGAAAAGCGCGACTTCCAGAGCATTTATGAGTCATTCTAATTCTTTTGTTCTCCGCCGACGGGTTCAAAGCTCCAGCGTGACCCCTAAGGAGACGCATAGGTACGGTAGTTAGGAGTGAATTCACTTCTTAGTGCAGCGGCCTGTGTCGTCGCCCGCGGACGCGGGAGCCCCCTGTTCGACTCCCCCTCGGGACATTCTCATTTAACATCAAACACAACGCAGACCAATATGATCCGTCACAGTGGTGCCATGACCCGGATGTCCTGAGGGGCGTGAGTTTAGGGAGGTGAGTGTAACGGGGAAGCCCGTGGGTATATCCACAGTCACGGAAACAGGTGTGTTGACGAGTGACTGTGGCAGTGCGGGCTGGTAAATTAAACTCACTTCTCCATAACAGGGTTAACAGACGCATAGGTACGGTAGTTAGGAGTGAATTCATTTCTTAGTGCAGCGGCCTGTGTCGTCGCCCGCGGACGCGGGAGCCCCCTGTTCGACTCCCCCTCGGGACATTAACATTTAACATCAAACACAACGCAGACCCAATATGATCCGTCACACTGGTCCATGGTATAACATTTAAAATGGTCACATGTTGAGAAAGAAAATTTCATCCATCTGATAGACTTAATCTGGGTGGCAGAATAGTCCCCCTCAATAGTCCCCAGCCATGTTTCAACCCCACCTCCAAACCATTACAATTCACTTTTTGTCTCTCACCTTCAACCTTCTCCGGGCCATCAAACCCTGTCCAATCATCCAGGAAATCATCTGTTGGGGCAGATAGATACAAACAATCAATCAATCAATTTCCTCAACCATCAAACTACTTTAAGGCAGTGATAGATAGATAGATAGATAGATAGATAGATAGATAGATAGATAGATAGATAGATAGATAGATAGATAGATAGATAGATAGATAGATAGATAGATAGATATATAGATAGATAGATACAATCAATACATGTTCTCAGCCATCAAACTACTTTAAAGCAGTAATAACATTTAACATATTTGATTTAGTCAGAAATAATGGACATTAACACTTTAATCGCCGGAAACGCCGAAACTCGTCATTGCCCGCCATGCTCATTCTGCCGAAGACACCGTAACACGTCTTTGATATCAATATTTCAAAAATCTGTGATCGAAATCATATTTCTCCTCCGGGGACCTGAGATATACTGCTGAGCTCCACTCAACTGTCTAACGTTCAAGAGCGCCATCTGGTGGCCGATCGGCAGATCGCCCAACAGGAAGTGACGCGCCAAACAGGAAGTGCTCACCCATATTTCGTCCGGGCACTCGCGATCGTTAGCCGGACTCCATCTCGACACACTGGATAATCAATCGCTCGCCCTAACTCAATAAACAACGTTATTTGGACGTATATAGTATTATACAACCTGGAAATGGTTCATCTAGATCAACATCCCATAATAGAAAACTGTCTACTCCAAGCTGATCGTCCAACGGCGCGAGGAAGATACGGTAAGATCCAGCGTTATTTTCCAATGTGTTCTTTACTAACTGCTCTGATGACCATATCACCCACACTACATGAATCATCTAACGTTGGCCACGGAATTATAAACGACCCCCCGCCCATCCGGTCAACATCAGATGATACAGTACGTAGTAACTTCTAGAAGTACCTCCAGTTGAAATTTTTTATCTGGCACCGATCGCTATCAAACTGTATTTCATCATCAATATAATGCATTTGGGGCTATAAATCAAGTTCTGGAGAAAGCTGCAGAAAACGATGAAAACATACTTATACTTTAGACCGTATTTTAGTATGAATATGTGAATGAAAAAGTATAACGTTGCTACACCCTGAACAATAGATATAGGACATTGAATGGGCCATAATAATGTCAATTTAGCAATACAATTTAAAAAGTTATAGCCCTGCAAAGAAGGGGAACTTCTCCATAGACAAATAGAGATGGCGAGGGATGGTAAATTATGAATTTAACCATGGCGATCAAATTGTTAATTGGTCAATGAATCACATTGCCAAAATTTTTTATTTTTATTTTTTTTTTATCTACTTTTTCTCCCCATTTTCTATTTTTCTCCCATCCCAATTTCGTATTATCCAATTCTACCCTCCCCTGTCTTGAACGTTGTTAGACCATGCCTCCCACTGGTCGGCTGCAATGTGGATGAAGCCTTGCATCACGTGTCCCCTCCGGTACACAAGGAGGCAGCCATCGCATCTTTTCGGCTGCCAGCGCGATCTTTTCACCTGCACAGCGCGTTCTCTCAGCGGCGAGGAGTAACGCGTGGGAGGCTCACGCTGCCCCCGTTGCTTCCTGATTCTGCTGTACAGGCGCACCAACCGACCTGTAGGAGTCGCTGGCCACAACGTCCGATCCCCACCCACCGGCTTTCCCACCCCCTAATACTGCCAATTGTATTAGTATGAACGACCAGCCAAGCCGGAAGCAACGCCGAGAGCTGGGCTCGAACCCAGCATCTCCTGCATTAGTGGCGAGCGCCTTGCCCACTGTGCCACTTAGCCGCCCCAATTTTTTTTTCTATTAGAATAAACGTATTGTCATTGCACAAGTACAAGTTCAGAGTACAACGCATTGTGGCGACCAGTACAAGGAGAGTGAAAGACAACGTATAGAGCTGGTATTTTTCCTGGTCCATGGTATAAAATATTAAATGGTCACATGTTGAGAAAACTATTTTTCAGCATCCATCTTATAGACTGTCTCTGGTTAAACTACCACAGTGATCCATCTCATTATATATACTGTCTCTGGTTAAACTACCAGAGTGATGCATCTCATTATGTACAGTATACTGTCTCTGGTTAAACTACCACAGTGATCCATCTCATTATATATACTGTCTCTGGTTAAACTACCACAGTGATCCATCTCATTATGTATACTGTCTCTGGTTAAACTACCACAGTGATCCATCTCATTATATATATACTGTCTCTGGTTAAACTACCACAGTGATCCATCTCATTATGTATACTGTCTCTAGTTAAACTACCACAGTGATCCATCTCATTATATATATTGTCTCTGGTTAAACTACCACAGTGATCCATCTCATTATATACTGTCTCTGGTTAAACTACCACAGTGATCCATCTCATTATATAGACGGTCTCTGGTTAAACTACCACAGTGATCCATCTCATTATATTGACTGTCTCTGGTTAAACTACCACAGTGATCCATCTCAATATGTATACTGTCTCTGTCTCTGGTTAAACTACCACAGTGATCCATCTCATTATATATACTGTCTCTGGTTAAACTACCACAGTGATCCATCTCATTATATGGACTGTATCTGGTTACACTACCACAGTGATCCATCTCATTATATTGACTGTCTCTTTTTTTACATATTTCTGAAAAGCGCGACTTCCAGAGCATTTATGAGTCATTCTAATTCTTTTGTTCTCCGCCGACGGGTTCAAAGCTCCAGCGTGACCCCTAAGGAGACGCATAGGTACGGTAGTTAGGAGTGAATTCACTTCTTAGTGCAGCGGCCTGTGTCGTCGCCCGCGGACGCGGGAGCCCCCTGTTCGACTCCCCCTCGGGACATTCTCATTTAACATCAAACACAACGCAGACCAATATGATCCGTCACAGTGGTGCCATGACCCGGATGTCCTGAGGGGCGTGAGTTTAGGGAGGTGAGTGTAACGGGGAAGCCCGTGGGTATATCCACAGTCACGGAAACAGGTGTGTTGACGAGTGACTGTGGCAGTGCGGGCTGGTAAATTAAACTCACTTCTCCATAACAGGGTTAACAGACGCATAGGTACGGTAGTTAGGAGTGAATTCATTTCTTAGTGCAGCGGCCTGTGTCGTCGCCCGCGGACGCGGGAGCCCCCTGTTCGACTCCCCCTCGGGACATTAACATTTAACATCAAACACAACGCAGACCCAATATGATCCGTCACACTGGTCCATGGTATAACATTTAAAATGGTCACATGTTGAGAAAGAAAATTTCATCCATCTGATAGACTTAATCTGGGTGGCAGAATAGTCCCCCTCAATAGTCCCCAGCCATGTTTCAACCCCACCTCCAAACCATTACAATTCACTTTTTGTCTCTCACCTTCAACCTTCTCCGGGCCATCAAACCCTGTCCAATCATCCAGGAAATCATCTGTTGGGGCAGATAGATACAAACAATCAATCAATCAATTTCCTCAACCATCAAACTACTTTAAGGCAGTGATAGATAGATAGATAGATAGATAGATAGATAGATAGATAGATAGATAGATAGATAGATAGATAGATAGATAGATAGATAGATAGATAGATAGATAGATAGATAGATACAATCAATACATGTTCTCAGCCATCAAACTACTTTAAAGCAGTAATAACATTTAACATATTTGATTTAGTCAGAAATAATGGACATTAACACTTTAATCGCCGGAAACGCCGAAACTCGTCATTGCCCGCCATGCTCATTCTGCCGAAGACACCGTAACACGTCTTTGATATCAATATTTCAAAAATCTGTGATCGAAATCATATTTCTCCTCCGGGGACCTGAGATATACTGCTGAGCTCCACTCAACTGTCTAACGTTCAAGAGCGCCATCTGGTGGCCGATCGGCAGATCGCCCAACAGGAAGTGACGCGCCAAACAGGAAGTGCTCACCCATATTTCGTCCGGGCACTCGCGATCGTTAGCCGGACTCCATCTCGACACACTGGATAATCAATCGCTCGCCCTAACTCAATAAACAACGTTATTTGGACGTATATAGTATTATACAACCTGGAAATGGTTCATCTAGATCAACATCCCATAATAGAAAACTGTCTACTCCAAGCTGATCGTCCAACGGCGCGAGGAAGATACGGTAAGATCCAGCGTTATTTTCCAATGTGTTCTTTACTAACTGCTCTGATGACCATATCACCCACACTACATGAATCATCTAACGTTGGCCACGGAATTATAAACGACCCCCCGCCCATCCGGTCAACATCAGATGATACAGTACGTAGTAACTTCTAGAAGTACCTCCAGTTGAAATTTTTTATCTGGCACCGATCGCTATCAAACTGTATTTCATCATCAATATAATGCATTTGGGGCTATAAATCAAGTTCTGGAGAAAGCTGCAGAAAACGATGAAAACATACTTATACTTTAGACCGTATTTTAGTATGAATATGTGAATGAAAAAGTATAACGTTGCTACACCCTGAACAATAGATATAGGACATTGAATGGGCCATAATAATGTCAATTTAGCAATACAATTTAAAAAGTTATAGCCCTGCAAAGAAGGGGAACTTCTCCATAGACAAATAGAGATGGCGAGGGATGGTAAATTATGAATTTAACCATGGCGATCAAATTGTTAATTGGTCAATGAATCACATTGCCAAATTTTTTTTTTTTTTTTTTTTTTTTATCTACTTTTTCTCCCCATTTTCTATTTTTCTCCCATCCCAATTTCGTATTATCCAATTCTACCCTCCCCTGTCTTGAACGTTGTTAGACCATGCCTCCCACTGGTCGGCTGCAATGTGGATGAAGTCTTGCATCACGTGTCCCCTCCGGTACACAAGGAGGCAGCCATCGCATCTTTTCGGCTGCCAGCGCGATCTTTTCACCTGCACAGCGCGTTCTCTCAGCGGCGAGGAGTAACGCGTGGGAGGCTCACGCTGCCCCCGTTGCTTCCTGATTCTGCTGTACAGGCGCACCAACCGACCTGTAGGAGTCGCTGGCCACAACGTCCGATCCCCACCCACCGGCTTTCCCACCCCCTAATACTGCCAATTGTATTAGTATGAACGACCAGCCAAGCCGGAAGCAACGCCGAGAGCTGGGCTCGAACCCAGCATCTCCTGCATTAGTGGCGAGCGCCTTGCCCACTGTGCCACTTAGCCGCCCCAATTTTTTTTTCTATTAGAATAAACGTATTGTCATTGCACAAGTACAAGTTCAGAGTACAACGCATTGTGGCGACCAGTACAAGGAGAGTGAAAGACAACGTATAGAGCTGGTATTTTTCCTGGTCCATGGTATAAAATATTAAATGGTCACATGTTGAGAAAACTATTTTTCAGCATCCATCTTATAGACTGTCTCTGGTTAAACTACCACAGTGATCCATCTCATTATATATACTGTCTCTGGTTAAACTACCAGAGTGATGCATCTCATTATGTACAGTATACTGTCTCTGGTTAAACTACCACAGTGATCCATCTCATTATATATACTGTCTCTGGTTAAACTACCACAGTGATCCATCTCATTATGTATACTGTCTCTGGTTAAACTACCACAGTGATCCATCTCATTATATATATACTGTCTCTGGTTAAACTACCACAGTGATCCATCTCATTATGTATACTGTCTCTAGTTAAACTACCACAGTGATCCATCTCATTATATATATTGTCTCTGGTTAAACTACCACAGTGATCCATCTCATTATATACTGTCTCTGGTTAAACTACCACAGTGATCCATCTCATTATATAGACGGTCTCTGGTTAAACTACCACAGTGATCCATCTCATTATATTGACTGTCTCTGGTTAAACTACCACAGTGATCCATCTCAATATGTATACTGTCTCTGTCTCTGGTTAAACTACCACAGTGATCCATCTCATTATATATACTGTCTCTGGTTAAACTACCACAGTGATCCATCTCATTATATGGACTGTATCTGGTTACACTACCACAGTGATCCATCTCATTATATTGACTGTCTCTGGTTAAACTACCACAGTGATCCATCTCATTATATATTGTCTCTGGTTAAACTACCACAGTGATCCATCTCATTATATTGTCTGTCTCTGGTTAAACTACCACAGTGATCCATATCATTATATAGACTGTCTCTGGTTAAACTACCACAGTGATCCATCTCATTATATAGACTGTCTCTGGTTAAACTACCACAGTGATCTATCTCATTATATTGACTGTCTCTGGTTAAACTACCACAGTGATCCATCTCATTATGTATACTGTCTCTGGTTAAACTACCACAGTGATCCATCTCATTATATGGACTGTCTCTGGTTAAACTACCACAGTGATCCATCTCATTATATAGACTGTCTCTGGTTAAACTACCACAGTGATGCATCTCATTATATAGACGGTCTCTGGTTAAACTACCACAGTGATCCATCTTATTATATATACTATCTCTGGTTAAACTACCACAGTCTCTGGACCTATTAGATCAGTTCAGTATAAGATTTAGAGGTCCTACTACCGTACTTTTCGGACTATAAGCCGCGGCTTTTTCCCCCATTTTTCGACCCTGCGGCTTATATAACGGTGCGGCTTATATGTGACTCGACGTGACCAAACCCGAAAATGTAAAAATCTAAATATTGCTTTTTTGACTGCATTGAAATGTTATTTATCTGTTCCCTTATTTGCTAAACTTAATACAACTTGTAAATGAGTTAATTCTTGTTATTTGTCCGACAGTATTGTGTCCCAATGCTAATTACATATGGTAATTAAACATTAAAACACCTGCGGCTTATAGTCCAGTGCGGCTTATATATGTACACGTCATTCAATTTAGCTGCTGCGGCTTATAGTCAGGTGCGGCTTATAGTGCGAAAAGTACGGTATTTGGAATTCAAAACCCTCCATAATAGAAATCTGCTCATCTATTTCATCACTCAAATCCAAGCTTAAATATACATTGTTAAATGAATAGCTTCAATCTCATAAAACCATTAATGTCACTTTGTTTGACAGTTTCATGTTAATTTGTTTAGACTAATTATTAATGTTGTTGTTTTTGTTATTATTATTACTTTGATTATTATTGTTATCACTATTATGATCTTAATATTATGAAAATAGTTTTATGAACTTATTTCACTTTACTTTAGTTTTTGTGTTTTTTTTTTATCCAATGATTTAATGAGTTGAGGCCCTGTATATGCCCATCTGGGTCTCTTGCCTCTACTCAGCACCTTTATACACTTTGTGTCATGGTCAATGTTTTTACTGTTAATGCTGAAATGGTGCGAAATAAAGAAATAAAGAAATAATATAAAATAAAATCTCTGGACCTACCCGATGAAGAGTCTTTGTTTTGAGGGTCAGATCATGTTGGGCCAGATAAATACAAACAATTAATACATTTTCATCAGTAATCAAATTACTTTAAAGCAGTTATACAGTTTAACATATTTGATTTGGTCTGAAAGGTTGGACATTTAATGGCCAATGAATCGCATTGCCAACAATTTTACTCGTCATTGTAGCAGGCAGTAAAATCAGAGTGAAAGATAACATATAGAGCTGGTATTTCTCTTGGTCCATAGATGTGGTATACACTTTAAGATTACAACGCATTGTGGCGGTCAGTAAAATTAGTGAAATACAACGTATAGAGCTGGTATTTCTCCTGGTCCATGGTATTAAACTTAAGATGGTCACATGTTGAGAAAACTATTTTTCAGTATCCATCTGATAGACACCATCTGGTTAAACTACCACAGTGATCCATCTCATTATATACTGTCTCTGGTTAAACTACCACAGTGACCCATCTCATTATATTGACTGTCTCTGGTTAAACTACCACAGTGATCCATCTCATTATATTGACTGTCTCTGGTTAAACTACCACAGTGATCCATCTCATTATATTGACTGTCTCTGGTTAAACTACCACAGTGATCCATCTCATTATATACTGTCTCTGGTTAAACTACCACAGTGATCCATCTCATTATATATACCCCATCTGGTTAAACTACCACAGTGATCCATCTCATTATATATACTGTCTCTGGTTAAACTACCACAGTCTCTGGACCTACCTGAGTCTTTAGATGAAGCGTTTTCGTTTTGAGGGTCAGATCATGTTGGGGCAGATAAATACAAACAATTAATAGATAGATAGATAGATAGATAGATAGATAGATAGATAGATAGATAGATAGATAGATAGATAGATAGATAGATAGATAGATAGATAGATAGATAGATAGATAGATGGATAGATAGAATCAATACATGTTCTCAGCCATCAAAGTACTTTAAAGCAGTAATAACATTTAACATATGTTATTTAGTCAGAACGGATGGACATGAATTGGCCAATGAATCATATTGCCAAATTATTTTTATTCTATTAGAATAAACGTATTGTCATTGCACAAGTACAAGTTCAGAGTACAACGCATTGTGGCAACCAGTAAAATTTGAGTGAAAGACAACGTATAGAGATGGATCACTACCACAGTGATCCATCTCATTATGTATACTGTATCTGGTTAAACTACCACAGTGATCCATCTCATTATATTGACTGTCTCTGGTTAAACTACCACAGTGATCCATCTCATTATATTGACTGTATCTGGTTAAACTACCACAGTGATCCATCTCATTATATTGACTGTCTCTGGTTAAACTACCACAGTGATCCATCTCATTATATATTGTCTCTGGTTAAACTACCACAGTGATCCATCTCATTATATATTGTCTCTGGTTAAACTACCACAGTGATCCATCTCATTATATTGTCTGTCTCTGGTTAAACTACCACAGTGATCCATATCATTATATAGACTCTCTCTGGTTAAACTACCACAGTGATCCATCTCATTATATAGACTGTCTCTGGTTAAACTACCACAGTGATCTATCTCATTATATTGACTGTCTCTGGTTAAACTACCACAGTGATCCATCTCATTATGTATACTGTCTCTGGTTAAACTACCACAGTGATCCATATCATTATATGGACTGTCTCTGGTTAAACTACCACAGTGATGCATCTCATTATATAGACGGTCTCTGGTTAAACTACCACAGTGATCCATCTTATTATATATACTATCTCTGGTTAAACTACCACAGTCTCTGGACCTATTAGATCAGTTCAGTATAAGATTTAGAGGTCCTACTATTTGGAATTCAAAACCCTCCATAATAGAAATCTGCTCATCTATTTCATCACTCAAATCCAAGCTTAAATATACATTGTTAAATGAATAGCTTCAATCTCGTAAAACCATTAATGTCACTTTGTTTGACAGTTTCATGTTAATTTGTTTAGATTAATTATTAATGTTGTTGTTTTTGTTATTATTATTACTTTGATTATTATTGTTATCACTATTATGATCTTAATATTATGAAAATAGTTTTATGAACTTATTTCACTTTACTTTAGTTTTTGTGTTTTTTTTTATCCAATGATTTAATGAGTTGAGGCCCTGTATATGCCCATCTGGGTCTCTTGCCTCTCCTCAGCACCTTTATACACTTTGTGTCATGGTCAATGTTTTTACTGTTAATGCTGAAATGGTGCGAAATAAAGAAATAAAGAAATAATATAAAATAAAATCTCTGGACCTACCCGATGAAGAGTCTTTGTTTTGAGGGTCAGATCATGTTGGGCCAGATAAATACAAACAATTAATACATTTTCATCAGTAATCAAATTATTTTAAAGCAGTTATACAGTTTAACATATTTGATTTGGTCTGAAAGGTTGGACATTTAATGGCCAATGAATCGCATTGCCAACAATTTTACTCGTCATTGTAGCAGGCAGTAAAATCAGAGTGAAAGATAACATATAGAGCTGGTATTTCTCTTGGTCCATAGATGTGTTATACACTTTAAGATTACAACGCATTGTGGCGGCCAGTAAAATTAGTGAAAGACAACGTATAGAGCTGGTATTTCTCCTGGTCCATGGTATTAAACTTAAGATGTTGAGAAAACTATTTTTCAGTATCCATCTGATAGACACCATCTGGTTAAACTACCACAGTGATCCATCTCATTATATACTGTCTCTGGTTAAACTACCACAGTGATCCATCTCATTATATTGACTGTCTCTGGTTAAACTACCACAGTGATCCATCTCATTATATACTGTCTCTGGTTAAACTACCACAGTGATCCATCTCATTATATTGACCGTCTCTGGTTAAACTACCACAGTGATCCATCTCATTATATTGACTGTCTCTGGTTAAACTACCACAGTGATCCATCTCATTATATTGACTGTCTCTGGTTAAACTACCACAGTGATCCATCTCATTATGTCTCTGGTTAAACTACCACAGTGATCCATCTCATTATATATACCCCATCTGGTTAAACTACCACAGTGATCCATCTCATTATATTGACTGTATCTGGTTAAACTACCACAGTGATCCATCTCATTATATACTGTCTCTGGTTAAACTACCACAGTCTCTGGACCTACCTGAGTCTTTAGATGAAGCGTTTTCGTTTTGAGGGGCAGATCATGTTGGGGCAGATAAATACAAACAATTAATACATTTTCATCAGCCATCAAATTAATTTAAAGCAGTGATACAGTTTAACATAATATTTGATTTGGTCTGAAAGGTTGGACATTTAATGGCTAATGAATCGCATTGCCAACAATTTTACTTGTCATTGTAGCAGGCAGTAAAATCAGAGTGAAAGATAACATATAAAGCTGGTATTTTTCTTGGTCCATAGATGTGGTATAGACTTTAAGATGCATACATCTTACAATCCCTAACTTATTAATAAGTGAACCATCTCATTATATAGACTGTCTCTGGTTAAACTACCACAGTCTCTGGACCTACCGGATGAAGAGTCTTCGTTTTGAGGGTCAGATCATGTTGGGGCAGATAAATAACAATTAATACATTTTGATCAGCAATCAAACTACTTTAAAGTAGTGATACAGTTTAACATATTTGATTTAGTCTGAAAGGTTGGACATTTAAGGGCCAATGAATCGCATTGCCAACTGACTTATTAATAGCCATTGAATTACATACTGTAACTCAGGCAGGCAGGCAGGCAGGCAGGCAGGCAGGCAGGCAGGCAGGCAGGCAGGCAGGCAGGCAGGCAGGCAGGCAGGCAGGCAGGCAGGCAGGCAGCAGCAGACAGACAGACAGACAGACAGACAGACAGACAGACAGACAGACAGACAGACAGACAGACAGACAGACAGACAGACAGACAGACAGACAGACAGACAGACAGACAGACAGACAGACAGATAGATAGATAGAATCAATACATGTTCTCAGCCATCAAAGTACTTTAAAGCAGTAATAACATTTAACATATTTTATTTTGTCAGAACGGATGGACATTAATTGGCCAATGAATCACATTGCCAAATTATTTTTATTCTATTAGAATAAACGTATTGTCATTGCACAAGTACAAGTTCAGAGTACAACGCATTGTGGCGACCAGTAAAATTAGAGTGAAAGACAATGTATAGAGCTGGTATTTTTCCTGGTCCATGGTATTAAACTTAAGATGGTCACATGTTGAGAAAACTATTTTTCAGTATCCATCTGATAGACTCCACCTGGTTAAACTACCACAGTGATCCATCTCATTATATACTGTCTCTGGTTAAACTACCACAGTGATCCATCTCATTATATTGACTGTCTCTGGTTAAACTACCACAGTGATCCATCTCATTATATTGTCTGTCTCTGGTTAAACTACCACAGTGATCCATCTCATTATATTGACTGTCTCTGGTTAAACTACCACAGTGATCCATCTCATTATGTATACTGTCTCTGGTTAAACTACCACAGTGATCCATCTCATTATATTGACTGTCTCTGGTTAAACTACCACAGTGATCCATCTCATTATATTGACTGTATCTGGTTAAACTACCACAGTGATCCATCTCATTATATTGACTGTCTCTGGTTAAACTACCACAGTGATCCATCTCATTATATACTGTCTCTGGTTAAACTACCACAGTCTCTGGACCTACCTGAGTCTTCAGATGAAGCGTTTTCGTTTTGAGGGTCAGATCATGTTGGGGCAGATAAATACAAACAATTAATACATTTTCATCAGCCATCAAATTAATTTAAAGCAGTGATACAATTTAACATATTTGATTTGGTCTGAAAGGTTGGACATTTAATGGCTAATGAACCGCATTGCCAATAATTTTACTCGTCATTGTAGCAGGCATTGTAGCATTTTTCTTGGTCCATAGATGTGGTATAGACTTTAAGATGCATACATCTTACACTAGCGAAGCAAACAGCTGGCATGCCGGAGCTCACGCTAATGCTAGCGAAGCACACGCTAACGACGAGACAACGAGGAAAACAGAGCCACTAGCGACACGGCTGGCAAACACGACCCAGACCGAGCGAACGGCTAACAGCGAAGAGACTATCATGCGCCGAGAACGTTGCGGTAGCCAACGCCGAAGGTACGGGACCAGCGTTAACATGCCGGCTACTGAGAAGGCTAACGAGGCTTCACCAAGGCCACAGGACTGTGGAAAGAACCGGCAGACTAGGCCTAGCCCAAAAACAAACGGCCCCAAAACTGTTGGAAAGAAAAATGCTAACCTCACACAGAAAATAGACTGCATACTGATTGGAGATTCCATAACAAGGTATGTGGAGATGGCAAACACAGAAAATATCTGTCTAGACAATACAACTGTGAAAGAGCTAGCCGAAAAACTTCCAACACTAATCAGACCAGGAATAACAAAAATTGTCATTCACTCTGGATCGTTTGACATCCTGCGAAAGAAGACTGGCACAGAGACTTTGAAAGACGATTTCACACGTTTAATGAACACACTAGACAAACATCAGTCTGTGTACACAAACACTGATGTGTCCATCAGTGGACCAATTGCATGCTTTCGCAGAGGACAGGAAGCATTCAGTCGACTCCTAAATTTTAATTCATGGTTAGGGGCTGCATGTCTCGTACACGGCCTGAAATTCATTGACAACTTCAATGTTTTCTGGAATAACCCAGAACGTTTTCAAAGAAATGGCTTCTTCCCAAATCGCTTAGGTTCAAAGCTCCTATCAGCAAACATGCGTCATGCCTTGATGGCCTCCAAGAATATTAAGCTCATACCAGCACGAGAGATAGTCATGAAGGACACAATCTCACCACGAAGTACAGCACAAGACGTCCCGTCCCCGTCCCCCCCCCCCCATATCACACAAGGCCATCTCGTCTGATCAAATGTCCCCGAAAGCACAGTGCAGTCAGTACGGTACAGTATAGCACAATTACCATGCCATCTCTCAAAACATACAAGTAATCATAACTAGCCAATGGCATGGTGAAAAATATACGCCACCAATGCGTTTACCTGCTATTAACCTCAGGGCCATCACGGTCAAACCAAAGCAGACCTCCTCTAAAGAAGTCCAACAAATAAAATTAGCTTTCCTAAATGTCAGATCACTGAATAATAAAACATTCTTAGTAAATGATCTGATTAAAGAAAATAACTTGGATTGCATCTGCCTAGTAGAGACATGGCTAAATAATGACACAGCTACATCAATAATGATAGAACCTTGTCCACCAGACTATAACTTTTTTCAAATACCCAGAAAAAATAAAAGGGGCAGAGGAGTTGCAGCAATCTTCTCCTCAAAACTCTTGTTTAGAATCACAGAACTAGGCGAGTTCATGTCAATGGAATATCTTGCCATTGAACTAAAAACAGAATCAACTATTATTGTCACAATATACCGCCCGCCTAGACACTCACCAATATTTATACAAGAGCTCTCTGAACTGATCTCACTATGTGTTACCGGATATGATAAGGTGATCATAAATGGAGACCTGAACATCCATTTTAATAAGAAAACAGACTCCAAAACTATGGAACTAAAAAATCTACTGGATAGCTTTGACCTAATACAGCATATAACAAATGCAACTCACCGGCTTGGGAATACACTAGACTTAGTTATAACAACAACTGGGCTAAGCATAACAAATATCTCAATAACTGAATTACCTCTCTCCGACCATCACTGTATATTTTTTGATACTCAAATAACCCTTACTAAAACAAAAAAAGAAATCATAGTTAAAAAGAGGCTCCTAAACGACAAAGCTGAATCAAAGTTCATTGATCTTATCAGACTACATGAACCACACAATCATGACAGCTCTCTAAATGAAATGGTAGAAAATCTCAATGATGCAATGTCATCTATATTAAATTCTGTCGCCCCATTAAAAACGAAAAAGAAGAAAACTAGAGCCTCGCCCTGGTTAAACTATAATACGGTCAACAAAGAAAAAAGGAAATGTCGTGCAGCGGAGCGAAAATGGAGAAAAACAAAAACCACCATATGCTGTGATATATACAAAGATGCTTTAACTGCTTATAATAAAACCATCCGCTTAGCAAGGAAAGATTACTTCTCTAAAATCATTACAGAAAATGCTGGAAACTCCAGAATCCTCTTTTCCACTATTAATGTACTACTCAACACTGCCCCTACACCTCCTCAGTCATCAACGGTTAAGTGTGAAGAACTTGCACTATTCTTTAACAACAAAATAACCTTGATCAGGGCCAGCATTACTCATGATGGAAATAAAGTTGATTGCGGCAAACCGTGCAATGTAACCATGAGAAGTTTCACATGCATCACATTAGATGTACTCTGCAAAACTGTCTCAGAATGTAACTCCTCCACCTCAGACATTGACCCTATACCTACAGCTTTCTTCAAACGGGTATTTAATAGTGTTTCAAGCCCTGTGCTAGATATCATAAACACTTCCCTTAGGACTGGTATTTTCCCGGATGCCTTTAAAACAGCAGTTGTAAAGCCATTACTAAAAAAACCTAACTTGGATAGTAATGAAATGGCAAATTATCGTCCAATATCCAACCTACCATTCATTAGTAAAGTACTTGAAAAGATAGTTTCAGTTCAAATAAATTCCTTTCTTGAAGAAAACAACATCTTAGAAGAATTTCAGTCAGGATTCAGAAAATATCATAGCACTGAAACTGCCCTCACCAAAATAATCAGTGACCTCAGACTAAACTCTGACGAGAATAAGATCTCCATCCTTATCCTGTTAGATCTCAGTGCAGCATTTGATACAATCGATCACGATATTCTAATCGATCGTCTTGAAAACCATGTCGGTTTCTCAGACCATGTGCTGGGCTGGTTTAAAACATACATCAGAGGGAGGAAATTCTATGTTAAACTAGGAGATCACATGTCTGATATATACGAAAACAACTATGGAGTTGCACAAGGGAGTTGCTTAGGTCCTTTACTCTTCTCCCTTTACATGTTACCGCTGGGTGATATCATCAGAGAACATAATGTAGATTTCCATAGAATGGATGAGTAAGAACTTCCTGAAACTAAACGAGAACAAAACTGAAATTCTAATTATCGGCTCCAAAACTAAAAAAGAAACATTAATAAAGAACCTGGGGGGACTAACCCCTTGGATCAAATCTGAGGTCACTAGTCTTGGGGTTATCATAGATTCAGAACTGAACTTCAATTCTCATATTAGCAAAGTGACGAAAACATCGTTCTTCCATCTCAGAAATATAGCAAAAGTACGACCATTTATTAATCAGAACGATGCTGAGAAGCTAATTCATGCATTCATATCTAGCCGGTTAGACTACTGTAATGCACTTTTCACAGGTCTCCCTAAGAAAACCACAGAGAGGCTTCAGCTAATCCAAAACTCTGCAGCCCGACTGCTAACTAGAACCAAAAGGAGAGAGCACATTAGTCCAGTCCTAGCCGCTTTACACTGGCTTCCTGTAACATTTAGAATTGACTTTAAGGTCCTTCTCCTTACATACAAAGCTCTAAATGGACAGGGACCTAGCTACATCGCCAACACTCTAATAAATTACACACCAGCAAGAACACTGCGATCATCAGCTGCTGGACTACTAGAGGCTCCCAGAAGCAGTCAAAAGAGGATCGGTAATGCAGCCTTTATCAACTATGCCCCAAAACTATGGAACAAACTACCCCAAAACATCAGGGAAGCCAACTCGCTAGACATCTTTAAAAGACAGCTTAAAACCTATCTCTTTGCTCAGGCATTTCACTGATAGATATCTGCTACCACCTAGTGGCAAGAGGAAACATCAGGGATATCCTGACACAACTTGTATTTATTCTTACCCTGCCTACTCTTTTACACTGCCTATCAAATTCATGTGTCGGTTATTGCACTTTTTACTTCTTACTGATGACTATTTTTAAACTGAATCATTTTAAACTATTCTTATTATTTGCTAGATCCAAATGTGAAACACTGCTTATTTATGACTATTTTTAAACTGAATCATTTTATTCTTATTATTTGCTAGATCCAAATGTGAAACACTGTGATTATTTGTTCATGAATTACAGGAGTATTACTGAATAGAGAGCCTATTAGGATGCTAGATCCTAATGTGAAACACTGTGATTTGCCATATCTTGCTATGCTCGCTCATGCCTGTATTTTTTATGTCCGTTCTATTTTATAATTTTTTGACTATTTTTAAACTGAATCATTTTAAACTATTTTTACTATTTGTGTTACTGAAAACTGTAAGCGGAGAGCCTATTGGGATGCTAGATCCTAATGTGAAACACTGTGATTCTACCAGTCTATCTTTTTATGCTCGCTTATGCCTGTATTTTTTGCTGTTGTGAAGCACTTTGAACTGCAACCTCTGTATGAAAAGTGCTATACAAATAAAGTTATTATTATTATTATTATTATCTTATAATCCCTGATTTATTAATAAGTGATCCATCTGGTTATATACTGTCTCTGGTTAAACTACCACAGTCTCTGGACCTACCGGATGAATAGTCTTCGTTTTGAGGGTCAGATCATGTTGGGGCAGATAAATACAAACAATTAATACATTTTCATCAGCAATCAAACTACTTTAAAGTAGTGATACAGTTTAACATATTTGATTTAGTCTGAAAGGTTGGACATTTGGACGTTTTTATTCAATTAGAATAAACTTATTGTCATTGCACAAGTACAAGTTCAGAGTACAACGCATTGTGGCGACCAGTAAAATTAGAGTGAAAGACAACGTATAGAGCTGGTATTTTTCCTGGTCCATGGTATTAAACTTAAGATGGTCACATGTTGAGAAAACAATTTTTCAGTATCCATCTGATAGACTCCATCTGGTTAAACTACCACAGTGATCCATCTCATTATATTGACTGTCTCTGGTTAAACTACCACAGTGATCCATCTCATTATAATGTCTCTGGTTAAACTACCACAGTGATCCATCTCATTATATTGACTGTCTCTGGTTAAACTACCACAGTGATCCATCTCATTATGTATACTGTCTCTGGTTAAACTACCACAGTGATCCATCTCATTATATTGACTGTCTCTCGTTAAACTACCACAGTGATCCATCTCATTATATTGACTGTATCTGGTTAAACTACCACAGTGATCCATCTCATTATATTGACTGTCTCTGGTTAAACTACCACAGTGATCCATCTCATTATATACTGTCTCTGGTTGAACTACCACAGTCTCTGGACCTACCTGAGTCTTCAGATGAAGCGTTTTCGTTTTGAGGGTCAGATCATGTTGGGGCAGATAAATACAAACAATTAATACATTTTCATCAGCCATCAAATTAATTTAAAGCAGTGATACATTTGAACATATTTGATTTGGTCTGAAAGGTTGGACATTTAATGGCTAATGAATCGCATTGCCAACAATTTTACTCATCATTGTAGCAGGCAGTAAAATCAGAGTGAAAGATAACATATAGAGCTGGTATTTTTCTTGGTCCATAGATGTGGTATAGACTTTAAGATGCATACATCTTACAATCCCTGACTTATTAATAAGTGAACCATCTCATTATATAGACTGTCTCTGGTTAAACTACCACAGTATCTGGACCTACCGGATGAAGAGTCTTCGTTTTGAGGGTCAGATCATGTTGGGGCAGATAAATACAAACAATTAATACATTTTTATCAGCCATCAAAGGTTGGACATTTAAGGGCCAATGAATCGCATTGCCAACTGACTTATTAATAGCCATTGAATTACATACTGTAACTCAGGCAGACAGACAACAGACAGACAGACAGACAGACAGACAGACAGACAGACAGACAGACAGACAGACATACAGACAGACAGACAGACAGACAGACAGACAGACAGACAGACAGACAGACAGACAGACAGACAGACAGACAGATAGACAGACAGATAGATAGATAGATAGATAGATAGATAGATAGATAGATAGATAGATAGATAGATAGATAGATAGATAGATAGATAGATAGATAGATAGATAGATAGATAGATAGATAGATAGATAGAATCAATACATGTTCTCAGCCATCAAAGTACTTTAAAGCAGTAATAACATTTAACATATTTTATTTAGTCAGAACGGATGGACATTAATTGGCCAATGAATCACATTGCCAAATTATTTTTATTCTATTAGAATAAACGTATTGTCATTGCACAAGTACAAGTTCAGAGTACAACGCATTGTGGCGACCAGTAAAATTAGAGTGAAAGACAATGTATAGAGCTGGTATTTTTCCTGGTCCATGGTATTAAACTTAAGATGGTCACATGTTGAGAAAACTATTTTTCAGTATCCATCTGATAGACTCCACCTGGTTAAACTACCACAGTGATCCATCTCATTATATACTGTCTCTGGTTAAACTACCACAGTGATCCATCTCATTATATTGACTGTTTCTGGTTAAACTACCACAGTGATCCATCTCATTATATTGTCTGTCTCTGGTTAAACTACCACAGTGATCCATCTCATTATATTGACTGTCTCTGGTTAAACCACCACAGTGATCCATCTCATTATGTATACTGTCTCTGGTTAAACTACCACAGTGATCCATCTCATTATATTGACTGTCTCTGGTTAAACTACCACAGTGATCCATCTCATTATATTGACTGTCTCTGGTTAAACTACCACAGTGATCCATCTCATTATATTGTCTGTCTCTGGTTAAACTACCACAGTGATCCATATCATTATATTGACTGTCTCTGGTTAAACTACCACAGTGATCCATCTCATTATGTATACTGTCTCTGGTTAAACTACCACAGTGATCCATCTCATTATATTGACTGTCTCTGGTTAAACTACCACAGTGATCCATCTCATTATATTGACTGTATCTGGTTAAACTACCACAGTGATCCATCTCATTATATTGACTGTCTCTGGTTAAACTACCACAGTGATCCATCTCATTATATACTGTCTCTGGTTAAACTACCACAGTCTCTGGACCTACCTGAGTCTTCAGATGAAGCGTTTTCGTTTTGAGGGTCAGATCATGTTGGGGCAGATAAATACAAACAATTAATACATTTTCATCAGCCATCAAATTAATTTAAAGCAGTGATACAATTTAACATATTTGATTTGGTCTGAAAGGTTGGACATTTAATGGCTAATGAATCGCATTGCCAATAATTTTACTCGTCATTGTAGCAGGCAGTAAAATCAGAGTGAAAGATAACATATAGAGCTGGTATTTTTCTTGGTCCATAGATGTGGTATAGACTTTAAGATGCATACATCTTATAATCCCTGATTTATTAATAAGTGATCCATCTCGTTATATACTGTCTCTGGTTAAACTACCACAGTCTCTGGACCTACCGGATGAATAGTCTTCGTTTTGAGGGTCAGATCATGTTGGGGCAGATAAATACAAACAATTAATACATTTTCATAAGCAATCAAACTACTTTAAAGTAGTGATACAGTTTAAAATATATTGGATTTAGTCTGAAAGGTTGGACATTTGGACGTTTTTATTCAATTAGAATAAACTTATTGTCATTGCACAAGTACAAGTTCAGAGTACAACGCATTGTGGCGACCAGTAAAATTAGAGTGAAAGACAACGTATAGAGCTGGTATTTTTCCTGGTCCATGGTATTAAACTTAAGATGGTCACATGTTGAGAAAACAATTTTTCAGTATCCATCTGATAGACTCCATCTGGTTAAACTACCACAGTGATCCATCTCATTATATTGACTGTCTCTGGTTAAACTACCACAGTGATCCATCTCATTATAATGTCTCTGGTTAAACTACCACAGTGATCCATCTCATTATATTGACTGTCTCTGGTTAAACTACCACAGTGATCCATCTCATTATGTATACTGTCTCTGGTTAAACTACCACAGTGATCCATCTCATTATATTGACTGTCTCTCGTTAAACTACCACAGTGATCCATCTCATTATATTGACTGTATCTGGTTAAACTACCACAGTGATCCATCTCATTATATTGACTGTCTCTGGTTAAACTACCACAGTGATCCATCTCATTATATTGACTGTCTCTGGTTAAACTACCACAGTGATCCATCTCATTATATTGTCTGTCTCTGGTTAAACTACCACAGTGATCCATATCATTATATTGACTGTCTCTGGTTAAACTACCACAGTGATCCATCTCATTATGTATACTGTCTCTGGTTAAACTACCACAGTGATCCATCTCATTATATTGACTGTCTCTGGTTAAACTACCACAGTGATCCATCTCATTATATTGACTGTATCTGGTTAAACTACCACAGTGATCCATCTCATTATATTGACTGTCTCTGGTTAAACTACCACAGTGATCCATCTCATTATATACTGTCTCTGGTTAAACTACCACAGTCTCTGGACCTACCTGAGTCTTCAGATGAAGCGTTTTCGTTTTGAGGGTCAGATCATGTTGGGGCAGATAAATACAAACAATTAATACATTTTCATCAGCCATCAAATTAATTTAAAGCAGTGATACAATTTAACATATTTGATTTGGTCTGAAAGGTTGGACATTTAATGGCTAATGAATCGCATTGCCAATAATTTTACTCGTCATTGTAGCAGGCAGTAAAATCAGAGTGAAAGATAACATATAGAGCTGGTATTTTTCTTGGTCCATAGATGTGGTATAGACTTTAAGATGCATACATCTTATAATCCCTGATTTATTAATAAGTGATCCATCTCGTTATATACTGTCTCTGGTTAAACTACCACAGTCTCTGGACCTACCGGATGAATAGTCTTCGTTTTGAGGGTCAGATCATGTTGGGGCAGATAAATACAAACAATTAATACATTTTCATAAGCAATCAAACTACTTTAAAGTAGTGATACAGTTTAACATATTTGATTTAGTCTGAAAGGTTGGACATTTGGACGTTTTTATTCAATTAGAATAAACTTATTGTCATTGCACAAGTACAAGTTCAGAGTACAACGCATTGTGGCGACCAGTAAAATTAGAGTGAAAGACAACGTATAGAGCTGGTATTTTTCCTGGTCCATGGTATTAAACTTAAGATGGTCACATGTTGAGAAAACAATTTTTCAGTATCCATCTGATAGACTCCATCTGGTTAAACTACCACAGTGATCCATCTCATTATATTGACTGTCTCTGGTTAAACTACCACAGTGATCCATCTCATTATAATGTCTCTGGTTAAACTACCACAGTGATCCATCTCATTATATTGACTGTCTCTGGTTAAACTACCACAGTGATCCATCTCATTATGTATACTGTCTCTGGTTAAACTACCACAGTGATCCATCTCATTATATTGACTGTCTCTCGTTAAACTACCACAGTGATCCATCTCATTATATTGACTGTATCTGGTTAAACTACCACAGTGATCCATCTCATTATATTGACTGTCTCTGGTTAAACTACCACAGTGATCCATCTCATTATATACTGTCTCTGGTTGAACTACCACAGTCTCTGGACCTACCTGAGTCTTCAGATGAAGCGTTTTCGTTTTGAGGGTCAGATCATGTTGGGGCAGATAAATACAAACAATTAATACATTTTCATCAGCCATCAAATTAATGCATTGAATATCCCCGTTTCTACTAAACAGCCCATAATAGTTTCATTCTACCATTGGACGAGAACCTGGCGCCAGGTTGCCATACCCCTAGGTCCAAGTTCAATCGTGCCGCCTAACATGTCGAGGCAACCCCCGGTTCCGCGCAGTAATATGCCGGGCGAAATACGAATGGTACTATTTGTTCATAGCGCATATATATATGGCGCTCGTAAAGTAGAACTTTCTTTTAGTCCAGTTCTTTACCCTCCAACAGAGTGACAGACGCAAAAGCCTCCCCACGACGCACGTGCGGTGTAGTAAGGCCTACTTGGCCCAGAATAGGCATTGAGATATCGTGTAGATTAATAGTTGAATGGTCATAGTTTGGCACCATACCGTCGAGTTGGACGTATTCTATTAAGCTAATAATAGTCTATTTATGTATGGTGCATCGTTCGGTTAGAGTCCTACAGTTATCAGTACCCCCATCGTTCCTGACGTTATCTGGACGCTTAACCAGGCTGGTCAGACCCCTAGTGGTGATTGCATCCGAGGAGCTCCGGGTCAAGAGCGACTGGACCTGTATATTGGATTACTCTACCCAGACGACGGTGAGCCTTCCACGGCTCTTGGATTATGCTTTGTGTGCTTTGATTATTCCATGGATAAAGGCCAACACTGCCGAGTGTTGGAATTACCCCCCGGAGAGGACTCCAGGTGAGGCGGCGCTCTACACGTGAGGTCGCACCACGTCTCTCCGTTGTGGACCGGCAGATACCGTTCCACAGAGGGTCCAGCTGTATTCGTCTGCGGCCCGAGGTTCTGTGGGCACCGTGTCCAAGACTTTGGATTCTCCCAAGACACCGTCGGCCAGATGGGATACCGCCAGCGACTTCTCTAACCCCCCCCTCCTACTGTCTTACAACCAGCGGGACCCCCCCCCCCCCCCCTTAGTGTATCCAGCTATAATCATTTAAGTACCATCGCTATCGTTTCCTAAATATTCCAGGTTGTATACTTACTCCCTGCGCAACCAGAGATTGGACATTCAATGTTGATTTACCTACGAATACTCATTTGCCATAAAAGTGCATATTCAATATTTCAAATCATAAATGTAATTAAGTGAATGTTGTATACACCTTTTGCTGTATTAAATATTCGATTTGGTACATTTGTGTTGGTTGGAACTAGAGCTCCAGGACTCCCCAACGAGTACCCCCAGGAGCGGCTCACGCAGGAGCGGCTCACCTCCACAACCGCCTTCCCCCAGAGAAGCGGCGAGGATGCTACAACAGGCGTTCCTCGTCCGCATGACAGCCTCTACCGAACGCGATCGACTTCAGGGTGAACGCGACCGTCTCCAAGCACAGGCGCTTAGCGAGCACAAACATTTTACTATTGAAAGAGAACGCCTCCAAGCGCAGCGACGGAGCGAAGAAGAGCGCATACGCCGGGAGATAAGACGCCGGGAGATGAGACGCCTTCAGACGGAAATTAATATGGTAAGAGACCGGGCCGCAGCAGAGCGCGCCGCCGCCGAAGCAGAGCGCGCCGCCGCCGCAGCCCAGCGCGTCGCTGACTATGCCCAAAGAGAAGCAGAGCGCGCCGCAGCCGAAGCCCAGCGCGCCGCTGACTATGCCCAAAGAGACGCAGAGCGCGAACTCGCTCTCATCCAGCGCCAAGCCGAGCGCGACAGACTACAGGCAGAGCGCGACAAGCTACAAGCGCAGCTAATGAAGCGGCTGATGATCCCCAGGGCAACACCCTCTCCCTCCACCAGGGGTTCAAGGAACTCGTCGAGACAACCGTCAAGAGCAGCGCCTCCTAAACGAGCAAGCGACCCTGAACTTGACCAACAGACCAAGCCTATACCCCCCGCAGACCCCCTTCCCCGACCGGTCCAAGCGAGACCCAGCTACAAGGAAGGAGAGGCATACACTGCGGAGAAGCAAGATAAACGACTACAGGATCCGGAAGACCTGATAGAGGAAGAAGAGGGAGAGGAGGAGAACCAAGCCCGACGACAGCACAGTACTCCACCGGACCAGGAGGTCCAGGGCAGCCCAGGCCATACCCCCGCGGCGCTGCGCTACAGACCACCGACTCTATTCACGGGTGAGCACGACGCACGACCAGCCCCGAGGAATAGCACCTGGACCAGCTGGCTATGGTGCCCTGCCGGTACCAGCCCACAGAGAGACGCAGAGGACCCAGCAGCAGATGAAGAGGTCCAACAAAGTGTGAAGAACAGTTTCTACGTGGACAACTGTCTACAAAGCGTCTCGACTCAAGAAGAAGCCGAGGCTCTCCTAATCAAGTTACGCGCCTCCCTAATCAAAGGCGGCTTTGATATCAGGCAGTGGGCCAGCAGTGACCCGCACGTATTGCGCAGCCTCTCCTCCGCGGACAAGGCTGCCAGCAGCGAGACCTGGATGGCGACAATCCCAGGAGAAGCCCAAGAAATGACAATAGGATTAGTCTGGCGCTTCAAAACAGACTCGCTCCACTATAGACACAAACCCTTGGCTCCAGAGCAGGGAAGGTCGGCGGCGATACCGACCACCAGACGGAGTGTGTACAGAACACTCGCCAGACAATATGACCCGTTGGGATGTATTCTACCTTACACCACCAGGGCAAAGATGATTGTACGAGCACTATGGGACAAGGACCAGGGCTGGGACGACCCAATACCCGCACACCTTGCCTCAACATGGAGAGAGTGGGAGACGGAACTCCGCTCACTCCCAGGTGTCAATATACGCCGCAGCTACTTCCCATCCACAGTGAGGCCAGAGACATGCGAGATTGAGCTACACGTCTTCAGCGACGCCTCCGAAGTAGCCTACGGATCGGTTGCCTATTTGCGTGCCCAAGAGATGGGAGGAGAGATACACACTGCTTTCATACTGGCCCGCTCAAGAATAGCCCCACGTAAGCAACAATCTATCCCACGTCTAGAGCCCTGCGCAGCCCTCGCAGGAGCGCATCTAGCCACGTTAATCCAACGTGAACTCACCATTCCGGTGCATAGAACAATCTTGTGGTCAGATTCCACGACAGTACTCACATGGATTAAGTCTGATTCATGCAGATACAAAGTCTTCGTGGGAGTCAGAGTCACCGAGATTCAAGAATTAACAGAAGAAGCAAGCTGGAGGTATGTGGATACCAAACACAACCCAGCTGACGTCATCACCCGGGGAATGTCCCTGGATGACCTAACCCGTCGCAACATCTACAGTGACGGACCAGCATTCCTCCAGCTCCCGGAAGGAGATTGGCCTACGCCCACCCCGAGGGAAGCAAGTAACGAGGAGGCTGAGAACAAGAAGCCTATGTTCTGTGGACTGAGCACTGTCGCCTCCACAGACCCCAACATAGATGACTGCATTACCCTAGAGAGTGCGCAACAAAGAACATTCCTGCGGCACCACCCAGAGATTCAGTCCACCACTGACATGTCAGCAGCTGACTACAAAGAAGCAGAACTTCTTCTACTACAACGAGCCCAGAGAGACTCGTTCCCCGATGAGCTAGACTGTCTACAGGGAGGAAACCCCGTCCCATCAGACAGCAGACTGATTCACCTGGCACCAGAGAGTGACGCACATAATCTCATCAGAGTGGGTGGTCGCCTGCGGAGAGCCCCCGATCTACCAGATGACATTAAGCACCCGATCGTCTTGAACAGCCGACACAAGGTCACAGAGCTGATCATAAAGAAATACGACGCGGATGTGCACCACGCAGGAGCAGAGAGAGTCTTCGCGGAGATCAGACGTCGTTATTGGATATTGCAAGGGAGAGAAGCAGTACGGCGCTTCCAGCGAACCTGTCTAGACTGCCGTAAGTGGCGCGCGCAGCCCAGCATACCACGGATGGCTGACCTACCCCCCTGTCGCCTCCGAATCGGCGACAAGCCATTCCACTCCACAGGCATGGACTGTTTTGGCCCGTTGTATATAAAGAGAGGAAGAGGCACCGAGAAGCGGTGGGGTATTGTATTCAAATGCATGACCACCAGAGCGATACATATCGAGCTCCTTCCGACCATGAGCACAGACTCATTCCTTATGGCCTTCCGGAGATTCATATCACGGAAAGGAAAACCGTCTACATTTTTGTCTGATCACGGGACCAACTTCAAAGGCGGAGAAAGAGAGCTGAGAGAGAGCTTCCAAGCTATGGGCCCAGAACTTAAGACCCACCTCGCTCCAGCCCAGATTGACTTCCAGTTTAATCCCCCGAACGCACCCCACTTCGGTGGAACCTGGGAACGAGAAGTACGTTCTATAAAGACAGCCCTGTATGCCGTACTCGGAGCCCAGACTGTGGCAGAGGAAGTCCTAATGACAGTCCTCACGGAGATCGAGGGAGTATTGAACTCAAAGCCCCTCGGTTACGTCTCCAGTGATGTAGCAGATGTCGACCCAGTCACCCCCAACACACTCCTAATGGGGCGGCTGGACCCCGCGCTACCCCAGACAATGTACAGGCCTGAAGAAGCGAACGGCCGAAGAATGTGGAGGTACAGCCAAGTACTAGCTGACAAGTTTTGGAGCAGCTTCCTACTTCACTACCTACCGTCTCTACAGACCCGCCAGAAGTGGGTAAAAGAGAGAGACAATTTGACAGAAGGAACAGTCGTCATGATTATTGATCAGTCACTACCCAGAGCTATGTGGCCGGCTGGCCGCGTAAGCAAAGTGATCACCGGTGCCGATGGCAAGGTCCGAGCAGCTGAAGTACTCGTCCAAGGGCGCACCTACACACGTCCCGTGGCGAGGCTCATAGAACTGCCCCGACTCCCAGATACTATCGATGATGACCATGACCCTATGACTTTGTGAGTTGACTGACCCTTACAGCGGACCTTGAGTGGTGGACAGTGCGGTTAATCTGTCTCTGCTTAGCTAATTAGGTGGGACTAATTAGGGGGCGGCTGTTGTGAAGGATCAGATTAAACCGAATATGTATATTTATTTATATATATTTAATTGTATTTGTATATCGTTTGATATCCCCTGTATATTCCTTGTACAATATGCATTGAATATCCCCGTTTCTACTAAACAGCCCATAATAGTTTCATTCTACCATTGGACGAGAACCTGGCGCCAGGTTGCCATACCCCTAGGTCCAAGTTCAATCGTGCCGCCTAACATGTCGAGGCAACCCCCGGTTCCGCGCAGTAATATGCCGGGCGAAATACGAATGGTACTATTTGTTCATAGCGCATATATATATGGCGCTCGTAAAGTAGAACTTTCTTTTAGTCCAGTTCTTTACCCTCCAACAGAGTGACAGACGCAAAAGCCTCCCCACGACGCACGTGCGGTGTAGTAAGGCCTACTTGGCCCAGAATAGGCATTGAGATATCGTGTAGATTAATAGTTGAATGGTCATAGTTTGGCACCATACCGTCGAGTTGGACTTATTCTATTAAGCTAATAATAGTCTATTTATGTATGGTGCATCGTTCGGTTAGAGTCCTACAGTTATCAGTACCCCCATCGTTCCTGACGTTATCTGGACGCTTAACCAGGCTGGTCAGACCCCTAGTGGTGATTGCATCCGAGGAGCTCCGGGTCAAGAGCGACTGGACCTGTATATTGGATTACTCTACCCAGACGACGGCGAGCCTTCCACGGCTCTTGGATTATGCTTTGTGTGCTTTGATTATTCCATGGATAAAGGCCAACACTGCCGAGTGTTGGAATTACCCCCCGGAGAGGACTCCAGGTGAGGCGGCGCTCTACACGTGAGGTCGCACCACGTCTCTCCGTTGTGGACCGGCAGATACCGTTCCACAGAGGGTCCAGCTGTATTCGTCTGCGGCCCGAGGTTCTGTGGGCACCGTGTCCAAGACTTTGGATTCTCCCAAGACACCGTCGGCCAGATGGGATACCGCCAGCGGCTTCTCTAACCCCCCCCTCCTACTGTCTTACAACCAGCGGGACCCCCCCCCCCCCTTAGTGTATCCAGCTATAATCATTTAAGTACCATCGCTATCGTTTCCTAAATATTCCAGGTTGTATACTTACTCCCTGCGCAACCAGAGATTGGACATTCAATGTTGATTTACCTACGAATACTCATTTGCCATAAAAGTGCATATTCAATATTTCAAATCATAAATGTAATTAAGTGAATGTTGTATACACCTTTTGCTGTATTAAATATTCGATTTGGTACATTTGTGTTGGTTCGTTTCATCAGGTGGGAAAGTGTTCATCATACTTATATCTTGTACTGGGTGGCCAGAAGTTAAAGTACATGAGGTAGTGGTATTAAATATCATATCTAACAATACAGTCAGGGAATTGTACCCCTCAGTTACAACAGTGATCCATCTCATTATGTATACTGTCTCTGGTTAAACTACCACAGTGATCCATCTCATTATATTGACTGTCTCTGGTTAAACTACCACAGTGATCCATCTCATTATATTGACTGTATCTGGTTAAACTACCACAGTGATCCATCTCATTATATTGACTGTCTCTGGTTAAACTACCACAGTGATCCATCTCATTATATACTGTCTCTGGTTAAACTACCACAGTCTCTGGACCTACCTGAGTCTTCAGATGAAGCGTTTTCGTTTTGAGGGTCAGATCATGTTGGGGCAGATAAATACAAACAATTAATACATTTTCATCAGCCATCAAATTAATTTAAAGCAGTGATACAATTTAACATATTTGATTTGGTCTGAAAGGTTGGACATTTAATGGCTAATGAATCGCATTGCCAACAATTTTACTCGTCATTGTAGCAGGCAGTAAAATCAGAGTGAAAGATAACATATAGAGCTGGTATTTTTCTTGGTCCATAGATGTGGTATAGACTTTAAGATGCATACATCTTATAAGCCCTGACTTATTAATAAGTGATCCATCTCGTTATATACTGTCTCTGGTTAAACTACCACAGTCTCTGGACCTACCGGATGAATAGTCTTCGTTTTGAGGGTCAGATCATGTTGGGGCAGATAAATACAAACAATTAATACATTTTCATCAGCAATCAAACTACTTTAAAGTAGTGATACAGTTTAACATATTTGATTTAGTCTGAAAGGTTGGACATTTGGACGTTTTTATTCAATTAGAATAAACTTATTGTCATTGCACAAGTACAAGTTCAGAGTACAACGCATTGTGGCGACCAGTAAAATTAGAGTGAAAGACAACGTATAGAGCTGGTATTTTTCCTGGTCCATGGTATTAAACTTAAGATGGTCACATGTTGAGAAAACAATTTTTCAGTATCCATCTGATAGACTCCATCTGGTTAAACTACCACAGTGATCCATCTCATTATATTGACTGTCTCTGGTTAAACTACCACAGTGATCCATCTCATTATAATGTCTCTGGTTAAACTACCACAGTGATCCATCTCATTATATTGACTGTCTCTGGTTAAACTACCACAGTGATCCATCTCATTATAATGTCTCTGGTTAAACTACCACAGTGATCCATCTCATTATATTGACTGTCGTTAAACTACCACAGTGATCCATCTCATTATGTATACTGTCTCTGGTTAAACTACCACAGTGATCCATCTCATTATATTGACTGTCTCTCGTTAAACTACCACAGTGATCCATCTCATTATATTGACTGTATCTGGTTAAACTACCACAGTGATCCATCTCATTATATTGACTGTCTCTGGTTAAACTACCACAGTGATCCATCTCATTATATACTGTCTCTGGTTGAACTACCACAGTCTCTGGACCTACCTGAGTCTTCAGATGAAGCGTTTTCGTTTTGAGGGTCAGATCATGTTGGGGCAGATAAATACAAACAATTAATACATTTTCATCAGCCATCAAATTAATTTAAAGCAGTGATACATTTGAACATATTTGATTTGGTCTGAAAGGTTGGACATTTAATGGCTAATGAATCGCATTGCCAACAATTTTACTCATCATTGTAGCAGGCAGTAAAATCAGAGTGAAAGATAACATATAGAGCTGGTATTTTTCTTGGTCCATAGATGTGGTATAGACTTTAAGATGCATACATCTTACAATCCCTGACTTATTAATAAGTGAACCATCTCATTATATAGACTGTCTCTGGTTAAACTACCACAGTCTCTGGACCTACCGGATGAAAAGTCTTCGTTTTGAGGGTCAGATCATGTTGGGGCAGATAAATACAAACAATTAATACATTTTCATCAGCCATCAAAGGTTGGACATTTAAGGGCCAATGAATCGCATTGCCAACTGACTTATTAATAGCCATTGAATTACATACTGTAACTCAGGCAGACAGACGACAGACAGACAGACAGACAGACAGACAGACAGACAGACAGACAGACAGACAGACAGACAGACAGACAGACAGAGAGACAGAGAGACAGACAGACAGACAGACAGACAGACAGACAGACAGACAGATAGATAGATAGATAGATAGATAGATAGATAGATAGATAGATAGATAGATAGATAGATAGATAGATAGATAGATAGATAGATAGATAGATAGATAGATAGATAGATAGATATGAATGAATGAATGAAAACTTTATTAACAGATTGCAGAATGGGTACAGTGCAGTACAGCTCAATACATACAATTGTTAAGGGGATGCAGACCAGAGAAAGACTTTCGTCTTGTTTCCACCAGGGTCCCCCATTTCCAATTCATCGTAACATATATGACATACATGACATACAGATAGACAGTACTGCTACATCTATACATTTATGACATACCAGATTTGCAATTACAGTACTGTATTTGTGATACAAAAAGAGTCCAGAAAGAAAAGAGTATATACATTAGGCGTAGAAACTGTACATTGGATTGGGTAGGTGGGGGTGGGACTGTACATTGGAGGTGGTTGGGGGGGGGGGGGGGGGGGGGGGGTGGTAGGAGTGGGGGGGGGGGGGGGGTGTTGGGTAGGGGGGGGGGGGGGGGGGTGGTAGGAGTGGGGGGGGGGGGGGGGTGTTGGGTAGGAGTGGGGGGGGGGGGGGTTGGGTAGGAGGGGTGGGTGGGGGACACTGTACAACTGTACAAACAACACTGTACATTGGATTATTGACAAGACCATACTTGGTAATTTACTGTACATTGGCGGGGGTTGTGCTCGGACATTTACAGGGGCCAGTTTCGAGTTGCAGTCTCCCTTAGGTGTTTTTTGAGAGAGTTTTTGAAAGTGGGTAGTGATTCACATTCCTTTACAGCTTTGGGTAGGGCGTTCCACATTGATGTGGCATAATTGCGAAACGTGTTTAGTCCCTTGTTTGAGCCGAATCTGGGTTTAACATGATTTGTGGAGCTCCCTCTGGTGTTGTGATCGTGGTATTCACTGATAGATAGATAGAATCAATACATGTTCTCAGCCATCAAAGTACTTTAAAGCAGTAATAACATTTAACATATTTTATTTAGTCAGAACGGATGGACATTAATTGGCCAATGAATCACATTGCCAAATAATTTTTATTCTATTAGAATAAACGTATTGTCATTGCACAAGTACAAGTTCAGAGTACAACGCATTGTGGCGACCAGTAAAATTAGAGGGAAAGACAATGTATAGAGCTGGTATTTTTCCTGGTCCATGGTATTAAACTTAAGATGGTCACATGTTGAGAAAACTATTTTTCAGTATCCATCTGATAGACTCCACCTGGTTAAACTACCACAGTGATCCATCTCATTATATACTGTCTCTGGTTAAACTACCACAGTGATCCATCTCATTATATTGACTGTCTCTGGTTAAACTACCACAGTGATCCATCTCATTATATTGTCTGTCTCTGGTTAAACTACCATAGTGATCCATCTCATTATATTGACTGTCTCTGGTTAAACTACCACAGTTGTTGTGAAGGATCAGATTAAACCGAATATGTATATTTATTTATATATATATATTTAATTGTATTTGTATATCGTTTGATATCCCCTGTATATTCCTTGTACAATATGCATTGAATATCCCCGTTTCTACTAAACAGCCCATAATAGTTTCATTCTACCATTGGACGAGAACCTGGCGCCAGGTTGCCATACCCCTAGGTCCAAGTTCAATCGTGCCGCCTAACATGTCGAGGCAACCCCCGGTTCCGCGCAGTAATATGCCGGGCGAAATACGAATGGTACTATTTGTTCATAGCGCATATATATATGGCGCTCGTAAAGTAGAACTTTCTTTTAGTCCAGTTCTTTACCCTCCAACAGAGTGACAGACGCAAAAGCCTCCCCACGACGCACGTGCGGTGTAGTAAGGCCTACTTGGCCCAGAATAGGCATTGAGATATCGTGTAGATTAATAGTTGAATGGTCATAGTTTGGCACCATACCGTCGAGTTGGACTTATTCTATTAAGCTAATAATAGTCTATTTATGTATGGTGCATCGTTCGGTTAGAGTCCTACAGTTATCAGTACCCCCATCGTTCCTGACGTTATCTGGACGCTTAACCAGGCTGGTCAGACCCCTAGTGGTGATTGCATCCGAGGAGCTCCGGGTCAAGAGCGACTGGACCTGTATATTGGATTACTCTACCCAGACGACGGCGAGCCTTCCACGGCTCTTGGATTATGCTTTGTGTGCTTTGATTATTCCATGGATAAAGGCCAACACTGCCGAGTGTTGGAATTACCCCCCGGAGAGGACTCCAGGTGAGGCGGCGCTCTACACGTGAGGTCGCACCACGTCTCTCCGTTGTGGACCGGCAGATACCGTTCCACAGAGGGTCCAGCTGTATTCGTCTGCGGCCCGAGGTTCTGTGGGCACCGTGTCCAAGACTTTGGATTCTCCCAAGACACCGTCGGCCAGATGGGATACCGCCAGCGGCTTCTCTAACCCCCCCCTCCTACTGTCTTACAACCAGCGGGACCCCCCCCCCCCCTTAGTGTATCCAGCTATAATCATTTAAGTACCATCGCTATCGTTTCCTAAATATTCCAGGTTGTATACTTACTCCCTGCGCAACCAGAGATTGGACATTCAATGTTGATTTACCTACGAATACTCATTTGCCATAAAAGTGCATATTCAATATTTCAAATCATAAATGTAATTAAGTGAATGTTGTATACACCTTTTGCTGTATTAAATATTCGATTTGGTACATTTGTGTTGGTTCGTTTCATCAGGTGGGAAAGTGTTCATCATACTTATATCTTGTACTGGGTGGCCAGAAGTTAAAGTACATGAGGTAGTGGTATTAAATATCATATCTAACAATACAGTCAGGGAATTGTACCCCTCAGTTACAACAGTGATCCATCTCATTATGTATACTGTCTCTGGTTAAACTACCACAGTGATCCATCTCATTATATTGACTGTCTCTGGTTAAACTACCACAGTGATCCATCTCATTATATTGACTGTATCTGGTTAAACTACCACAGTGATCCATCTCATTATATTGACTGTCTCTGGTTAAACTACCACAGTGATCCATCTCATTATATACTGTCTCTGGTTAAACTACCACAGTCTCTGGACCTACCTGAGTCTTCAGATGAAGCGTTTTCGTTTTGAGGGTCAGATCATGTTGGGGCAGATAAATACAAACAATTAATACATTTTCATCAGCCATCAAATTAATTTAAAGCAGTGATACAATTTAACATATTTGATTTGGTCTGAAAGGTTGGACATTTAATGGCTAATGAATCGCATTGCCAACAATTTTACTCGTCATTGTAGCAGGCAGTAAAATCAGAGTGAAAGATAACATATAGAGCTGGTATTTTTCTTGGTCCATAGATGTGGTATAGACTTTAAGATGCATACATCTTATAAGCCCTGACTTATTAATAAGTGATCCATCTCGTTATATACTGTCTCTGGTTAAACTACCACAGTCTCTGGACCTACCGGATGAATAGTCTTCGTTTTGAGGGTCAGATCATGTTGGGGCAGATAAATACAAACAATTAATACATTTTCATCAGCAATCAAACTACTTTAAAGTAGTGATACAGTTTAACATATTTGATTTAGTCTGAAAGGTTGGACATTTGGACGTTTTTATTCAATTAGAATAAACTTATTGTCATTGCACAAGTACAAGTTCAGAGTACAACGCATTGTGGCGACCAGTAAAATTAGAGTGAAAGACAACGTATAGAGCTGGTATTTTTCCTGGTCCATGGTATTAAACTTAAGATGGTCACATGTTGAGAAAACAATTTTTCAGTATCCATCTGATAGACTCCATCTGGTTAAACTACCACAGTGATCCATCTCATTATATTGACTGTCTCTGGTTAAACTACCACAGTGATCCATCTCATTATAATGTCTCTGGTTAAACTACCACAGTGATCCATCTCATTATATTGACTGTCTCTGGTTAAACTACCACAGTGATCCATCTCATTATGTATACTGTCTCTGGTTAAACTACCACAGTGATCCATCTCATTATATTGACTGTCTCTCGTTAAACTACCACAGTGATCCATCTCATTATATTGACTGTATCTGGTTAAACTACCACAGTGATCCATCTCATTATATTGACTGTCTCTGGTTAAACTACCACAGTGATCCATCCCATTATATACTGTCTCTGGTTGAACTACCACAGTCTCTGGACCTACCTGAGTCTTCAGATGAAGCGTTTTCGTTTTGAGTGTCAGATCATGTTGGGGCAGATAAATACAAACAATTAATACATTTTCATCAGCCATCAAATTAATTTAAAGCAGTGATACAATTTAACATATTTGATTTGGTCTGAAAGGTTGGACATTTAATGGCTAATGAATCGCATTGCCAATAATTTTACTCGTCATTGTAGCAGGCAGTAAAATCAGAGTGAAAGATAACATATAGAGCTGGTATTTTTCTTGGTCCATAGATGTGGTATAGACTTTAAGATGCATACATCTTATAATCCCTGATTTATTAATAAGTGATCCATCTCGTTATATACTGTCTCTGGTTAAACTACCACAGTCTCTGGACCTACCGGATGAATAGTCTTCGTTTTGAGGGTCAGATCATGTTGGGGCAGATAAATACAAACAATTAATACATTTTCATCAGCAATCAAACTACTTTAAAGTAGTGATACAGTTTAACATATTTGATTTAGTCTGAAAGGTTGGACATTTGGACGTTTTTATTCAATTAGAATAAACGTATTGTCATTGCACAAGTACAAGTTCAGAGTACAACGCATTGTGGCGACCAGTAAAATTAGAGTGAAAGACAACGTATAGAGCTGGTATTTTTCCTGGTCCATGGTATTAAACTTAAGATGGTCACATGTTGAGAAAACAATTTTTCAGTATCCATCTGATAGACTCCATCTGGTTAAACTACCACAGTGATCCATCTCATTATATTGACTGTCTCTGGTTAAACTACCACAGTGATCCATCTCATTATAATGTCTCTGGTTAAACTACCACAGTGATCCATCTCATTATATTGACTGTCTCTGGTTAAACTACCACAGTGATCCATCTCATTATAATGTCTCTGGTTAAACTACCACAGTGATCCATCTCATTATATTGACTGTCTCTGGTTAAACTACCACAGTGATCCATCTCATTATGTATACTGTCTCTGGTTAAACTACCACAGTGATCCATCTCATTATATTGACTGTCTCTCGTTAAACTACCACAGTGATCCATCTCATTATATTGACTGTATCTGGTTAAACTACCACAGTGATCCATCTCATTATATTGACTGTCTCTGGTTAAACTACCACAGTGATCCATCTCATTATATACTGTCTCTGGTTGAACTACCACAGTCTCTGGACCTACCTGAGTCTTCAGATGAAGCGTTTTCGTTTTGAGGGTCAGATCATGTTGGGGCAGATAAATACAAACAATTAATACATTTTCATCAGCCATCAAATTAATTTAAAGCAGTGATACATTTGAACATATTTGATTTGGTCTGAAAGGTTGGACATTTAATGGCTAATGAATCGCATTGCCAACAATTTTACTCATCATTGTAGCAGGCAGTAAAATCAGAGTGAAAGATAACATATAGAGCTGGTATTTTTCTTGGTCCATAGATGTGGTATAGACTTTAAGATGCATACATCTTACAATCCCTGACTTATTAATAAGTGAACCATCTCATTATATAGACTGTCTCTGGTTAAACTACCACAGTCTCTGGACCTACCGGATGAAAAGTCTTCGTTTTGAGGGTCAGATCATGTTGGGGCAGATAAATACAAACAATTAATACATTTTCATCAGCCATCAAAGGTTGGACATTTAAGGGCCAATGAATCGCATTGCCAACTGACTTATTAATAGCCATTGAATTACATACTGTAACTCAGGCAGACAGACAACAGACAGACAGACAGACAGACAGACAGACAGACAGACAGACAGACAGACAGACAGACAGACAGACAGACAGACAGACAGACAGACAGACAGACAGACAGACAGACAGACAGAGAGACAGAGAGACAGACAGACAGACAGACAGACAGACAGACAGACAGACAGACAGACAGACAGATAGATAGATAGATAGATAGATAGATAGATAGATAGATAGATAGATAGATAGATAGATAGATAGATAGATAGATAGATAGATAGATAGATAGATAGATAGATAGATAGATATGAATGAATGAATGAAAACTTTATTAACAGATTGCAGAATGGGTACAGTGCAGTACAGCTCAATACATACAATTGTTAAGGGGATGCAGACCAGAGAAAGACTTTCGTCTTGTTTCCACCAGGGTCCCCCATTTCCAATTCATCGTAACATATATGACATACATGACATACAGATAGACAGTACTGCTACATCTATACATTTATGACATACCAGATTTGCAATTACAGTACTGTATTTGTGATACAAAAAGAGTCCAGAAAGAAAAGAGTATATACATTAGGCGTAGAAACTGTACATTGGATTGGGTAGGTGGGGGTGGGACTGTACATTGGAGGTGGTTGGGGGGGGGGGGGGGGGGGGGGGGGATGGTAGGAGTGGGGGGGGGGGGGGGTGTTGGGTAGGAGTGGGGGGGGGGGGGGGTTGGGTAGGAGGGGTGGGTGGGGGACACTGTACAACTGTACAAACAACACTGTACATTGGATTATTGACAAGACCATACTTGGTAATTTACTGTACATTGGCGGGGGTTGTGCTCGGACATTTACAGGGGCCAGTTTCGAGTTGCAGTCTCCCTTAGGTGTTTTTTGAGAGAGTTTTTGAAAGTGGGTAGTGATTCACATTCCTTTACAGCTTTGGGTAGGGCGTTCCACATTGATGTGGCATAATTGCGAAACGTGTTTAGTCCCTTGTTTGAGCCGAATCTGGGTTTAACATGATTTGTGGAGCTCCCTCTGGTGTTGTGATCGTGGTATTCACTGATAGATAGATAGAATCAATACATGTTCTCAGCCATCAAAGTACTTTAAAGCAGTAATAACATTTAACATATTTTATTTAGTCAGAACGGATGGACATTAATTGGCCAATGAATCACATTGCCAAATTATTTTTATTCTATTAGAATAAACGTATTGTCATTGCACAAGTACAAGTTCAGAGTACAACGCATTGTGGCGACCAGTAAAATTAGAGGGAAAGACAATGTATAGAGCTGGTATTTTTCCTGGTCCATGGTATTAAACTTAAGATGGTCACATGTTGAGAAAACTATTTTTCAGTATCCATCTGATAGACTCCACCTGGTTAAACTACCACAGTGATCCATCTCATTATATACTGTCTCTGGTTAAACTACCACAGTGATCCATCTCATTATATTGACTGTCTCTGGTTAAACTACCACAGTGATCCATCTCATTATATTGTCTGTCTCTGGTTAAACTACCACAGTGATCCATCTCATTATATTGACTGTCTCTGGTTAAACTACCACAGTTGTTGTGAAGGATCAGATTAAACCGAATATGTATATTTATTTATATATATATATTTAATTGTATTTGTATATCGTTTGATATCCCCTGTATATTCCTTGTACAATATGCATTGAATATCCCCGTTTCTACTAAACAGCCCATAATAGTTTCATTCTACCATTGGACGAGAACCTGGCGCCAGGTTGCCATACCCCTAGGTCCAAGTTAAATCGTGCCGCCTAACATGTCGAGGCAACCCCCGGTTCCGCGCAGTAATATGCCGGGCGAAATACGAATGGTACTATTTGTTCATAGCGCATATATATATGGCGCTCGTAAAGTAGAACTTTCTTTTAGTCCAGTTCTTTACCCTCCAACAGAGTGACAGACGCAAAAGCCTCCCCACGACGCACGTGCGGTGTAGTAAGGCCTACTTGGCCCAGAATAGGCATTGAGATATCGTGTAGATTAATAGTTGAATGGTCATAGTTTGGCACCATACCGTCGAGTTGGACGTATTCTATTAAGCTAATAATAGTCTATTTATGTATGGTGCATCGTTCGGTTAGAGTCCTACAGTTATCAGTACCCCCATCGTCCCTGACGTTATCTGGACGCTTAACCAGGCTGGTCAGACCCCTAGTGGTGATTGCATCCGAGGACCTCCGGGTCAAGAGCGACTGGACCTGTATATTGGATTACTCTACCCAGACGACGGCGAGCCTTCCACGGCTCTTGGATTATGCTTTGTGTGCTTTGATTATTCCATGGATAAAGGCCAACACTGCCGAGTGTTGGAATTACCCCCCGGAGAGGACTCCAGGTGAGGCGGCGCTCTACACGTGAGGTCGCACCACGTCTCTCCGTTGTGGACCGGCAGATACCGTTCCACAGAGGGTCCAGCTGTATTCGTCTGCGGCCCGAGGTTCTGTGGGCACCGTGTCCAAGACTTTGGATTCTCCCAAGACACCGTTGGCTAGATGGGATACCGCCAGCGGCTTCTCTAACCCCCCCCTCCTACTGTCTTACAACCAGCGGGACCCCCCCCCCCCTTAGTGTATCCAGCTATAATCATTTAAGTACCATCGCTATCGTTTCCTAAATATTCCAGGTTGTATACTTACTCCCTGCGCAACCAGAGATTGGACATTCAATGTTGATTTACCTACGAATACTCATTTGCCATAAAAGTGCATATTCAATATTTCAAATCATAAATGTAATTAAGTGAATGTTGTATACACCTTTTGCTGTATTAAATATTCGATTTGGTACATTTGTGTTGGTTGGAACTAGAGCTCCAGGACTCCCCAACGAGTACCCCCAGGAGCGGCTCACGCAGGAGCGGCTCACCTCCACAACCGCCTTCCCCCAGAGAAGCGGCGAGGATGCTACAACAGGCGTTCCTCGTCCGCATGACAGCCTCTACCGAACGCGATCGACTTCAGGGTGAACGCGACCGTCTCCAAGCACAGGCGCTTAGCGAGCACAAACATTTTACTATTGAAAGAGAACGCCTCCAAGCGCAGCGACGGAGCGAAGAAGAGCGCATACGCCGGGAGATAAGACGCCGGGAGATGAGACGCCTTCAGACGGAAATTAATATGGTAAGAGACCGGGCCGCAGCAGAGCGCGCCGCCGCCGAAGCAGAGCGCGCCGCCGCCGCAGCCCAGCGCGCCGCTGACGGTGCCCAAAGAGAAGCCCAGCGCGTCGCTGACTATGCCCAAAGAGAAGCAGAGCGCGCCGCAGCCGAAGCCCAGCGCGCCGCTGACTATGCCCAAAGAGACGCAGAGCGCGAACTCGCTCTCATCCAGCGCCAAGCCGAGCGCGACAGACTACAGGCAGAGCGCGACAAGCTACAAGCGCAGCTAATGAAGCGGCTGATGATCCCCAGGGCAACACCCTCTCCCTCCACCAGGGGTTCAAGGAACTCGTCGAGACAACCGTCAAGAGCAGCGCCTCCTAAACGAGCAAGCGACCCTGAACTTGACCAACAGACCAAGCCTATACCCCCCGCAGACCCCGTTCCCCGACCGGTCCAAGCGAGACCCAGCTACAAGGAAGGAGAGGCATACACTGCGGAGAAGCAAGATAAACGACTACAGGATCCGGAAGACCTGATAGAGGAAGAAGAGGGAGAGGAGGAGAACCAAGCCCGACGACAGCACAGTACTCCACCGGACCAGGAGGTCCAGGGCAGCCCAGGCCATACCCCCGCGGCGCTGCGCTACAGACCCCCGACTCTATTCACGGGTGAGCACGACGCATGACCAGCCCCGAGGAATAGCACCTGGACCAGCTGGCTATGGTGCCCTGCCGGTACCAGCCCACAGAGAGACGCAGAGGACCCAGCAGCAGATGAAGAGGTCCAACAAAGTGTGAAGAACAGTTTCTACGTGGACAACTGTCTACAAAGCGTCTCGACTCAAGAAGAAGCCGAGGCTCTCCTAATCAAGTTACGCGCCTCCCTAATCAAAGGCGGCTTTGATCTCAGGCAGTGGGCCAGCAGTGACCCGCACGTATTGCGCAGCCTCTCCTCCGCGGACAAGGCTGCCAGCAGCGAGACCTGGATGGCGACAATCCCAGGAGAAGCCCAAGAAATGACACTAGGATTAGTCTGGCGCTTCAAAACAGACTCGCTCCACTATAGACACAAACCCTTGGCTCCAGAGCAGGGAAGGTCGGCGGCGATACCGACCACCAGACGGAGTGTGTACAGAACACTCGCCAGACAATATGACCCGTTGGGATGTATTCTACCTTACACCACCAGGGCAAAGATGATTGTACGAGCACTATGGGACAAGGACCAGGGCTGGGACGACCCAATACCCGCACACCTTGCCTCAACATGGAGAGAGTGGGAGACGGAACTCCGCTCACTCCCAGGTGTCAATATACGCCGCAGCTACTTCCCATCCACAGTTAGGCCAGAGACATGCGAGATTGAGCTACACGTCTTCAGCGACGCCTCCGAAGTAGCCTACGGATCGGTTGCCTATTTGCGTGCCCAAGAGATGGGAGGAGAGATACACACTGCTTTCATACTGGCCCGCTCAAGAATAGCCCCACGTAAGCAACAATCTATCCCACGTCTAGAGCCCTGCGCAGCCCTCGCAGGAGCGCATCTAGCCACGTTAATCCAACGTGAACTCACCATTCCGGTGCATAGAACAATCTTGTGGTCAGATTCCACAACAGTACTCACATGGATTAAGTCTGATTCATGCAGATACAAAGTCTTCGTGGGAGTCAGAGTCACCGAGATTCAAGAATTAACAGAAGAAGCAAGCTGGAGGTATGTGGATACCAAACACAACCCAGCTGACGTCATCACCCGGGGAATGTCCCTGGATGACCTAACCCGTCGCAACATCTACAGTGACGGACCAGCATTCCTCCAGCTCCCGGAAGGAGATTGGCCTACGCCCACCCCGAGGGAAGCAAGTAACGAGGAGGCTGAGAACAAGAAGCCTATGTTCTGTGGACTGAGCACTGTCGCCTCCACAGACCCCAACATAGATGACTGCATTACCCTAGAGAGTGCGCAACAAAGAACATTCCTGCGGCACCACCCAGAGATTCAGTCCACCACTGACATGTCAGCAGCTGACTACGAAGAAGCAGAACTTCTTCTACTACAACGAGCCCAGAGAGACTCGTTCCCCGATGAGCTAGACTGTCTACAGGGAGGAAACCCCGTCCCATCAGACAGCAGACTGATTCACCTGGCACCAGAGAGTGACGCACATAATCTCATCAGAGTGGGTGGTCGCCTGCGGAGAGCCCCCGATCTACCAGATGACATTAAGCACCCGATCGTCTTGAACAGCCGACACAAGGTCACAGAGCTGATCATAAAGAAATACGACGCGGATGTGCACCACGCAGGAGCAGAGAGAGTCTTCGCGGAGATCAGACGTCGTTATTGGATATTGCAAGGGAGAGAAGCAGTACGGCGCTTCCAGCGAACCTGTCTAGACTGCCGTAAGTGGCGCGCGCAGCCCAGCATACCACGGATGGCTGACCTACCCCCCTGTCGCCTCCGAATCGGCGACAAGCCATTCCACTCCACAGGCATGGACTGTTTTGGCCCGTTGTATATAAAGAGAGGAAGAGGCACCGAGAAGCGGTGGGGTATTGTATTCAAATGCATGACCACCAGAGCGATACATATCGAGCTCCTTCCGACCATGAGCACAGACTCATTCCTTATGGCCTTCCGGAGATTCATATCACGGAAAGGAAAACCGTCTACATTGTTGTCTGATCACGGGACCAACTTCAAAGGCGGAGAAAGAGAGCTGAGAGAGAGCTTCCAAGCTATGGGCCCAGAACTTAAGACCCACCTCGCTCCAGCCCAGATTGACTTCCAGTTTAATCCCCCGAACGCACCCCACTTCGGTGGAACCTGGGAACGAGAAGTACGTTCTATAAAGACAGCCCTGTATGCCGTACTCGGAGCCCAGACTGTGGCAGAGGAAGTCCTAATGACAGTCCTCACGGAGATCGAGGGAGTATTGAACTCAAAGCCCCTCGGTTACGTCTCCAGTGATGTAGCAGATGTCGACCCAGTCACCCCCAACACACTCCTAATGGGGCGGCTGGACCCCGCGCTACCCCAGACAATGTACAGGCCTGAAGAAGCGAACGGCCGAAGAATGTGGAGGTACAGCCAAGTACTAGCTGACAAGTTTTGGAGCAGCTTCCTACTTCACTACCTACCGTCTCTACAGACCCGCCAGAAGTGGGTAAAAGAGAGAGACAATTTGACAGAAGGAACAGTCGTCATGATTATTGATCAGTCACTACCCAGAGCTATGTGGCCGGCTGGCCGCGTAAGCAAAGTGATCACCGGTGCCGATGGCAAGGTCCGAGCAGCTGAAGTACTCGTCCAAGGGCGCACCTACACACGTCCCGTGGCGAGGCTCATAGAACTGCCCCGACTCCCAGATACTATCGATGATGACCATGACCCTATGACTTTGTGAGTTGACTGACCCTTACAGCGGACCTTGAGTGGTGGACAGTGCGGTTAATCTGTCTCTGCTTAGCTAATTAGGTGGGACTAATTAGGGGGCGGCTGTTGTGAAGGATCAGATTAAACCGAATATGTATATTTATTTATATATATATATTTAATTGTATTTGTATATCGTTTGATATCCCCTGTATATTCCTTGTACAATATGCATTGAATATCCCTGTTTCTACTAAACAGCCCATAATAGTTTCATTCTACCATTGGACGAGAACCTGGCGCCAGGTTGCCATACCCCTAGGTCCAAGTTCAATCGTGCCGCCTAACATGTCGAGGCAACCCCCGGTTCCGCGCAGTAATATGCCGGGCGAAATACGAATGGTACTATTTGTTCATAGCGCATATATATATGGCGCTCGTAAAGTAGAACTTTCTTTTAGTCCAGTTCTTTACCCTCCAACAGAGTGACAGACGCAAAAGCCTCCCCACGACGCACGTGCGGTGTAGTAAGGCCTACTTGGCCCAGAATAGGCATTGAGATATCGTGTAGATTAATAGTTGAATGGTCATAGTTTAGTTTGGCACCATACCGTCGAGTTGGACGTATTCTATTAAGCTAATAATAGTCTATTTATGTATGGTGCATCGTTCGGTTAGAGTCCTACAGTTATCAGTACCCCCATCGTTCCTGACGTTATCTGGACGCTTAACCAGGCTGGTCAGACCCCTAGTGGTGATTGCATCCGAGGAGCTCCGGGTCAAGAGCGACTGGACCTGTATATTGGATTACTCTACCCAGACGACGGCGAGCCTTCCACGGCTCTTGGATTATGCTTTGTGTGCTTTGATTATTCCATGGATAAAGGCCAACACTGCCGAGTGTTGGAATTACCCCCCGGAGAGGACTCCAGGTGAGGCGGCGCTCTACACGTGAGGTCGCACCACGTCTCTCCCTTGTGGACCGGCAGATACCGTTCCACAGAGGGTCCAGCTGTATTCGTCTGCGGCCCGAGGTTCTGTGGGCACCGTGTCCAAGACTTTGGATTCTCCCAAGACACCGTCGGCCAGATGGGATACCGCCGCCAGCGGCTTCTCTAACCCCCCCCTCCTACTGTCTTACAACCAGCGGGACCCCCCCCCCCCTTAGTGTATCCAGCTATAATCATTTAAGTACCATCGCTATCGTTTCCTAAATATTCCAGGTTGTATACTTACTCCCTGCGCAACCAGAGATTGGACATTCAATGTTGATTTACCTACGAATACTCATTTGCCATAAAAGTGCATATTCAATATTTCAAATCATAAATGTAATTAAGTGAATGTTGTATACACCTTTTGCTGTATTAAATATTCGATTTGGTACATTTGTGTTGGTTCGTTTCATCAGGTGGGAAAGTGTTCATCATACTTATATCTTGTACTGGGTGGCCAGAAGTTAAAGTACATGAGGTAGTGGTATTAAATATCATATCTAACAATACAGTCAGGGAATTGTACCCCTCAGTTACAACAGTGATCCATCTCATTATGTATACTGTCTCTGGTTAAACTACCACAGTGATCCATCTCATTATATTGACTGTCTCTGGTTAAACTACCACAGTGATCCATCTCATTATATTGACTGTATCTGGTTAAACTACCACAGTGATCCATCTCATTATATTGACTGTCTCTGGTTAAACTACCACAGTGATCCATCTCATTATATACTGTCTCTGGTTAAACTACCACAGTCTCTGGACCTACCTGAGTCTTCAGATGAAGCGTTTTCGTTTTGAGGGTCAGATCATGTTTGGGCAGATAAATACAAACAATTAATACATTTTCATCAGCCATCAAATTAATTTAAAGCAGTGATACAATTTAACATATTTGATTTGGTCTGAAAGGTTGGACATTTAATGGCTAATGAATCGCATTGCCAACAATTTTACTCGTCATTGTAGCAGGCAGTAAAATCAGAGTGAAAGATAACATATAGAGCTGGTATTTTTCTTGGTCCATAGATGTGGTATAGACTTTAAGATGCATACATCTTATAAGCCCTGACTTATTAATAAGTGATCCATCTCGTTATATACTGTCTCTGGTTAAACTACCACAGTCTCTGGACCTACCGGATGAATAGTCTTCGTTTTGAGGGTCAGATCATGTTGGGGCAGATAAATACAAACAAATAATACATTTTCATCAGCAATCAAACTACTTTAAAGTAGTGATACAGTTTAACATATTTGATTTAGTCTGAAAGGTTGGACATTTGGACGTTTTTATTCAATTAGAATAAACTTATTGTCATTGCACAAGTACAAGTTCAGAGTACAATGCATTGTGGCGACCAGTAAAATTAGAGTGAAAGACAACGTATAGAGCTGGTATTTTTCCTGGTCCATGGTATTAAACTTAAGATGGTCACATGTTGAGAAAACAATTTTTCAGTATCCATCTGATAGACTCCATCTGGTTAAACTACCACAGTGATCCATCTCATTATATTGACTGTCTCTGGTTAAACTACCACAGTGATCCATCTCATTATAATGTCTCTGGTTAAACTACCACAGTGATCCATCTCATTATATTGACTGTCTCTGGTTAAACTACCACAGTGATCCATCTCATTATGTATACTGTCTCTGGTTAAACTACCACAGTGATCCATCTCATTATATTGACTGTCTCTCGTTAAACTACCACAGTGATCCATCTCATTATATTGACTGTATCTGGTTAAACTACCACAGTGATCCATCTCATTATATTGCCTGTCTCTGGTTAAACTACCACAGTGATCCATCTCATTATGTATACTGTCTCTGGTTAAACTACCACAGTGATCCATCTCATTATATTGACTGTCTCTCGTTAAACTACCACAGTGATCCATCTCATTATATTGACTGTATCTGGTTAAACTACCACAGTGATCCATCTCATTATATTGACTGTCTCTGGTTAAACTACCACAGTGATCCATCCCATTATATACTGTCTCTGGTTGAACTACCACAGTCTCTGGACCTACCTGAGTCTTCAGATGAAGCGTTTTCGTTTTGAGGGTCAGATCATGTTGGGGCAGATAAATACAAACAATTAATACATTTTCATCAGCCATCAAATTAATTTAAAGCAGTGATACATTTGAACATATTTGATTTGGTCTGAAAGGTTGGACATTTAATGGCTAATGAATCGCATTGCCAACAATTTTACTCATCATTGTAGCAGGCAGTAAAATCAGAGTGAAAGATAACATATAGAGCTGGTATTTTTCTTGGTCCATAGATGTGGTATAGACTTTAAGATGCATACATCTTACAATCCCAGACTTATTAATAAGTGAACCATCTCATTATATAGACTGTCTCTGGTTAAACTACCACAGTCTCTGGACCTACCGGATGAAGAGTCTTCGTTTTGAGGGTCAGATCATGTTGGGGCAGATAAATACAAACAATTAATACATTTTCATCAGCCATCAAAGGTTGGACATTTAAGGGCCAATGAATCGCATTGCCAACTGACTTATTAATAGCCATTGAATTACATACTGTAACTCAGGCAGACAGACAACAGACAGACAGACAGACAGACAGACAGACAGACAGACAGACAGACAGACAGACAGACAGACAGACAGACAGACAGACAGACAGACAGACAGACAGACAGACAGACAGACAGACAGACAGACAGACAGACAGACAGTCAGACAGACAGAGAGACAGAGAGACAGAGAGACAGAGAGACAGACAGACAGACAGACAGACAGACAGACAGACAGACAGACAGACAGACAGATAGATAGATAGATAGATAGATAGATAGATAGATAGATAGATAGATAGATAGATAGATAGATAGATAGATAGATAGATAGATAGATAGATAGATAGATAGATAGATAGATAGATAGATAGATAGATAGATAGATAGATAGAATCAATACATGTTCTCAGCCATCAAAGTACTTTAAAGCAGTAATAACATTTAACATATTTTATTTAGTCAGAACGGATGGACATTAATTGGCCAATGAATCACATTGCCAAATTATTTTTATTCTATTAGAATAAACGTATTGTCATTGCACAAGTACAAGTTCAGAGTACAACGCATTGTGGCGACCAGTAAAATTAGAGTGAAAGACAATGTATAGAGCTGGTATTTGTCCTGGTCCATGGTATTAAACTTAAGATGGCCACATGTTGAGAAAACTATTTTTCAGTATCCATCTGATAGACTCCATCTGGTTAAACTACCACAGTGATCCATCTCATTATATACTGTCTCTGGTTAAACTACCACAGTGATCCATCTCATTATATTGACTGTCTCTGGTTAAACTACCACAGTGATCCATCTCATTATATTGTCTGTCTCTGGTTAAACTACCACAGTGATCCATCTCATTATATTGACTGTCTCTGGTTAAACTACCACAGTGATCCATCTCATTATGTATACTGTCTCTGGTTAAACTACCACAGTGATCCATCTCATTATATTGACTGTCTCTGGTTAAACTACCACAGTGATCCATCTCATTATATTGACTGTATCTGGTTAAACTACCACAGTGATCCATCTCATTATATTGACTGTCTCTGGTTAAACTACCACAGTGATCCATCTCATTATATACTGTCTCTGGTTAAACTACCACAGTCTCTGGACCTACCTGAGTCTTCAGATGAAGCGTTTTCGTTTTGAGGGTCAGATCATGTTTGGGCAGATAAATACAAACAATTAATACATTTTCATCAGCCATCAAATTAATTTAAAGCAGTGATACAATTTAACATATTTGATTTGGTCTGAAAGGTTGGACATTTAATGGCTAATGAATCGCATTGCCAACAATTTTACTCGTCATTGTAGCAGGCAGTAAAATCAGAGTGAAAGATAACATATAGAGCTGGTATTTTTCTTGGTCCATAGATGTGGTATAGACTTTAAGATGCATACATCTTATAAGCCCTGACTTATTAATAAGTGATCCATCTCGTTATATACTGTCTCTGGTTAAACTACCACAGTCTCTGGACCTACCGGATGAATAGTCTTCGTTTTGAGGGTCAGATCATGTTGGGGCAGATAAATACAAACAATTAATACATTTTCATCAGCAATCAAACTACTTTAAAGTAGTGATACAGTTTAACATATTTGATTTAGTCTGAAAGGTTGGACATTTGGACGTTTTTATTCAATTAGAATAAACTTATTGTCATTGCACAAGTACAAGTTCAGAGTACAATGCATTGTGGCGACCAGTAAAATTAGAGTGAAAGACAACGTATAGAGCTGGTATTTTTCCTGGTCCATGGTATTACACTTAAGATGGTCACATGTTGAGAAAACAATTTTTCAGTATCCATCTGATAGACTCCATCTGGTTAAACTACCACAGTGATCCATCTCATTATATTGACTGTCTCTGGTTAAACTACCACAGTGATCCATCTCATTATAATGTCTCTGGTTAAACTACCACAGTGATCCATCTCATTATATTGACTGTCTCTGGTTAAACTACCACAGTGATCCATCTCATTATGTATACTGTCTCTGGTTAAACTACCACAGTGATCCATCTCATTATATTGACTGTCTCTCGTTAAACTACCACAGTGATCCATCTCATTATATTGACTGTATCTGGTTAAACTACCACAGTGATCCATCTCATTATATTGACTGTCTCTGGTTAAACTACCACAGTGATCCATCCCATTATATACTGTCTCTGGTTGAACTACCACAGTCTCTGGACCTACCTGAGTCTTCAGATGAAGCGTTTTCGTTTTGAGGGTCAGATCATGTTGGGGCAGATAAATACAAACAATTAATACATTTTCATCAGCCATCAAATTAATTTAAAGCAGTGATACATTTGAACATATTTGATTTGGTCTGAAAGGTTGGACATTTAATGGCTAATGAATCGCATTGCCAACTATTTTACTCATCATTGTAGCAGGCAGTAAAATCAGAGTGAAAGATAACATATAGAGCTGGTATTTTTCTTGGTCCATAGATGTGGTATAGACTTTAAGATGCATACATCTTACAATCCCAGACTTATTAATAAGTGAACCATCTCATTATATAGACTGTCTCTGGTTAAACTACCACAGTCTCTGGACCTACCGGATGAAGAGTCTTCGTTTTGAGGGTCAGATCATGTTGGGGCAGATAAATACAAACAATTAATACATTTTCATCAGCCATCAAAGGTTGGACATTTAAGGGCCAATGAATCGCATTGCCAACTGACTTATTAATAGCCATTGAATTACATACTGTAACTCAGGCAGACAGACAACAGACAGACAGACAGACAGACAGACAGACAGACAGACAGACAGACAGACAGACAGACAGACAGACAGACAGACAGACAGACAGACAGACAGACAGACAGACAGACAGACAGACAGACAGACAGACAGACAGACAGACAGTCAGACAGACAGACAGACAGACAGACAGACAGACAGACAGACAGACAGACAGACAGACAGACAGACAGACAGACAGACAGACAGACAGACAGACAGACAGACAGATAGATAGATAGATAGATAGATAGATAGATAGATAGATAGATAGATAGATAGATAGATAGATAGATAGATAGATAGATAGATAGATAGATAGATAGATAGATAGATAGATAGATAGATAGATAGATAGATAGATAGATAGATAGATAGATAGATAGATAGATAGATAGATAGAATCAATACATGTTCTCAGCCATCAAAGTACTTTAAAGCAGTAATAACATTTAACATATTTTATTTAGTCAGAACGGATGGACATTAATTGGCCAATGAATCACATTGCCAAATTATTTTTATTCTATTAGAATAAACGTATTGTCATTGCACAAGTACAAGTTCAGAGTACAACGCATTGTGGCGACCAGTAAAATTAGAGTGAAAGACAATGTATAGAGCTGGTATTTGTCCTGGTCCATGGTATTAAACTTAAGATGGCCACATGTTGAGAAAACTATTTTTCAGTATCCATCTGATAGACTCCATCTGGTTAAACTACCACAGTGATCCATCTCATTATATACTGTCTCTGGTTAAACTACCACAGTGATCCATCTCATTATATTGACTGTCTCTGGTTAAACTACCACAGTGATCCATCTCATTATATTGTCTGTCTCTGGTTAAACTACCACAGTGATCCATCTCATTATATTGACTGTCTCTGGTTAAACTACCACAGTGATCCATCTCATTATGTATACTGTCTCTGGTTAAACTACCACAGTGATCCATCTCATTATATTGACTGTCTCTGGTTAAACTACCACAGTGATCCATCTCATTATATTGACTGTATCTGGTTAAACTACCACAGTGATCCATCTCATTATATTGACTGTCTCTGGTTAAACTACCACAGTGATCCATCTCATTATATACTGTCTCTGGTTAAACTACCACAGTCTCTGGACCTACCTGAGTCTTCAGATGAAGCGTTTTCGTTTTGAGGGTCAGATCATGTTGGGGCAGATAAATACAAACAATTAATACATTTTCATCAGCCATCAAATTAATTTAAAGCAGTGATACAATTTAACATATTTGATTTGGTCTGAAAGGTTGGACATTTAATGGCTAATGAATCGCATTGCCAACAATTTTACTCGTCATTGTAGCAGGCAGTAAAATCAGAGTGAAAGATAACATATAGAGCTGGTATTTTTCTTGGTCCATAGATGTGGTATAGACTTTAAGATGCATACATCTTATAATCCCTGACTTATTAATAAGTGATCCATCTCGTTATATACTGTCTCTGGTTAAACTACCACAGTCTCTGGACCTACCGGATGAATAGTCTTCGTTTTGAGGGTCAGATCATGTTGGGGCAGATAAATACAAACAATTAATACATTTTCATCAGCAATCAAACTACTTTAAAGTAGTGATACAGTTTAACATATTTGATTTAGTCTGAAAGGTTGGACATTTGGAAGTTTTTATTCAATTAGAATAAACGTATTGTCATTGCACAAGTACAAGTTCAGAGTACAACGCATTGTGGCGACCAGTAAAATTAGAGTGAAAGACAATGTATAGAGCTGGTATTTTTCCTGGTCCATGGTATTAAACTTAAGATGGTCACATGTTGAGAAAACCATTTTTCAGTATCCATCTGATAGACTCCATCTGGTTAAACTACCACAGTGATCCATCTCATTATAATGTCTCTGGTTAAACTACCACAGTGATCCATCTCATTATATATTGTCTCTGGTTAAACTACCACAGTGATCCATCTCATTATATAGACTGTCTCTGGTTAAACTACCACAGTGATCCATCTCATTATATTGACTGTCTCTGGTTAAACTACCACAGTGATCCATCTCATTATATTGACTGTCTCTGGTTAAACTACCACAGTGATCCATCTCATTATATACTGTCTCTGGTTAAACTACCACAATGATACATCTCATTATATACTGTCTCTGGTTAAACTACCACAGTCTCTGGACCTACCTGAGTCTTTAGATGAAGCGTTTTTGTTTTGAGGGTCAGATCATGTTGGGGCAGATAAATACAAACAATTAATACATTTTCATCAGCCATCAAATTAATTTAAAGCAGTGATACAGTTTAACATATTTGATTTGGTCTGAAAGGCTGGACATTTAATGGCTAATGAATCGCATTGCCAACAATTTTACTTGTCATTGTAGCAGGTAGTAAAATCAGAGTGAAAGACAACGTATAGAGCTGGTATTTTTCCTGGTCCATGGTATTAAACTTAAGATGGTCACATGTTGAGAAAATTTTTTTTCAGTATCCATCTGATAGACTCCATCTGGTTAAACTACCACAGTGATCCATCTCATTATATTGACTGTCTCTGGTTAAACTACCACAGTGATCCATCTCATTATAATGTCTCTGGTTAAACTACCACAGTGATCCATCTCATTATATTGACTGTCTCTCGTTAAACTACCACAGTGATCCATCTCATTATATTGACTGTATCTGGTTAAACTACCACAGTGATCCATCTCATTATATTGACTGTCTCTGGTTAAACTACCACAGTGATCCATCTCATTATAATGTCTCTGGTTAAACTACCACAGTGATCCATCTCATTATATTGACTGTCTCTGGTTAAACTACCACAGTGATCCATCTCATTATGTATACTGTCTCTGGTTAAACTACCACAGTGATCCATCTCATTATATTGACTGTCTCTCGTTAAACTACCACAGTGATCCATCTCATTATATTGACTGTATCTGGTTAAACTACCACAGTGATCCATCTCATTATATTGACTGTCTCTGGTTAAACTACCACAGTGATCCATCTCATTATATATACTGTCTCTGGTTGAACTACCACAGTCTCTGGACCTACCTGAGTCTTCAGATGAAGCGTTTTCGTTTTGAGGGTCAGATCATGTTGGGGCAGATAAATACAAACAATTAATACATTTTCATCAGCCATCAAATTAATTTAAAGCAGTGATACATTTGAACATATTTGATTTGGTCTGAAAGGTTGGACATTTAATGGCTAATGAATCGCATTGCCAACAATTTTACTCATCATTGTAGCAGGCAGTAAAATCAGAGTGAAAGATAACATATAGAGCTGGTATTTTTCTTGGTCCATAAATGTGGTATAGACTTTAAGATGCATACATCTTACAATCCCTGACTTATTACTGTAATAAGTGATCCATCTCATTATATACTGTCTCTGGTTAAACTACCACAGTCTCTAGATGAAGCGTTTTCGTTTTGAGGGTCAGATCATGTTGGGGCAGATAAATACAAACATCTGAAATGATAAAAAAAAAAAAAAAAAATCTAACCCCGACTAACCTTAATGTCATGCACTTGTCCTAATAAACTAACCTACACTGTAACACGCAACACTTTGATGAACATTGTTACTCAGCTGATAGAGTTATACCCTTCTTGCTGTCTTGTCGCACAGAACTTGTAAGTCGCTTTGGATAAAAGCGTCAGCTAAATGACTAAATGTAAATGTAAAATGTAAATGTAAATTAATACATTTTCATCAGCCATCAAATTAATTTAAAGCATTGATACAGTTTAACATATTTGATTTGGTCTGAAAGGTTGGACATTTAATGGCTAATGAATCGCATTGCCAACAATTTTACTCGTCATTGTAGCAGGCAGTAAAATCAGAGTGAAAGATAACATATAGAGCTGGTATTTTTCTTGGTCCATAGATGTGGTATAGACTTTAAGATGCATACATCTTACAATCCCTGACTTATTAATAAGTGAACCATCTCATTATATAGACTGTCTCTGGTTAAACTACCACAGTCTCTGGACCTACCGGATGAAGAGTCTTCGTTTTGAGGGTCAGATCATGTTGAGGCAGATAAATACAAACAATTAATACATTTTCATCAGCCATCAAATTAATTTAAAGCAGTGATACAGTTTAACATATTTGATTTGGTCTGAAAGGTTGGACATTTAATGGCTAATGAATCGCATTGCCAACAATTTTACTCGTCATTGTAGCAGGCAGTAAAATCAGAGTGAAAGATAACATATAGAGCTGGTATTTTTCTTGGTCCATAGATGTGGTATAGACTTTAAGATACATACATCTTACAATCCCTGACTTATTAATAAGTGAACCATCTCATTATATAGACTGTCTCTGGTTAAACTACCATAGTCTCTGGACCTACCGGATGAAGAGTCTTCGTTTTGAGGGTCAGATCATGTTGGGGCAGATAAATACAGATAAATACAAACAATTAATACATTTTCATCAGCAATCAAACTACTTTAAAGTAGTGATACAGTTTAACATATTTGATTTTGTCTGAAAGGTTGGACATTTAAGGGCCAATGAATCGCATTGCCAACTGACTTATTAATAGCCATTGAATTACACACTGTAACTCAGCTAGACAGACAACAGACAGACAGACAGACAGACAGACAGACAGACAGACAGACAGACAGACAGACAGACAGACAGACAGACAGACAGACAGACAGACAGACAGACAGACAGACAGACAGACAAACAGACAGACAGACAGACAGACAGACAGACAGACAGACAGACAGACAGACAGACAGACAGACAGACAGACAGACAGACAGACAGACAGACAGACAGACAGACAGACAGACAGACAGACAGACAGACAGACAGACAGAGAGAGAGAGAGAGAGAGAGAGAGAGAGAGAGAGAGAGAGAGAGAGAGAGAGAGAGAGAGAGAGAGAGAGAGAGAGAGAGAGAGAGAGAGAGAGAGAGAGAGAGAGAGAGAGAGAGAGAGAGAGAGAGAGAGAGAGAGAGAGAGAGAGAGATAGATAGATAGATAGATAGATAGATAGATAGATAGATAGATAGATAGATAGATAGATAGATAGATAGATAGATAGATAGATAGATAGATAGATAGATAGATAGATAGATGGGTCATTATACGAAAGCTTGCCATTTTGTGTCCCTCGAACAAAACTCCTCTGTCAATTTGAATAAAAAAATAATGAACAATAAAACATTTCATAATTTAGATTCCTGATGTGTCATGTAACATAAAGACAAATACAATTTATTTAGCTTTTTTGTTTTTAAAATAATTTTAAACACTTTTGTGCGAAGCATCTTGCAAAAAAATAAAAAATGACCTGTCCCTCAGTAAGATTGTTCTACTTCCACTAGCTATTAAGGCCAAAAAAGCCAAACTAGAACATAAAAACTTAAACCTATATCAAGGCACAAGTGTTGTTTCACTACGCATGAATGGATTTAAAAGAAATATGTTGCAAATGTGTAAAAAAAAAAAAAAACGTTTTAGTTGTGTCCCCATGTTGATGTCAACCCTGTTACTTTTGATGAAAACACCCCTTCAGAGATAATGGACTGTTCCGAAAGTTACACATAGCCCAGGAACTGACATCATCTTCCTTTTCTAAAGATGGTGGAGAAAAGACAAGTAAGTGTGCTCCTCTTTTCATGCATTTTCTTAGAGTTATGTGATGTCCAACAGAGGGGGACGAGCTTGTTGCGTCAGAACTGTTACCATAAATGTGCATGTTAAAAAGTTATTTGTTTGAAATTGTGAATATACATATTTAACATCATTATTTCCTCTCATGAATGCACACCATGTGGTGTCAAGACCGTTAGCATATGGCTAGTAATGGCTGCTAGTTGCCTTTTTCGTCAGCCCTGTTACCATCAGCCCTGTTACATTTCAATGGGTAACAGGGTTGAGTGAATGGTAACAGGGCTGACAAAAGTATATGCTTTTGTGTGTACATGAAAATATACTTCCCTTACCAATAGTAAGAGGTTACAGCCAATGTTAAAGTGACTTTTGTATTTGTATTTTATATGATTTTCTTAGGATGACTATCTGCAGTGGAGAAACAGCGCCTATACAGGGAACGTAGAGATGCTGATCCCGACAAGCGACAAAGATATTTAGAGAAAGAGAGGGTGAAATGGAGAAAGGATAAGGAGAAAGGGAAAAAGCTGTCTATCAGTCAACTAAGTGACAGAGAAAGGAGAGCCAAGCGGCGCAAATGGAGAGCGCAACAACTGAGATGCAGAGCAGCCAAAACAGCAGTTGCAGCAACCACAGATCAGTGCATGACGCCGCCTCTAAGTCCAGACCCAGGGCCAAATTCAGGGTCAGATCCCGGGGTAAGATCCAGGGCCCTCAAGGTTAGAGGAACAAGAGAGTGTGTATGAGTGAGTGTGAGTGTGTGTATGTGTATGTGTAAGGGGAGCATTTGAGTAAGTCACATTCATTGGTGAGTATTTGATTGTCAGTACAACTATTTGACTAATCTATGCTTTATTGTGCTACAGGCAACGTGCTCATTTGGGTTAGGTGTTTCGTGTTTACATTAACATTACACTAATGTTTACATTAGCCGATAGAAAATGATAAAACAGAGTAGCGTCACCTACCTATTGGACGCTTGCAGATGTACTTCCTCTCAACTTCACAGGCTTCATCGTTCCACCAGCCATCGGCTCCATATACCTCACCACAGTCCTCATTATTCCAGTTATCAGGCTGGCCTGGCCACCAGTACCTGAGAGAAGAGAGGAGAGGAGAGGGGAGAGGAGAGGAGAGGAGAGGAGAGGAGAGGAGAGGAGAGGAGAGGAGAGGAGAGGAGAGGAGAGGAGAGGAGAGGAGAGGAGAGGAGAGGAGAGGAGAGGAGAGGAGAGGAGAGGAGAGGAGAGGAGAGAGAAGAGGAGAGGAGAGGAGAGGAGAGGAGAGAGAAGAGGAGAGCTTTAAATGCTACAATGCAGCTGAACTACATTTTAGACTATGCATGTAAATTGTTACCACTCTTTCCCCTGTGGTGACACCCATCAATCAGTCATCACTACATCCCATGCCATGCCCTGCCATGCCAATGTCGGAGTCAGTTTTACATACGATAAGGAGTCAGTTTTACATACGATAAGGATTCCTGAAAGGTTGTCCCGTCCGTCCACTCCCAGACGCCCTCAGAAGCTTTATCATTCAGGCCGATCCAGAAGATCTCTGAGCTGATCTGTGTCGTAATCCATGACTGGACACAAGGCAGAGGTAGACAGACACAGGAGATGAGAGGGTGAGCCATGACTGGACACAAGGCAGAGGTAGACAGACACAGGAGATGAGAGGGTGAGCCATGACTGGACACAAGGCAGAGGTAGACAGACACAGGAGATGAGAGGGTGAAAGAGTACGGATCGAATCAAGTCAAGTAATTTATTTATATAGCATGTTTAAAAACTCAAGAGCCAACCGAAGTGCTGTACAATCAAAGCGTAAGACCAATGTCATAATATAAAATACACAAATACAAAAATAGAAAAAGGCACAACCGGACAAGACAGTACATTCAGAGAATAGGACAACAGCAGGCCAACAAGCGGATAGGGGAGCGCAAAGTACAGTATAGCACACAGGGGACAGAGGAGCACAAGAAGAAATACAAGGGGGAGGGGGCAGGATACAATTGAGTGTGTGTGTGTGTGTGTGTGTGTGTGTGTGTGTGTGTGTGTGTGTGTGTGTGTGTGTGTGTGTGTGTGTGTGTGTGTGTGTGTGTGTGTGTGTGTGTGTGTGTGTGTGTGTGTGTGTGTGTGTGTGTGTGTGTCAGTTTGCGTCAGTTGAGAACAAGTAGCATCTGTCCTCATATGGTCTCCAGCCTTGATCACACTGGCTAGAGGCTGATGACACAATATGACACAATATAACACAACACAACTAGGGCTGACCTTCGATTTTTTTTTTGGAATTCAAAGCTTCGGGGCCGAGATTCGATTTTAATTCGAAGCTTCGAGATTTAAAAATTAAATTAGCTGTCATTCAAAGTGACAGCTAAAAAACAAATTGAAAGCTCTATAGAGGAGCTCATTGAGCATTTCACTTGTCTCCTGCACAGGTTTAAGAAACATGCATTCATCAACACCCATGTACATGTCAAAATACTTCCCAAAGGTCAGTGAATACCACAACCACTTCACCAGAGGAAGCTCAACAAATCATGTTAAACCCAGATTCGGCTCAAACAAGGGACTAAACACGTTTCGCAATTATGCCACAACAATGTGGAACGCCCTACCCAAAGCTGTAAAGGAATGTGAATCCCTTCCCACATTCAAAACCGCTCTTAAAGAGCACCTACGGGAGGCTGCAATTCGAAACTGGCCACCGTAAATGCCCAAAACCCCCACCACCTCCTAATAGACAGTCTCCTCCCCACCGCATGTATATATTCCCTCCCTGCCGTATGTATATTTCCCTCCCACCCACCCACCCCCTCCTAATGTACAGTCCCCTCCCCATCATATGTATATACTCTGTCAGGATCTAGGGGTAACAGTACTGTATATTTGAATACCGCTTATGTCACAAATGTATCAGTACTAAATACCTATATGTCCCTATGCCATAAATGTCATGTATGTTGTGTATGTCATAAATGTCTATATGAATTGAAAATGGGGGACCCTGATGGAAACAAGACAAACGTCTTTCTCAGGTCTGCATCCCCTTAACAATTGTATGTATTGAGCCGTACTGTATTGTACCCATTCTGCAATCTGTTAAATAAAGTTTTCATTCATTCATTCATTCAACATCAAGCAGCAGGTCTCATTCTCCAGAGAGCTAAAGAGAAGTCTGTCCTCACACGAATGCATTATACATGTGGATTTCTCAGAAAACTACTCATGTAAGTACAGTGCTGAGATCCAGGCTGTGCATTTCGGTGCCTCGCACCAACAGGCATCAATGCACACAGGTGTGTTGTATGTTGGTGAAGATGCACGCCCTCTCTGCTTCTGCACCATCTCAGAATGCGAGCAAAAAGGTCCCCTTGCGATCTGGCAACACCTTGAGCCAGTACTGGACTACGTACAAGCCAATCATCCACCTGTGTCTGTGGTCCACTTCTTCAGCGATGGTCCTTGTACTCAATACAGGCAGAAGGGTAATTTCTTCCTGTTCAGTACTGAATTGAGTAAGAGGGGCTTTGAGAGTGGCACATGGAATTTTTTTGAAGCAAGCCACGGAAAGGGAGCGCCTGATGATGTTGGGGGAGTATTAAAAAGACTGGCAGATCAACTTGTGAGTACAGGGCGTGACATTCCTGATGCCGCCACACTTTACCGAGCACTACTTACAACTGGCACGAACGACAGTGAAGCTCTTTTATGTGGAAACTGAGAACATTGTGGATGCTTATCGTAACATGCCAGCAAATATCCCATTAGTCCCAGGGACAATGCGAATACACCAAGTGGTCACCAACAGGAAAGGCCACTTGATCACCAGGGATGTCAGCTGTCTGTGTGCCACATTGAAGAACCTGTCCTGTACATGTTTCAACACTAACCACTTCATCTTTCCTCCACTGATAATGGGCCCCCAAATGATCAAGGCAACCCAAGCCTCAAGCACCCCAGCCATACCTCAGCCAACCACAAGCACCCCAGCCATACCTCAGCCAACCACAAGCACCCCAGCCATACCTCAGCCAACCACAAGCACCCCAGCCGTACCTCAGCCAACCACAAACACCCCAGCCATACCTCAGCCAACCACAAGCACCCCAGCCATACCTCAGCCAACCACAAGCACCCCAGCCATACCTCAGCCAACCACAAGCACCCCAGCCATACCTCAGCCAACCACAAGCACCCCAGCCATACCTCAGCCAACCACAAGCACCCCAGCCGTACCTCAGCCAACCACAAGCACCCCAGCCATACCTCAGCCAACCACAAGCACCCCAGCCATACCTCAGCCAACCACAAACACCCCAGCCATACCTCAGCCAACCACAAGCACCCCAGCCATACCTCAGCTAACCACAAGCACCCCAGCCATACCTCAGCCAACCACAAGCACCCCAGCCATACCTCAGCCAACCACAAGCACCCCAGCCATACCTCAGCTAACCACAAGCACCCCAGCCATACCTCAGCCAACCACAAACACCCCAGCCGTACCTCAGCCAACCACAAACACCCCAGCCATACCTCAGCCAACCACAAACACCCCAGCCATACCTCAGCCAACCACAAGCACCCCAGCCATACCTCAGCCAACCACAAACACCCCAGCCATACCTCAGCCAACCACAAGCACCCCAGCCATACCTCAGCTAACCACAAGCACCCCAGCCATACCTCAGCTAACCACAAGCACCCCAGCCATACCTCAGCCAACCACAAGCACCCCAGCCGTACCTTAAAATGTCGTCAAACATGTACCAGATACAGTCCTCGCGGGATGGCCAGAGATATCTATTCTGGCCAATATGGTGTATGCACTTCACTTGGGCATATCCTTCACCTGTTGCCACAATGATTCCAGGGTACCATCATCTGTCTGGCCACACCCCCATCCGCTTACCTACATAAGCAGGGGTGTGGCCATACCATCATCTCCTTCTTCAATTTTCACCACAAAGAAGTGCCTGTATTCCAGCACTTGAGCTAGGTTGTTTAGTATGAAGAAAGGAGAACAGAAGAGCAAGGAGATACGTTGACGTTATATCTTTGTTTTCTCTCTCACTATTTTTGAGAAAATACGGCGATAATGTCTTCGTCACTGGGGTGTCTGGAAGATGATGATCATTCTGACCTCCACCGGCTTTTTCGTATTAGGTGCTCGCGTCGCTGGTCTAATCCCCACCTGCAGTCCTCCAAAGCTGTGGCTGGATAGGTATTGAACCTCCGGTTATACAGCTGGACTGTGTAGGAGGCGTCGGCTGTTTGTGAGAATCTGGCTGCCTCTGGGCTGGGTGAGTGATGTTTTGCTATGCGGGCACCGGTTGTATTGCTAATGCTATGGGGGCTAGCTGCACAATTTTACGAAGGCCGGCCCCAGATTGGGGTCCTTTGTTCGGCCTCTTAAGCGACGGACGGAGGATCCTGGTTTGAAGCCCATGATAGTCAAGCTAGTGGGCCGCGACCGAGATCTGGTTTATACACGGGGTCTCTGGACGAGCAGATTTCTTCTCTGTCCTGTGTAGGCCCCATCTTTCAAATGAGTGAAAGTTTAAACCCTAATCACGAGGAAATCGTTATCGGAAGCTCCATGCTCAAGTCGGCTGTAGCCCATACGGGAATTGTGCCGACTCCGCTGTATGTCTGTTAAATCACTGTTGAAAACTGTGTTGACATTTCTTTTTCTCTTCTCTCTTAGGATGAGGAGGGACTCAGACGGCGGCCTGTCTGAAGTGTGGCTTATTATGTTCTTGTGTACAGTTCAGGTGATAGCTGCTTAGCTTGCGTGCTAGTTGTGTGGCCTACCTGTTAGCCTGTTAGCTAGCCCGTTGCGTTCACTAGGCTAGGAACGTTATCTTGTTGCTATCAGTCGGGAGTTGGTTGTTAGCTTAATGCTACACTGTTGAATGTTACTGTGAGAATAACAAGCCATAACACTCTGACTACGACGTCATCTTTGACAGAGGATGTTAGTCGACCCTACACCGGGTGCCCTGCCAGCGAGGACTTCGTCAACATGGGGAACGTAGCGGCTGGGTGGCGCGGCGGGCATTGCCCTCGTCACCAACGCAGGAGACGCCGGGTTTGACTTCGGCTGTCCCCGTTAACCAGTGTTTGCAGTCCTCTCAGCCTGCGCTCAGGGTGTAGGTAGTAGTCCTGCTGGACTTAACACTTCTTCTTTCCTTCCCTTCTAAATGTTTTGTAATAACGATGTTTTCCAAAACGTATGTTGCTGCAATACATTGAGGATACGACGTGTGTTGTGTGTGAATTGTCTCGTCACTGGTATTCTCTCTACCTAGAAAATCGGCGTTGTTTTTTACGTGAGTAAAAATGAACTGGTTTAGTTGTGATGAGAACATGTGTGTTCATGTACGGTTAGTGACGTGTTTGAGCTCACAACTAGTGGGTTATTTAACCTGCAAAGCTATGCTTAGTGACATGTGATCGAGGAATAAGTCTTTCTCTCAGCCTGTGATGACAAATAAACAGGTAGCGTGTTCACATGTTAACAGGGCAGTACCTGTTCAACCTAGTCGTATCAAGGGTAAGGTAGGGAGGGGTGATTTTCCCCCCAGGTTCCCTGGGGCTTTTTCCCCCCTTCTCTCAAACAGGTTGTTTACAATATATTGTGTCACTATGTTTGTGGGGATACGATGTAACCCTCAGCTTAAGCTGCTGGGGTTGTGCTCCTCCTTGAGAAAACGATTTTTTCCTAGGGAAAAGATTGTTTTGGTCGCTGTCATGTGTGCTTAGCAAGGCCTGTGGCCAATACATAATCGAGGACTTATGTCTTCTCTCGTTATGAAAAACTGCGTTCCTCTTACGGTAGTGAGAGTGTACTTTGCCTTTTTTATTGTGATGAAGGGTTGTGTGTGTCGTTGAGATCTACAACTGGGTTAGGTTTGGCCCACAGAAGCACATGTGTAAGTCTTAAAGGGGCCCTCTCTGGTCTGTGTTTTTTCTTTGTAAAAATCAGATGGCTGTTTTCTCTGGGTATGTGTTTTTTCTTTGTAAAAATCATATAGCAGGTTTCGCACATGGGTCTATGTGAAGCTGTTAAACGCTTCATGTAGCATGCTATGACTGGTGTCATGGCTCTACTTTGTCATTACATCGTATCAGGGGTGAGGGGTCGTAAAGGGGTGAACTGGTAAGCCTTCCTCCCCTTTTCTGATTGGTCAGGGGTTAAAACCCCCTGTCCTTCAGGCTTCCTGTCACGTTGCTGGATCAGCACGTTACACGGTAGGGGGGGGGGGGGGGGGGGGGGAGTTTCCTAGTCCCACGCCATGAAAGATTGGGCGTGCGGACCGCGGAAATTCCCCCGCCATAGAGTACATCACTGGGCGCGTTTCTATTGGTAAGACTTCTGTGGGTTATTCAGGCTCCATGTTATGGACCTCTGTTACAGGGAGTTTCAGAGCCTCCTCCTCAGGGAGTTCAGAGCCTCCTCAGGGAGTTTTGGAGCCTTAAAAAGAAGTTCTGCTCTGTTGTATGTGTATTGAGCTTGGTGGGTGATGCAATGCAGTACAGACGTTGTTCTTCTGCTCTGCTCCCTACTAGTAGTGTGTGTGTATTGGGTCAGAGCCTCCTCCTCAGGGTGTTTCAGAGTCTTCTCCTCGGGGAGTTCAGAGCCTCCTCTGTGAGTTAGAGTCTCCCTCTCAGTGAGGGAGCCTCCTCAGAGTTCAGAGCCTCCTCCTCGGAGAGTCCTAATCCAATTGTTACATAGCTCAATGTTGCAATATGTCTTTTCAATCTATTGCTCACGTGGGAAGTCTCTCTGGGGGTTCCCCGTCCTCTCCTGTTTGGAGTAGGTGGACGGGGTATTGTTTAGGGTTTCCCTGACTCCTCGCCTTACAGGTCTGTTGAGTCATGGGTTTCCCCCCGTCATAGGGGTACGTCGCTCACCGTCCCCTCTTATGAAGTGTGGTTGACGGGGTGGTGTTTCCCTCAGCCGCGTCGCATGGGACCCATGTCCGTATTATTTTTTCTTTTTTCTGTATAAAATTTAAAATTTAAAAAGCGGCTTCTTGTCGTTCTCCCAGGCGGCTTGGAGGAACAGTATCTGGTGTCTTGTTAGACTATCCATTGATGTGTTTTGGGTCTCGATGTGTACATAGTGCTGGCCCTGGGTGTTTCTGATAGGAATCACGCATGAGGCTTGCACGCCTTGGTTGCTCATCATTGAAACAGCGTTTTTATGGGGCAACTGGGATGGAGTTTGTCTCTTCCAAGCGCCAGTTTACTAGGTTTGTCTCGACGAATTCTCGTTCATATCTGGGGGATGTTAACGGAATAGATCAAAACATAGGTAGAGGGCGGTTAGGTGGCCGAGCGGAGATTGCGTTCGTCACCAGCCCCGGAGCTGAGCTGGATTTGCCTGTTCGAATCCAGCTCACAGCTCCGGGGTTGTCACCAGCTTGGCTGGCCGTCTGCACTGATACAATTGGCTGTATCAGAGGGTGGGAGAAGCTGGCGGGGTGGGTCCGGGTCGTTGTAAACAGCGACTCCTACAGTTCGGTCGGGGCGCCTGCTAAGCGCGGATTGGACGTGAGGGGGATAGTGTGGTCCTCCCACACGCTACGCCCTCTCAATGAGAATCCGCGCTGCCAGGTGAAAAGAAGCGGTGATTGGCTGGACGTGTGTCGGAGGAAGCACGTGGTAGCCTCCACTCTCCCAGATGATCTGACTGTGGGGGGTAAGTGCGCAGCGACCAGGAAGGGACTGGGAATTGGCATACGACTAACATTGGGATGGGAGAAAATCGGAGGAAAATGGAGGGAGAAAAAAAAAAAAAAAAAAAAAAAAAAAAACATAGGTAGAGGGGTCTCACGCCCTTGGGGTGGGCCACTAAGCGCGGTACAATTAGAGACCGTCTGGGTGGCGCCCTCTATATTGTTTTAGATCGACACGCGTACCTACCAGGGGCGGAGCTAGGGGGTGGCTACCTGGGCTCAAGCCCCGGATGTATTCTGAAAAGCCCCGAATCTATTTAAAAAAAATTAAAAAAAAAAATTTAATTTTTTTTTTCTTTTTTTTTTTTTTTTTTTTTTACAATTCATCATTGTTACATGAAAATATGTTTGCACCAGATTTAGCAGAAGCTAATTTCCATCTGTGGTCTATCCAGCTGCTAACTGTATTTGAGTGAGTTAAGTCTTGGTGTTATGGTAGACTCAGACCTAAGCTTTAAATCACAATCAACAAGTTGACAAAAACTTAATTCTTCCACCTTAGAAACATAGCTAAAGTACGGCCATTTATAAATCAAAAGGACGCTGAAAACCAGATCCATGCCTTTATCTCAAGCCAACTCGACTACTGTAATGCACTCCTTACCGGCCTCCCGATTAAATACGATGATAACTATTTTATTGCAATGCACTATTGCATTATTTTATTCTATTTTACTAACTATTTTATTGCACTGCACTATTTTACTTTGTATCAGTGAATCATAGACGCCTGGCCATAAGAGCATTCGGAGCATCTCTGCTCTCCCACTATTGAACTTGGGGGAGCAAAGGTATAATCTTGCTCCACCACTTTTTGATTATATGGAAAATATGGTATATCCCCCCCCAATATATAAATCTAACCATAACTACGTTATGGTTAACTGAGTTTTATAGTGAAAAGAGCAGCTTTATTGGTCAAGATTGAAGGCTCTATATTGCAGGAAATTGCACGTACAGGTTCATTAAATTCAAAAGAAATCTGTCGTGGAGGGGGTCGTGCCTGAGCCCCTCCAAACCACCCCTTGCCTACAAAAAAAAAAAAAAAAAAAAAAAAATGAAAAAAAAAAAAAAAAAAGGGGGGCCCATCTGGGCTAAGCCCCGGATCTCCTACAATCCTAAATCCGCCCCTGGTACCTACCCCCATCCTAGTGTTGGGGATGTCGGCGTGATTAGGGCACAGGACTGGTTCTGGTCACGCCGGTCCAGATCAGTTAACCCGTTGTCCGCCGGGGATGCAGATCTGCTGTTCTGGTACCCTGAGGTGAGGGGAAAATGCCGGGTCGGCCCGGGTGGCACAGGGTTTTGACGTTATGGAGATGTTCGTGGTTGTGTTACTAAGTATTACCCCTCACTGTTGCTTGGTCCATGTTGTGTTGTACCTTGAGCTGCACTAAGGGGGCCTGGTCCTTCTCCATTCTTTTCGCCCCTCTCTTCTCCCACTTACGCATGGCTGAAAGGGGGCTGTTGAGGTGGCCTGGGATAACCCCTTTTTGAAAACTAAAACACTTGTACTGCGGTATAGCCAGTGTATACCCGCAGGTGTGTTTTGAAGTTTTTTCCTGAGGGGTTATAGGAACAACCACCTCATGTTAACCAAGAGGGTGGTTGGTTCCCTGGTGTGTTGGAGCGGAGTCAACTCCCGGATTAACCGCTTGAGTGTGCCCCTGCACGTTTCATGACATCTGCCAATCGTGTCAGCCTTCTCTGCCTCGGCCCCTCTAGAGAGTCAGGGTTTTTTTGTGGAGGCTGTTACATGGTGCACAACAATGCCAGCATACCCCCTTCTGCCGGGGTGCTGTTTCAGTTGACCCCTTTGGCGCCTGTCTAGTCAGCAGTGCTCCAGGCTCGGATCGAGTTCCTGTGCCTGGATTGAGGGATCGACCTTTTCTAGAGGTCGTCTCCCCGGTGCGCTGCCTGCTCCCGCTGTAGGTGTAGCCTCTTGAGTGCTTCGAGTTACAGCCACGCTGACTGCCTGAGTATGCCAGGGTCAGTGAACCAGGCGGCATGCTATTGGGGGGAAGGGCCTGCTCTTGGATGGGCCCTGTCCGAATACGATGGCGATGTGGGGGGCGGTGTCACTAGTGACCGCCTGGTGAGGTCTCGATGCTGTGGCGTCATTGGCCTGTCCGGGCCCCCTTTTTCCGGGGGGATCCAGTCCCTTCTGGGTCTGGGTCTTCCTTCGCGCTCCGCTTCTACGGCCTTGCCACAGGTTTGAGCTTTGCTCTTGACCCCGTGATTTTGGGGGTGGTAACGAGGTTTGTTCCTTCCGTTCGTTCCCTGGTGGCATGCGGGTTGTGCATGTGTGTAGTCATGGGTACCTAACCCATGGTCTGCTCACCCTGTGCGTTAAGTTGCTTGAGTTCCTCTTCGCGCAGTCGGATCCGTCTCCCTTCCGTCCTCCAATAGGGAGGGTTCCCTCCAATAGGGAGGGTCGGGGGGGCTCGGGTCCTCCCCGGTTCTGATGGTTGTGGGGGGCCTCAGTGGGGTGAATTTGTCGGGCTTAAGCCCTGCTCAGCTCCTGGGTTGCCACTATGACGCTGAGCAGAGTCATTGTGATATATAACGTACGGTTATGTATATAACCATAGTTATATGATCAATGGTGACGCTCAGCGTCAGACTCACTGTGGCCACTTTGATCTTGCCTTGTGGTGAAAGATTGGGAAGGAGATGATGGTATGGCCACACCCCTGCTTATGTACATAAGCGGATGGGGTTGTGGCCAGACAGATGATGGTATATAAAGGTACATTGTGAAAATGTATTTCAGTGCAAGTACTGACGTGAAGAGTATTGCCACTATGACGCTGAGCGTCACCATTGATCATATAACTATGGTTATATACATAACCGTACGTTCAGAGTACAACGCATTGTGGCGGCCAGTAAAATTAGAGTGAAAGACAACATATAGAGCTGGTATTTCTCCTGGTCCATGGTATTAAACTTAAGATGGTCACATGTTGAGAAAACTATTTTTCAGTATCCATCTGATAGACTCCATCTGGTTATACTACCACAGTGATCCATCTCATTATATACTGTCTCTGGTTAAACTACCACAGTGATCCATCTCATTATATTGACTGTCTCTGGTTAAACTACCACAGTGATCCATCTCATTATATTGACTGTCTCTGGTTAAACTACCACAGTGATCCATCTCATTATATTGACTGTCTCTGGTTAAACTACCACAGTGATCCATCTCATTATGTATACTGTATCTGGTTAAACTACCACAGTGATCCATCTCATTATATTGACTGTCTCTGGTTAAACTACCACAGTGATCCATCTCATTATATTGACTGTATCTGGTTAAACTACCACAGTGATCCATCTCATTATATACTCTCTCTGGTTAAACTACCACAGTCTCTGGACCTACCTGAGTCTTTAGATGAAGCGTATTCGTTTTGAGGGTCAGATCATGTTGGGGCAGATAAATACAAACAATTAATACATTTTCATCAGCCATCAAATTAATTTAAAGCAGTGATACAGTTTAACATATTTGATTTGGTCTGAAAGGTTGGACATTTAATTAAGCATTACATCACGCGCAGGAGTGGTTTGTGAACAATAAACCATGCCTAGGGGTGGTCGTTAGGCCCGAGGCGCAGCCGAGGGTCGTTAGACCCCCCTAGGCATGGTTTATTGTTCACAAATCACGACTGCAAGTGGTGTAAAGCTTTTATACAACTGCCAGATTCATCCAAACTTATTTCTATACAATAAACACACATTAATCGAAGATTTATTGAAAAAACCATCAGCCAGAAAAAGTAGTTCCCACAACTACAAAAAAGACAAGTTGCCTCCATGTGGAAGCAGCTTGAAGTGCATCCAACCAAACTAACACATCCAACTGTGTATTATTGGAATGATTGAGAGAAGTTGCCTCATGTGGAAGCAGCTTGAAGTGCATCCAACCAACTAACACATCCAACTGTGTATTATTGGAATGATTGATTGAAAATTTTATTACCAGATGCAGAATGGGTACAATACAGTACGGCTCAATACACACAATTGTTAAGGGAATGCAGACCTACTTTCCATAGAACTTCATTCTTAGATGCTTCTATATAAAGTAGGTAAAACAAATTAAAAAGTTTTCTTTGCCCTATAGGAAAAAAACGTTTTCTTCGCCCTATTCTTTTATTTATTTTTTTAAACCTACTGTAGAGGGCCTAAACTTAACCAGTTGGAAACCAAGCGTACAGTAATAAAATTATCAATCAATCAATCAATCAATCAACTCAATAGGCCATGCTCACTTAGAACAGCGCAGCACCCAGCTCTCTCAGTCTGACTATCCCCGCGTTGCAGGCAGAGTGTGTGTGTGTGTGTGTGTGTGTGCGTATGTGTGCATGTGTGTGTGTGTGTGCGTGTGTGTGTGTGTGTGTGTGTGTGTGTGTGTGTGTGGGGGGGGGGGGGGGGTGTGGCGGTGGGTGGAGACTAGAGCGAGCGCTGACAGTCGAACGGAAAAAAAATTGAAAAAAAATTGTAAATTAATCAATCAATCAAACCGCGATTTTTCTTTTGTTACAGAATGATTCAAGACCCATCAATTACATCATCCAACATTGTTTAAACGACTAAGACATTCGCTGTGACAGAATCGCTTGATATTTAGTCGTTTATTCGCTATCAACATATCCATTTGTAAAGATTATTGTCCACCTTCTTGTGATCCGGCGGAGTGATGTGATGTGGGTCGGTTGTGGGCGGGTCCTGGGCCAGCAGCGTGGAATTGTTGCCAATAAAGACGTGTAAAATGACTGTTTCAGCCAATCAGAATCGAGAAATTTGCATGCCGTTGTATAATGGCTAATGAATCGCATTGCCAACAATTTTACTCGTCATTGTAGCAGGCAGTAAAATCAGAGTGAAAGATAACATATAGAGCTGGTATTTTTCTTGGTCCATAGATGTGGTATAGACTTTAAGATGCATACATCTTATAATCCCTGACTTATTAATAAGTGAACCATCTCATTATATAGACTGTCTCTGGTTAAACTACCACAGTCCATTCTAATGGACAAGCTAAAAGCAATTGGTTTTGATAGCTTATCAGTGAGCTGGATGCAATCCTACCTGGAGGGGAGAGAACAGATGGTAGAGGTAAACGGTACTCTATCCCCCCCCCCTCACAGTGAGCTGTGGTGTTCCACAAGGAAGCATACTAGGACCGCTACTCTTCCTAATTTATGCAAATGACATGTCGTCAGCCTGTGACTGCAACTTGTTCCTGTTTGGGGACGACTCAGCCCTGCTGGTCTCTGACAAGAACAAATTGCAGGTTGAAAAAACCCTCAGCACGGAACTAGGCAAAATCTGCATATGGCTCGCTGATAACAAACTATCATTACACATGGGCAAAACAGAGTCCATTCTCTTCGGTTCAAATAACAAACTCAGCAAGACAGACGGATTCTCAGTTACAGTGGGTGACAATATTGTCACAAGGAAAGACGAAATTACCTACCTGGGTTCCATCCTAGAGGCAAATATTTCCTGTGACAAAATGGCATCCAAGGTAATAAAAAAAGTCAACCAACGAACTAGATTCTTGTACCGGATCTCCTCTCTGGTAAACAAGAATACCCTGAAGACTCTGGCAGGAGCACTCATTCAAGGGTACTATGACTATGCGTGCACCTCATGGTACCAAAGCACCTCAAAGGCGCTTAAAACAAAATTACAAACATCACAAAACAAACTGGTCAGACTTCTACTTGACCTGAACCCCAGAACCCACCTCACCCCTGCCCACTTTGCCAACCTAGGATGGCTTAGAGTAGACGACAGAATACAGCAACTTGCAATGGGCCTGGTCTACAAGATACACTATACGACCGGGGTGCCCATGTACATGTCAAAATACTTCCCAAACGTCAGTGAATACCACAACCACTACACCAGAGGAAGCTCAACAAATCATGTTAAACCCAGATTCGGCTCAAACAAGGGAATAAACACGTTTCGCAATTATGCCACAACAATGTGGAACGCCCTACCCAAAGCTGTAAAGGAATGTGAATCCCTGCCCACATTCAAAACCGCTCTTAAAGAGCACCTACGGGAGGCTGCAATTCGAAACTGGCCACCGTAAATGCCCAAAACCCCCACCACCTCCTAATAGACAGTCTCCTCACCACTGCATGTATATATTCCCTCCCCGCCGTATGTATATTTCCCTCCCACCCACCCACCCCCTCCTAATGTACAGTCCCCTCCCCATCATATGTATATACTCTGTCAGGATCTAGGGATAACAGTACTGTATATTTGAATACCGTTATGTCACAAATGTATCAGTACTAAATACCTATATGTCCCTATGCCATAAATGTCATGTATGTTGTGTATGTCATAAATGTCTATATGAATTGAAAATGGGGGACCCTGATGGAAACAAGACAAACGTCTTTCTCAGGTCTGCATCCCCTTAACAATTGTATGTATTGAGCCGTACTGTATTGTACCCATTCTGCAATCTGTTAAATAAAGTTTTCATTCATTCATTCATTCATTCATTCATTCATTCATTCATTCATTCATTCATTCATTCATTCATTCAGTCTCTGGACCTACCGGATGAAGAGTCTTCGTTTTGAGGGTCAGATCATGTTGGGGCAGATAAATACAAACAATTAATACATTTTCATCAGCCATCAAATTAATTTAAAGCATTGATACAGTTTAACATATTTGATTTGGTCTGAAAGGTTGGACATTTAATGGCTAATGAATCGCATTGCCAACAATTTTACTCGTCATTGTAGCAGGCAGTAAAATCAGAGTGAAAGATAACATATAGAGCTGGTATTTTTCTTGGTCCATAGATGTGGTATAGACTTTAAGATGCATACATCTTACAATCCCTGACTTATTAATAAGTGAACCATCTCATTATAGAAACTGTCTCTGGTTAAACTACCACAGTCTCTGGACCTACCGGATGAAGAGTCTTCGTTTTGAGGGTCAGATCATGTTGGGGCAGATAAATACAAACAATTAATACATTTGCATCAGCCATCAAATTAATTTAAAGCAGTGATACAGTTTAACATATTTGATTTGGTCTGAAAGGTTGGACATTTAATGGCCAATGAATCGCATTGCCAACAATTTTACTCATCATTGTAGCAGGCAGTAAAATCAGAATGAATGATAACATATAGAGCTGGTATTTTTCTTGGTCCATAGATGTGGTATAGACTTTAAGATGCATACATCTTACAATCCCTGACTTATTAATAAGTGAACCATCTCATTATATAGACTGTCTCTGGTTAAACTACCACAGTCTCTGGACCTACCGGATGAAGAGTCTTCGTTTTGAGGGTCAGATCATGTTGGGGCAGATAAATACAAACAATTAATACATTTTCATCAGCCATCAAATTAATTTAAAGCAGTGATACAGTTTAACATATTCGATTTAGTCTGAAAGGTTGGACATTTAAGGGCCAATGAATCGCATTGCCAACTGCATTGCATTGCCAACTGACTTATTGAATTACATACTGTAACTCAGACAGACAGACAGACAGACAGACAGACAGACAGACAGACAGACAGACAGACAGACAGACAGACAGACAGACAGACAGACAGACAGACAGACAGACAGACAGACAGACAGACAGACAGACAGACAGACAGACAGACAGACAGACAGACAGACAGACAGACAGACAGACAGACAGACAGACAGACAGACAGACAGACAGACAGACAGACAGACAGACAGACAGACATACAGACAGACAGACAGACAGACAGATAGATAGATAGATAGATATAATCAATACATGTTCTCAGCCATCAAAGTACTTTAAAGCAGTAATAACATTTAACATATTTTATTTAGTCAGAACGGATGGACATTAATTGGCCAATGAATCACATCGCCAAAATATTTTTATTCTATTAGAATAAACATATTGTCATTGCACAAGTACAAGTTCAGAGTACAACGCATTGTGGCGACCAGTAAAATTAGAGTGAAAGACAATGTATAGAGCTGGTATTTTTCCTGGTCCATGGTATTAAACTTAAGATGGTCACATGTTGAGAAAACTATTTTTCAGTATCCATCTGATAGACTCCATCTGGTTAAACTACCACAGTGATCCATCTCATTATATAGACTGTCTCTGGTTAAACTACCACAGTGATACATCTCATTATATAGACTGTCTCTGGTTAAACTACCACAGTGATCCATCTCATTATATTGACTGTCTCTGGTTAAACTACCACAGTGATCCATCTCATTATATTGACTGTCTCTGGTTAAACTACCACAGTGATCCATCTCATTATATACTGTCTCTGGTTAAACTACCACAGTGATCCATCTCATTATATACTGTCTCTGGTTAAACTACCACAGTCTCTGGACCTACCTGAGTCTTTAGATGAAGAGTCTTCGTTTTGAGGGTCAGATCATGTTGGGGCAGATAAATACAAACAATTAATACATTTTCATCAGCCATCAAATTAATTTAAAGCAGTGATACAGTTTAACATATTTGATTTGGTCTGAAAGGTTGGACATTTAATGGCCAATGAATCGCATTGCCAACAATTTTACTCATCATTGTAGCAGGCAGTAAAATCAGAGTGAAAGATAACATATAGAGCTGGTATTTTTCTTGGTCCATAGATGTGGTATAGACTTTAAGATGCATACATCTTACAATCCCTGACTTATTAATAAGTGAACCATCTCATTATAGAGACTGTCTCTGGTTAAACTACCACAGTCTCTGGACCTACCGGATGAAGAGTCTTCGTTTTGAGGGTCAGATCATGTTGGGGCAGATAAATACAAACAATTAATACATTTTCATCAGCCATCAAATTAATTTAAAGCAGTGATACAGTTTAACATATTTGATTTAGTCTGAAAGGTTGGACATTTAATGGCTAATGAATCGCATTGCCAACAATTTTACTCGTCATTGTAGCAGGCAGTAAAATCAGAGTGAAAGATAACATATAGAGCTGGTATTTTTCTTGGTCCATAGATGTGGTATAGACTTTAAGATGCATACATCTTACAATCCCTGACTTATTAATAAGTGAACCATCTCATTATATAGACTGTCTCTGGTTAAACTACCACAGTCTCTTGACCTACCGGATGAAGAGTCTTCGTTTTGAGGGTCAGATCATGTTGGGGCAGATAAATACAAACAATTAATACATTTTCATCAGCCATCAAATTAATTTAAAGCAGTGATACAGTTTAACATATTTGATTTGGTCTGAAAGGTTGGACATTTAAGGGCCAATGAATCGCATTGCCAACTGACTTATTAATAGCCATTGAATTACATACTGTACATACTGTAACTCAGACAGACAGACAGACAGACAGACAGACAGACAGACAGACAGACAGACAGGCAGGCAGGCAGGCAGGCAGGCAGGCAGACAGACAGACAGACAGACAGGCAGGCAGGCAGGCAGGCAGGCAGGCAGGCAGGCAGGCAGGCAGGCAGGCAGGCAGGCAGGCAGGCAGGCAGGCAGACAGACAGACAGACAGACAGACAGACAGACAGACAGACAGACAGACAGACAGGCAGGCAGGCAGGCAGGCAGGCAGGCAGGCAGGCAGGCAGGCAGGCAGGCAGGCAGGCAGGCAGACAGACAGACAGACAGACAGACAGACAGACAGACAGACAGACAGACAGACAGACAGACAGACAGACAGACAGACAGACAGACAGACAGACAGACAGACAGACAGACAGACAGACAGACAGACAGACAGACAGACAGACAGACAGACAGACAGACAGACAATTACCACAGTGTTCTGTTTGCCCATTATATGGACAGTTTCTGGTTAAACTACCACAGTGATCCATCTCATTATATAGACTGTCTCTGGTTAAACTACCACAGTCTCTGGACCTACCTGAGGAAGATTGGTGGTCGTTGAAAAGGCCTGGTGTGTCGGCGTCATATCCTGTTGGGGAAGATAGATATAAATAATCAATATATTTTCTCAGAAATCAAATTACTTTAAAGCAGTGATACAGTTTAACATATTTTAGGATGTCAGAAAGGTTGGAAATTGAATAGCCAATAAATTGCATTGCCAACAATTTTACTCATCATTGTAGCTGCGAGTAAAATGAGAGTAAAGTACAATAGAGCTGGTATTTTCCCTGGTCCATGGTATATAATTTAAAACTACCACAACTACCACCACCACCACTAACACCACTACCACCACCACTACCACAACTACCACCACCACCACTAACACCACTACCAGAGCTTCCGGCTCTCGACATGAACGGTCGCAGAATATCCAGCTCTTGCTGTTCCCATGGAAACCAACAACAAAAATCAGCAAAAAGAAGATATACAGGAATATTTGCGCATTTCTTGCTCGCCATACTTTGGATTACAGACGTGTGCCTGAATTCAGCACAGAATCGTCAGGAAACGGCGGTGGAAGGCAACAAACGCGGAAATCTACAGTCCCATTGTGACTTTTACCTGTTGAATGGCTCGGAGAGTAAACATCCGGCTATTGGAGCGGCAACTATTCACAGACTGTTGACGGCGAATCCCGAAAGAAAGAGACTACCCCCGACAGGCAAGTTTGATAGAAAATCGATGTTTTTATTGTATTTGCTCCTGTCTGGATACATTCATCAGAACCCAGGACCTGTTTTAACGCGCCAACAGGCGAAGAATCAACGGCTCATCCTCACACCGTCAATAGCATGCATCTCCACACCGTCGCCGGCCCAAGACACAACGGCCAGCGGATGCACCAACCGACCAGCAGGCGGCGACATCCCCTCACCGAAGCCCAAGCAGAGGAGCCGAGATGCAAGAGGGAGAGAGCTTGCAATTAGGGGACTCATATCAGCGCGTGACGTGAGCACCAGGGACCCGCCGGTTGACTCGGCTAGCCCCGCCAGGACAGCTAGACTAACCGACCCACCCCCCCTCCCCCACAACGGAGGGCCTCCAGACACATCTTTTATTTTTTTATTTTTATTTATCGTTTATTTATCCAGGAATGTCCCATTGAGATACAAGATCTCTTCTTCCAGGGAGTCCTGAGGACAGCAACCAGCCCCCCCCCCACGTCGCGGGCTTTCACACCGACCAAATACACCAGCAGAGGACAAAGGATCATCCCCACCCCCCCTCCTAACATCAATGAACACAGGACCCCATCCCTCCCTCCCCACCTACCGCCACAAGATCAACCACACACCACAGTGGAAAAACAATTTGAACTAGACGACATTAATGAAATAACAAACTCAAATGGACTTCACATATTTCACTTAAACATAAACAGCTTGAAACCCAAACTGGCTGAAATCAGACATTTGTTTTTAAACGGTAAGGCTAATATATTATGTTTCACAGAAACAAAACTTGACTCATCTGTTCAGGATCCAGAAATCGAGGACTATTCAATCGTCAGGAGGGATAGGAACCAGTATGGAGGTGGTGTCTGTGTGTATATACACAAAGATACCAAATTCAGCAACCGTACTGACCTTAACCATGACGAGATTGAAACTGTATGGATTGAAATCTTATTTGAAAGGGCAAAATCAGTACTAATAGGCACAATCTATAGACCACCAGAACAGAGTGGCTTTTATGACACACTTGATGGGTGCTTAACTGGGGTGGAGGGCGTAGAAAAAATCCTTATTGGGGACTGGAACACGGACATGCTACGTAAAGCAGCACCCGTCTTCAAGGCCTTCAGTAGGCTTTGTGATCTGCACGGACTCAGCCAGCTAATCACCCAACCCACAAGGGTGTGTGAATCAACCCAGACTACCATTGACCTCATCCTGACCTCCGACAAGTCCATGATCTCCAATAAAGGGATTATAGCATGCAGGTTAAGTGATCATTATATGATATTCTGTTCCCGCAAAAAGCTAAAGCAAAAGGCTGGCTGTCACAAAACGGTCACATCTAGAGACCTCAAAACCTACTCTAGCGAGGCCTTTAACCTTGAACTGAAGAGCCTGGACTGGTCAGATGAACTCAATGGTACACTGGCTGAAGAAACCTGGCTTGGCTTCAAAACCAAATTCTCAACAATACTAAACAACATGGCCCCCCTAAGAACCACCAGGGTAAAAAATCGTGCGAGCCGTGGATGCACACTGAAATACTGACCGCTATGAAAGCCAGAGACAAAAAATGCTCTGAATTTCATAAAAGTCAGTCAAAGCTTACCAAAAGCACGAGCAGTGAACTCCAAGCCCACGTGACTGAACTCAAACTAGAAAGAAACAGACTAAGAAATGACGTAAACTCCATGATAAAAACTGCAAAAAAATCATCAATGACAAAACTGAGGAAAACAAAAATAAACCATGTGAACTTTGGAAATTACTCAATAATCAACTAGGCTGCAGTAAAAAACTTAAAACCAGGTTCTCAAACATAAACATAAAGACGGACAACACGCTCATCACAGACAAACTGGATGTAGCCAATTACTTAAACACTTTCTTCACAAACATAGCCACAACACTGGTAAACAAACTACCCTCCGGCTCAAGGCAGTATGGGGTAGAACACATAGTAGCATACTACAAGAACCTAGGCGTCCACAAAGACGATTTCAAACTGGAAATGGTAACTACAGATGAGGTACTCAATAAACTGAGCGCCCTCCAACCGAACAAGGCCACTGGCCATGACAACATCCCCTCCAAATTCCTCAGAGACTCAGCAGCCGCCATCACCCCAGTCATCACACACATAATAAACCTCTCCATAAAACAGGCACACGTCCCCAAGGACTTCAAAATAGCGAGAGTAACACCCCTGCACAAAAAGGGCAGCAAATTAGACCCAGGCAACTACCGCCCTGTTTCTATCCTTACATCCATCTCGAAAGTCATGGAAAAAATAGTATACAAACAGGTCGAAAAGTACCTTACGGATAAAAATCTAATCTACGAATTCCAATCTGGCTTCAGAACATCCCACTCCACTGACACATGCCTTCTCTATTTGAACGACCACATCAAACAAGAGGTGGACGCGGGCAAATACTGCGGCATGGTCATGCTAGACCTACAAAAGGCCTTCGACACTGTCAATCACTCCATTCTGATTGACAAGCTAAAAGCAATTGGTTTTGATAGTTTATCAGTGAGCTGGATACAATCCTACCTGGAGGGGAGAGAACAGATGGTGGAGGTAAACGGTACCCTATCCCCCCCCCTCACAGTGAACTGTGGTGTTCCACAAGGAAGCATACTAGGACCACTACTGTTCCTAATTTATGCAAATGACATGTCGTCAGCTTGTGACTGCAACTTGTTCCTGTTTGCGGACGACTCAGCCCTGCTGGTCTCTGACAAGAACAAGTTACAGGTTGAAAAAACCCTCAGCTCGGAACTAGGCAAAATCTGCATATGGCTCGCCGACAACAAACTATCATTACACATGGGCAAAACAGAGTCCATTCTCTTCGGTTCAAATAACAAACTCAGCAAAACCGACGGCTTCTCAGTTACAGTGGGTGACAATATTGTCACAAGGAAAGATGAAATTACCTACCTGGGTTCCATCCTAGAGGCTAACATTAACATTGAGAGACACAGAAACTGAACTATCCACACACAAGCACATACACGACACGCACGCTGAGCACGCTCACACACTAGCAGCCACTTTAACACTCATGCCGCACACACGCACACTTATGGCCAGAGGAAAGGCCACTTAAAGTAGTATAGCATCAGGAACAGTGTATTGCACTACTAAAGCTACCTAGCATGTCCTATATGCTCTGTAAATACTAATGTACAGATACCGAGATGGCACACCATGTACCTGTTTATTGCACTGTTTTATTGGATTCTATTAATATGTTGTACCACTGTATTTTATTGGATTCTATTATATGTTGTACCACTGTATTGCACATCGTCGCGGGCAAGACCAGCCGCATTTCATTGTATACCTACCTGTATGCCGTGACAATTAAAACTCTTGACTTGACTTGACTTGACTAATCTTTCCTGTGACAAAATGGCATCCAATGTAATAAAAAAAGTCAATCAACAAACTCGATTCTTGTACCGGATCTCCTCCCTGGTAAACAAGAATACCCTGAAGACTCTGGCAGGAGCACTCATTCAAGGATACTACGACTATGCTTGCACCTCATGGTACCAAAGCACCTCAAAAGCACTAAAAACCAAATTACAAACATCTCAAAACAAACTAGTCAGACTACTGCTTGACCTGACTCCTAGAACCCACCTCACCCCTGCACACTTTGCCAACCTAGGATGGCTTAGAGTAGACGACAGAGTACAGCAACTTGCAATGGGCCTGGTCTACAAGATACACTACACGACCAAGGTACCCATGTACATGTCAAAATACTTCCCAAAGGTCAGTGAATACCACGATCACAACACCAGAGGGAGCTCCACAAATCATGTAAAACCCAGATTCGGCTCAAACAAGGGACTAAACACGTTTCGCAATTATGCCACAACAATGTGGAACGCCCTACCCAAAGCTGTAAAGGAATGTGAATCACTACCCACCTTCAAAAGCACTCTCAAAGAACACCTACGGGAGAGTGCAATTCAAAACTGGCCCCTACAAATGTCCTAACCCAGTTGTACAATAAAGACCAAGCATGGCTTTGTCAGTATTCCAATGTACAGTACAGCCCCACCCAACCCCACCCCACCTACCCAACCTCCTCCAATGTACAGTTTCTATGTCAAATGTATGTCAGTATTCCAATGTACAGTGTCCCCCCCCCCCCCCCCCACCTCCAATGTACAGCCCCACCCCACCTACCCAACCTCCCCCAATGCACAGTTTCTATGTCAAATGTATATACACTCTTTTTCTGGATTTTTTTAGTATCACAAACAGTACTGTATTTGAAAATCTGGTATGTCATAAATGTATAGATGTAGCAGTACTGTCTATCTGTATGTCGTGTGTGTCATAATGATGAATTGAAAATGGGGGACCCTGATGGAAACAAGACGAAAGTCTTTCTCAGGTCTGCATCCTCTTAACAATTGTATGTATTGAGCTGTACTGTACTGTACCCATTCTGCAATCTGTTAATAAACTTTTCAATCAATCAATCAATCAAACCACCACCACTACAACCACCACCACTACCACCACCACTACTAGCACCACTACCATCACTACCACCACTACCAGCACCACCACCACTACTACCACCACTACTACCATCACTACTACCATCACCACTACTACCACTACCACCACCACTACTACCATCACTACCACCACCACCACTACTACTACCACCACTACTACCACCACTAATACCACCACCACTACCACCATCACTACCACCACCACCACCACCACCACTACTACCACCACTAATACCACCACCACTACTACCTCCACCACTACTACCACCACTAATATCACCACCACCACTACTACTACCACCACTAATACCACCACCACCACTACTACTACCACCACTACTACCACCACCACTACTACCACCACTAATACCAACATCACCACTACTACTACGACCACTAATACCACTACCACCACCACCACCACTACCACCACCACCACCACCACCACCACCACCACCACCACTACCACTACTACCACCACCTCCATCTTTATTTCGAATGTAAATAAAACAAAAACAAATCATTAATCTCTAGCAATAAAAAAAAAGGGGAAAAAGAACATTAATAATGTGTTAATCCAGTTTTGATGGTTTTCTAATCCGGTATATGTCCGGTTCTCTTGCAGCAAATGCTAAAAAGAAACCAGATGCCGAAATCTGCGCTGCAGATGGAGGAGCTGGCCGCGGAGCGACTAGTGTGTCCAGTCTGATCTGTTAACAAGGTCTGGACAGTCTAATCTCTTAACAAGGTCTGGACAGTCTAATCTGTTATCAAGGTCTGGACAGTCTAATCTGTTAACAAGGTCTGAACAGTCTAATCTTTTGACAAGGTCTGAACAGTCTAATCTGTTAACAAGGTATGAACAGTCTAATCTGTTAACAAGGTCTGGACAGTCTAATCTGTTAACAAGGTCTGGACAGTCTAATCTGTTAACAAGGTCTGGACAGTCTAATCTGTTATCAAGGTCTGGACAGTCTGATCTGTTAACAAGGTCTGGTCAGTCTAATCTGTTAACAAGGTCTGAACAGTCTAATCTGTTAACAGGGTCTGGTCAGTCTAATCTGTTAACAAGGTCTGGGCAGTCTAATCTGTTAACAAGGTCTGAACAGTCTAATCTGTTAACACGGTCTGAACAGTCTAATCTGTTATCAAGGTCTGGACAGTCTAATCTGTTAACAAGGTCTGAACAGTCTAATCTGTTATCAAGGTCTGAACAGTCTAATCTGTTAACAAGGTCTGAACAGTCTAATCTGTTAACAAGGTCTGAACAGTCTAATCTGTTAACAAGGTCTGGACAGTCTAATCTGTTATCAAGGTCTGGACAGTCTAATCTGTTAACAAGGTCTGAACAGTCTAATCTTTTGACAAGGTCTGAACAGTCTAATCTGTTAACAAGGTCTGAACAGTCTAATCTGTTAACAAGGTCTGGACAGTCTAATCTGTTAACAAGGTCTGGACAGTCTAATCTGTTAACAAGGTCTGGACAGTCTAATCTGTTATCAAGGTCTGGACAGTCTGATCTGTTAACAAGGTCTGGTCAGTCTAATCTGTTAACAAGGTCTGAACAGTCTAATCTGTTAACAAGGTCTGGTCAGTCTAATCTGTTAACAAGGTCTGGGCAGTCTAATCTGTTAACAAGGTCTGAACAGTCTAATCTGTTAACAAGGTCTGAACAGTCTAATCTGTTATCAAGGTCTGGACAGTCTAATCTGTTAACAAGGTCTGAACAGTCTAATCTGTTATCAAGGTCTGAACAGTCTAATCTGTTAACAAGGTCTGAACAGTCTAATCTGTTAACAAGGTCTGAACAGTCTAATCTGTTAACAAGGTATGGACAGTCTAATCTGTTAACAAGGTCTGGGCAGTCTAATCTGTTAACAAGGTCTGGACAGTCTAATCTGTTAACAAGGTCTGGACAGTCTAATCTGTTAACAAGGTCTGGACAGTCTAACAACCTGAACGCCAACAACGAGTATACTCGTTATTTGATCGTTATTTATTTTATTCGATATTTCCATTCATTATCCATCCAGGGAGCCTGGTGTTATCATGGGGCTGAGTCTGTGATCGCTAAAGTGCAATACCGGTTGCATCCTACCTGGCGGCGGTATCGAGCACCATTTGAAACCTTGTGTATTGGGCTGTGCGTCAAAGAAATGCCTCCGGGCGCTCTTTTCTACTAAGCTGAACCTAGGGCTTCACCCGATCGCATTGAATAGTTTTCGGGAGCCCCGATTCATTATGCTGTGGTGGGTTATGTCGTGGGCCAAATGGACATACGATCTACCAGATGGCAATCAAATAATTGGAATATTCTTTTTGGAATCCCACCGTCCACAGGTAACAATTTAATGTAAATTTCAGCTTGATTGTGCCTTGTTTTCATAGCCATCGCCCTGATCAGCGTATGTTGTTGTAATAACGAATGCCGTTATTGACAATCAATTAATCAGAAATGACCCCCCCCCTTTCATGCATTCATGATGGAACATAATACCAATCATAATAATAATAGCTTCATTTTATATAGCGCCTTTCAAAAGACTCAAGGTCGCTTTACATAGGGAGGGGAAATAACAAAGTAACAAACATAGTGGACAGACACAACATATACATATAAAGTGAGAAATTAGGGGTTAAAGGCCAAGTTGAAGAGGTGGTTTTTGAGCAGTTTTTTTAATGAGTCCAGAGTTTCGGCGGTGTGGAGTTCTGCGGGGAGGGAGTTCCAGAGGGTGGGAGCTCCCACACTGAAAGCTCTGTCCCCGAAGGTCCGCAGTCTGGTTCGGGGGATGGAGAGCTGACCAGTGTCCGTGGATTGCAGGGACCGTGACTGAGTGTAGGGGTGGAGGAGGTCAGTGAGGTACTGAGGTGCCAGAGCGTGAAGGGATTTGTGGGTGAGCAGGCGGGTTTTGTAGGTGATGTGGGATTTGATGGGGAGCCAGTGGAGGTGGATGAGGGTGGGGGTGATGTGCTGCCAGGGTTTGGTGCGGGTTAGAACCCTGGCACCTGAATTTTGAACATACTGGAGCCTGTCCAGGGTTTTGCTGGACAAGGAGAAGAAGTCAAGATAAGACCTGGTTTATGACGTCCGTACCCATCGCAACCAAGGACGGGACAGTATCTGACTGTCTGAAGATAAGATGGATGGCCTCCCCCCCGCCCCCCCCCTCCCCATCCTCACGCAAACCTCCCCCCCACGAGCACGACTGGCGACGTGCACGGAAGGAGGGGTGGATCCCTCGACTGCCTCACACGCCCAAAACCCTAAGCCACCACCCTCTCCTTAACTCCCACCCCCCACTCTCCGCCCTCCCTCCCATCCCCCAAATTCCCTCCCCCGAGGGTGCTTCCTGAAGCTCACTGACTTTCGACATAAATGAACATTGTATCAACAAATGTGCTTTGTTTTGTATTAATTTAGGGTTGTGCCATTATTATTATGCAAAGATAATAATTGTGATTAATTCTGTAATGAGTTGTGTGTTTCTAGCATCCTTGACACCCAAGGACAACGATGGAAATAAGTCAAGAGGCTTTTACGTTACTATCCTTGACAGCAATGTATGCTGGATTAATGATCTGTATATGTTGTGGAGTCTAAATAAAAACCTGAAACCTGAACCCCGTTGCAGTAGTCCAGGCGGGAGGTGACAAAGGCATAGATGAGGGTCTCAGCTGTGGAGTCGGAAAGTGATGGTCGGAGTCTGGAGATATTTCTGAGATGGACGAAGGCGGATTTGTTGACGGAAATGACATGGGCTTGGTAGGAAAGGGTGGAGTCCAGGATAACGCCCAGGTTGCGGACCTTTGGGGAAGGGCAGATGGAGCAGCCGTCTATGTCGAGGGTGAGATCCCCAACCTTCCGGAGCAGGGCCTTGGGTGCAACAACCATGAGCTCAGTTTTATTGTTGTTGAGTTTGAGAAGATTAGATGACATCCAGGTTTTTATTTCATGAAGGCAGTTGATAAGGGAGCGTGGGGGGAGCTGGGTGGACGGTTTGGTGGAGAGGTAGAGTTGTGTGTTGTTGGCGTAGGAGTGGAAGCTGAGGCCATGGCGGCGGATGATCTGACCGAGGGGGAGCATGTAAATGGTGAACAGAATTGGGCCAAGTACAGAACCTTGGCGGATGCATTGGTTGACTGGGGCCGGGGTGGAACTGGAATCGCCGATGGTGATAAACTGTGTCCGGGTGGTGAGGTAGGATTAAAACCAGGAGAGTGCTGTGCCAGTGATGCCGAGGTTGTCGGATAGGCGGTTGAGGAGGATAGAATGGGAGACTGTATCGAAGGCTGCAGAAAGGTCCAGGAGGATGAGGATGCTAATGTGGCCAGAGTCAGCTGCAAGGAGGAGGTCGTTGGTGATTTTGATGAGGGCGGTCTCTGTGCTGTGGTGAGTTCTGAAGCCGGATTGAAAAGGCTCATAGAGCTCATGGTTGGACATGTATTGTTGGAATTGAGCGGCCACTGCTCCTTCCAAGATTTTACTAAGGAAAGGAAGGTTGGAAAAATCGGACAGTAGTTGTTTAGCTCATCTGGGTCGAGGCCGGGCTTCTTGAGGATGGGAGTGACGGAGGCTGTTTTAAAGCAGGAGGGGACGATACCAGATTTAAGTGATGAGTTGATAATGTTAACCATGGTGGGGCAGAGAGCAGGGACGCAGATCTTGACCAGGGTAGTAGGCATGGGGTCGAAGTGAAGTGAAGGCTTTGGCTGAAGCTTGGCAACTTGAGGACCATTCGCCGGGGAGAAGGAGGAGAGGCTGCATTGGTGGGGACACCCAGGAGGAAGAGCAGGTGAGGGGGAGGAGGGGGTCACCACTAGCTGCTGGTAGATGGTGTTAACCTTGTCCTGATAGAAAACAAGGAACCTGGAGCAGAGGTCGTGGGCACCAGATGGGCGGGGGGGGGGGGGTCGAGGGAGCGGAGTAGCCGGTTGATGGTGGAGAATAGTGTCCTGGGGTGGTTTTGCTGGTTACCGATGAGGGTGGAATAGTCGTTGCACGTTGTTGGAGCGCCAGTCAGATAGCACAGAGGGAATTTTATGGTTTGAGTAGTGGACAAACTTACGTCGGGAGGCTCTGTGCATGTAGCGAGGGCGACGAAGGAGCCCCAGAGACTTAATTACATCGATGCAGTTTGGTGTGGAATGACAGAAGAGGTTGCGAAGTTGTGGTAGGGAGTATTAGAAAATTACCATGACAGTAGCGGAGGAGTGCCGGCTAGCTTCCATAGCCGCAAGCCGGGGACGAGGCGTCCATCCTCGGGTCGCAGTTTCGGCTAGCAGTATAGCCAGGAGTGAAAGGTAGCTCAGGGAGAAGAGTTGTGGAAGGTCCCGATGGCGTGGCATCCGATCAGGCGAGTCGAGGAGCTTTGGATGTCCTCAGAAGACCGCAAGCACCGGAGTGGGTCAGCAAGCAAGCTACAGTAGCAGCAGAGCTAACGTTATGGGGCTAACAGCTGACCGGGCAGCTATGAGTTGGGCGAGTACTCCAGTCAAAGTATTGCGATCTTCAGACTGTTAGCAGATTTAAGATGTATTGTTGTGATTTATATAAGATTAGACAAAGTAAGCTCACACACAAAATCCAAACTCAATGACCGAAAAAAGGAATAGGCTGAAGCACATTAGACTGTTCAGATCAGTCTTGTTAACAAATTATATTGTTCAGACCTTGTTAACTGATTAGACTGTTCAAACTGTGTTAAAAGATTAGACTGTTCAGACCTTGTTAACTGATTAGACTGTTCAAACTGTGTTAAAAGATTAGACTGTTCAGACCTTGTTAACAAATTAGACTGTTCAGACCTTGTTAACAGATTAGACAGTTCAGACCTTGTTAACAAATTAGACTGTTCAGACCTTGTTAACAGATTAGACAGTTCAGACCTTGTTAACAGATTAGACTGTTCAAACTGTGTTAAAAGATTAGACTGTCCAGACCTTGTTAACAGATTAGACTGTCCAGACCTTGTTAACAGATTGGACTGTCCAGACCTTGTTAACAGAGTAGACTGTCCAGACCTTGTTAACAGATTAGACTGTTCAAACCTTGTTAAAAGATTAGACTGTCCAGACCTGGTTAACAGATTAGACTGTTCAGACCTGGTTAACAGATTAGACTGTTCAGACCTTGTTAAAAGATTAGACTGTTAAAACCTTGTTAACAGATTAGACTGTTCAGACCTTGTTAACAGATTAGACAGATTAGGCTCGCCCCAAACCTCACATCAAATGAGTTGAGTTCATTCGACCTACTGTAACTCAGGTTACAGAATATGAGAACATGCACTCCAGTTAATCTCTTAGTAATGAATGCCAATGAATGCTGGTACCTCAAAACATAGACTGTTAAATTACCACAGTGTTCTGTCTGCCCATTATATAGACTGTTTCTGGTTAAACTACCACAGTGATACATCTCATTACATAAACTGCCTCTGGTTAAACTACCAAAGTCTCTGGACCTACTGTACCTGAGTAAGGTTGGTAGTCGTTGAAAAGGCCTGGTGTGTCGTTCCTGTTGGGGCAGATAGATATAAATAATCAATATATTTTTTCAGAAATCAAATGGCTTTAAAGCAGTGATACAGTTTAACATGTTTGAGGCTGTCAGAAATGGAATGACCAATAAATTGCATTGCAAACTATTTTACTCATCATTGTAGCGGCCAGTAAAATGAGAGTAAAAAACAATTGGGCCTCATTCATGAAGCGATATAAGAACAGATTTCGTTCTTAACTAGCATTTCCTCTTATTTTGTTCTTACCTGGGATTCAGCAATGTTTTCTTATTGTTGCTTTTCTCTCAGGCAAGACCAAATTCTAAGAGTGGTCGAGAGCACTCTTACCGAAATAAGAAATTCTTACAAAAAAAAAAGAAAGAAGAAAGCCTACGATTGGTCAATTGCTCTTAAATACGACTTTAAAATCCCAGAGCTTGTCAATAATAATAATAATAATAATAATAATAATAATAATAATAATAATAATAATAATAATAATAATAATAATAATAATAATAATAATAGTAATTATTATTATTATTATAACTTATTGCGTGTGTTATGCTTCTGAAATGGATTATATATTGCTGTTAGAACAGTTAGATGCTCTGGCCGCCCAGGCCGTACGCATAGAACGCATTATCTTCTAGATCAGCGGTTCCCAAACTCTTTTGGCCGTGCACCCCCTGTCACCTCCCGACCTAGCTGACGCACCCCCCAATGGGTTTCTGTTAGAAAAAAATTGTTGCTGGTCTCCGTGCACAGATGAAGCACACCTGTGTCAGACACGCCCGAGACATTATTGTTTATTGTTATTATTAAAACGTACGTTTTTTCATTAAAACGTTTCTTGAATTTCATGATTTACACAGTGAAAATCCCCATTTGAAATAATGTATATTAGTTATATTTATTAGCCATAAAAACAAATATTGTTTGGTTCCTGTTGGTTGTCAGTTAAAACCTGTTCCACTCGACGGGGTCGGTACCGACCCCTTTTGACATTATTATCATATAGGCATATTTTTATGAAAATAATTTGTGATTTTAAAATCAACCGTTTTCAAGTATTAACATCACTACTATGTCACAAATGCATGTAGAATGTAAAACGTTAGGTTGGCAATAGTTTAGCAATAGGTTAAAAGTGTACTTATATCATTTTAAGTTTTCTATTTGCGATCGTCTATTCTGACCCGGAACCGGAAATTGAAATGTTGAACCATGGGAAGTGTAGTTCTTTTGTAGAGGAGATCGCTAGCTATCGGCCAGCGTTGAAATTTCTCCGATCTACACTTCCTGTCACATACTATGGTAGTTCAAAGTTCAGCGTTCTGAATGAATCATATCAATAATTGTTATGATTCGCGATAATAAGCTACAAAAGGTAACGTTTTTGACAAATATTGAAACGCAGTCAGTTTCTCCACACTATTGTTACCATGTAGGAAGAATTAGATCTGAAATTAGTTTCAAAATGGTTACACTGTGGGGAAATAAAATAGTACAGTCGATTACAGTAAATATCAGTATCTGTTATTATGCACGCCTGGTGATACTATATCCAAATTGAACTCGGCCATTTGAAAGATACTATATGTATATATATATATATATAAATGTGCGAATTGGCTATAATAAGGTAATGTATAAGCATATATTCTATATTCTATAATAATATTTCAAATTGCATTGGTCCGGATGGGAGAATTCAGTACTGTATATACAGAACCTTCAGTTTGATCATCTTCCCTTTATCAATTTCCTTAGATCTTTTGTACACATGATCTCAAGAGGGTACTAAATGAGCTCAGTGGCAGTTTTTTAAGTTTGGTCACTATTATCATGGTTTTATTCACTGTCAAAGATGAAAAGAAAAATCATAATTCATATTTTCCTTTGTTTCATCACAATTTAAGCAAGCCTAGTAATAGACACAATATTTCTGACACTGAGAATACATTCATTGGGGTCTATAGATGTTCCTAGATACCAAGAATATGCAAATAGCCCTTGTAGAAGTGGAGCAATATTCCATTTACCTAGGTATACATTTTATGCAGATTTTCACCTGGGGTGGAACAGGTTAAGGCCATGACTGTAGGTAGGGAATTTATTTTATTTTATTTTTTATTTTATCTCTTCCCACGGCGACTATGGATAGGGAATTTCTTTATTTAATTAAAATGTTCACGACAACATGGATGCATGTACTCTGCCAGCATGTTTAATATCCATAATACTAAAGGTTTGACTAAGATTTTTATGAAATTTTATTGTAAAAAAAAAAATTTAAATGTAGATTTACCACCATTAGCCTTTTCATGTCACGCACCACCTAGAGGGCGCTCGCGCACCACAAGGGGTGCGCACACCACAGTTTGGGAACCACTGCTCTAGATCTATTTGCAGAGCCAGATGAGTGGCTGCTTAACCGTTTCAGATTGAGATGTATGCAATACTCTGGAGCATTAACTCAGACACAACACACGCCGCAGTCGTTCAGTATTGACAAAGCCTACATTGCTGGAACGATTAATTTCACACATATACAATGCGTATAAGTATAAGTCTTTATTTGTCATCAGATTAACACAGACACACACACACACACACATGCAATGGGCGACCCACAGGAACACACACACATGCACTGAGTCACGAGTTGTGAGACGTGTGTGTGTGTGTGTGTGTGTGTGTGTGTGTGTGTGTGTGTGTGTGTGTGTGTGTGTGTGTGTGTGTGTGTGTGTGTGTGTGTGTGTGTGTGTGTGTGTGTGTGTGTGTGTGTGTGTGTGTGTGTGTGTGTGTGTGTGTGCGACCAATGTCAGATTGCGAGTGGATTACTTTCCAGAGACATGAAAGAGCGTCCAGGGGGACACTGAACACAAAACTGCTCCAGGTAAGACCTAACTTTGCTGTTACTCCCGGAGGCGCAGAGAAGTGGGGCAGACTGGTGTCAATTCTGATCAGAGTTTTTTTTAAATAATGGAATATATTCCGCGATGCAACAGTGTTCTGTCTGCCCATTATATAGCCTGTTTCTGGTTAAACTACCACAGTGATCCATCTCATTATATAGACTGTCTCTGGTTAAACTACCACAATGATCAATCTCATTATATAGACTGTCTCTGGTTAAACTACCACAGTGATCCATCTCATTATATATACTGTCTCTGGTTAAACTACCACAGTGATCCATCTCATTATATAGACTGTTTCTGGTTAAACTACCACAGTGATCCATCTCATTATATATACTGTCTCTGGTTAAACTACCACAGTGATCCATCTCATTATATAGACTGTTTCTGGTTAAACTACCACAGTGATGCATCTCATTATATAGACTGTTTCTGGTTAAACTACCACAGTGATCCATCTAATTACATAAACCGCCTCTGGTTAAACTAACACAGTGATCAATCTCATTATGTATACTGTCTCTGGTTAAACTACCACAGTGATCCATCTCATTATATTGACTGTCTCTGGTTAAACTACCACAGTGATCCATCTCATTATATATACTTTAATGAATGCCAATGAATGCTGGTACCTCAAAACATAGACTGTTAAATTACCACAGTGTTCTGTCTGCCCATTATATGGACTGTTTCTGGTTAAACTCCCACAGTGATCCATCTCATTATATGGACTGTCTCTGGTTAAACTACCACAGTCTCTGGACCTACCTGAGTAAGGTTGGTCGTCGTTGAAAAGGCCTGGTGTGTCGGCGTCATATCCTGTTGGGGAAGATAGATATAAATAATCAATATATTTTCTCAGAAATCAAATTACTTTAAAGCAGTGATACAGTTTAACATATTTCAGGCTGTCAGAAAGGTTGGAAATTGAATAGCCAATAAATTGCATTGCCAACAATTTTACTCAACATTGTAGCTGCCAGTAAAATGAGAGTAAAGTACAATGTATAGAGCTGGTATTTTCCCTGGTCCATGGTATATAATTTAAAACTACCACAACTACCACCACCACCAATAACACCACTACCACCACGACTACCACAACTACCACCACCACCACTAACACCACTACCACCACCACTACAACCACTACAACCACCACCACTACCACCACTACCACCACCACCACCACTACTAGCACCACTACCATCACTACCACCACTACCAGCACCACCACCACTACTACCACCACTACTACCACTACCACCACCACTACTACCATCACTACCACCACCACCACTACCACCACTACTACCACCACTACTACCATCACTACCACCACCACCACAACCACCATCACTACCACCACCACTACCACCACCACCACTACTAGCACCACAACTACCACCACCACCACTAACACCACTACCACCACCACTACAACCACTACAACCACCACCACCACTACTAGCACCACAACTACCACCACCACCACTAACACCATTACCACCACCACTACAACCACTACAACCACCACCACTACCACCACCACTACCACCACCACCACTACTAGCACCACTACCATCACTACCACCACTATCAGCACCACCACCACTACTACCACCACTACTACCACTACCACCACCACTACTACCATCACTACCACCACCACCACTACCACCACTACTACCATCACTACTACCACCACTAATACCACCACCACAACCACCATCACTACCACCACCACCACCACTACTGCCACCACTAATACCACCACCACTACTACCTCCACCACTACTACCACCACTAATACCACCACCACCACCACCACCACTACTACTACCACCACTACCACCACTACTACTACCACCACTACCACCACTACTACTACCACCACTAATACCACCACCACCACTACTACCACCACTAATACCAACACCACCACTACTACTACCACCACTACTACTACCACCACTAATACCACTACCACCACCACCACTACTACCACCACTAATACCACTACCACCACCACCACTACTACCACCACTAATACCAACATCACCACTACTACTACAACCACTAATACCACTACCACCACCACCACTACCACCACCACCACCAACACGTCGCTGGTTAAACTACCACAGTGATCCATCTCATTATATTGACTGTCTCTGGTTAAACTACCACAGTGATCCATCTCATATATACTTTAATGAATGCCAATGAATGCTGGTACCTCAAAACATAGACTGTTAAATTACCACAGTGTTCTGTCTGCCCATTATATGGACTGTTTCTGGTTAAACTCCCACAGTGATCCATCTCATTATATGGACTGTCTCTGGTTAAACTACCACAGTCTCTGGACCTACCTGAGTAAGGTTGGTCGTCGTTGAAAAGGCCTGGTGTGTCGGCGTCATATCCTGTTGGGGAAGATAGATATAAATAATCAATATATTTTCTCAGAAATCAAATTACTTTAAAGCAGTGATACAGTTTAACATATTTCAGGCTGTCAGAAAGGTTGGAAATTGAATAGCCAATAAATTGCATTGCCAACAATTTTACTCATCATTGTAGCTGCCAGTAAAATGAGAGTAAAGTACAATGTATAGAGCTGGTATTTTCCCTGGTCCATGGTATATAATTTAAAACTACCACAACTACCACCACCACCACTAACACCACTACCACCACCACTACCACAACTACCACCACCACTACTAGCACCACTACCATCACTACCACCACTACCAGCACCACCACTAACACCACTACCACCACCACTACAACCACTACAACCACCACCACTACCACCACTACCACCACCACTACTAGCACCACTACCATCACTACCACCACTACCAGCACCACCACCACTACTACCATCACTACTACCACTACCACCACCACTACTATCATCACTACCACCACCACCACTACCACCACTACTACCACCACTACTACCACCACTAATACCACCACCACTACCACCATCACTACCACCACCACCACTACTACCACCACTAATACCACCACCACTACTACCACCACTAATACCACCACCACCACTACTACTACCACCACTAATACCACCACCACCACTACTACCACCACTAATACCAACACCACCACTACTACTACCACCACTACTACTACCACCACTAATACCACTACCACCACCACCACTACTACCACCACTCAGGGCCGCCTCAGGGGGTGTGCAAGCAGTGCGGTCGCACAGGGCCTCGCGGGAAGGGGGGCCTCGCACAAAAAAAAAAAAATTTAAATAAAAAAATAATATTTTTTATTTATTTTTTTATTTTTTTATTTAAAAAAAAAATTTGCAAGTCCCCCCTTCCCGCGAGGCCCTTTTTCATCACAGACCTAAAATCTAGTTTTGCTTATATGCTTATATATTTCACATTAGACACGTTTGTAGAATGTGTCTGACTTGTTCCTGGCTCTGCGGCTCTGCAGCAGACATACTCACTATTGGAGCTCTGGGGCTCTGCAGCAGACATACTATTGGTTTCAACGAAGGGAGGGGTTACATGTGTACAGTCAGCCGGCGTGCGTCAGCTGCGTTTGAGTATTTCGCGCGTGCAGCATTGGAGGTTATGCTTATGCCAGCCAAGACGAAGAGGACGGTCGTTCGGCAGATGGACTGAAGATGAAAGTTGTTGCATGTTAGACAGTTCAGTCAGGCTAGCCATGTCGGCTTAGCTAAAGGCAGGGACAGCTAGTTAGCTTTAGCTACGTTATAATATCGAGTGCTAACGTGTGGTTCAGTCGGGATAGCCATGTCGGCTAGTAGCTAGCTTAGCTAAAGGCTAACTAGCGTTAGCTAACCTAGAGAGAGCGTGTGCAGCATTGTTATGCCAAGATGAAGAGGACGGTCGTTCGGCAGATGAACTTTGTCAACTCCACGCGGTTGTCTCCATCCTCTTGGACGTTTGGTGAGTTTTTAATACACTCTATTCTATTCCCGCCGTGGATATCTCTCTCTCTCTCTCTCTCTCTCGGGCCGGCTAGCTATCGTGGCTAAGGCTAATGTTATGTTGGCTAACGTTATGTTGAGCCAAGCGGGCCGGCTAGCTAACGTAGCTAACGTTATATTGAGCCAAACGGGCCGGCTAGCTGTTGTAGCTAATGTTATATTGAGCCAAAGCGGGCCGGCTAGCTAACGTAGCTAACGTTATATTGAGCCAAACGGGCCGGCTAGCTGTTGTATCTAATGTTATATTGAGCCAAGCGGGCCGGCTAGCTAACGTAGCTAACGTTATATTGAGCCAAACGGGCTGGCTAGCTGTTGTAGCTAATGTTATATTGAGCCAAGCGAGCCGGCTAGCTAACGTAGCTAACGTTATATTGAGCCAAACGGGCTGGCTAACTGTTGTAGCTAATGTTATATTGAGCCGAAGCGGGCCAGCTAGCTAACTTAGCTAACGTTATATTGAGCCAAACGGGCCGGCTAGCTGTTGTAGCTAACGGTGTGTACCTGGTGTCAGTACCTGGCTACTCTATTTGCAGTTAGCCTATTTAGCTGATGTCGGCCGTTGGCTCCTTGCTACTTTGTTTTCTCTGGTATAGACCCTCTTCTCTTTGGATTTAAGTGTTGATCTTTGTCCTTTTGGATCTATGTATATTCATGTTGCCTTTGTGAAGTTATCTTTTCCTTCTGTTTTGTTCTTCCATTAAAAGTTGAATATCCTTTAGGGGCTCATCTTAGCTGTCTTGCTTATCTCTCTCATACATGCTCTCTCTCTAACACACACACACAGACATGCTCTCTCTCTCTAACACACAAACACACATGCTCTCTCTCTCTCTCTCTCTCTTTCTAACACACACAGACATGCTCTATATCTCTCTCTAACACACAAAATGACATGCTCTCTCTCTATATTTCTCTCTCTTTCTAACACACATATACATGCTCTCTCTCTAACACACACACACAAACAGACATGCTCTCTCTCTATCTCTCTCTTTCTAACACACACAGACATGCTCTATCTATCTCTCTCTCTTCAATTCAAATGGGCTTTATTTCACATTCTTGTATTTCTCCCAGTAGGTATGGGAGTTTTGAGTTATTGTCCATGTTTTCAAAGTCTCTTTTGGCTGTTTGCAATTTGTGGGAAGTATATGTCTTGGTATAGTGGGCAGGTTGTTAAGAAGTGGAGCTCGGTTTCCACCTCATCTTGTGTGCAGTGGGTCTGTCTTCGCTTGGGAGCCAGGTCTGCCTATGGCGGCCTTTCTCGATGGCTAGGCTGTGCTCGCTGAGTCTGT
>NC_140165.1:260067993-260250493 GCF_963971535.1 Notolepis coatsorum | reverse complement strand
GGGGGCGTGTTGAGTAAAATGAAAGTGTGCACTGACCTTGGGTTTTCAACATTTACACAATAATTTGATTCAATGGTGGGTTCTGTTTTATTTTATGCTGCTGGAGCATGGGGTTTGGATGATGCACCTGAATGTAATGCTATCCAGAACCGGGCCATGAGATACTTCTTGGGAGTCCATAAATATACACCAAAAGGGGCTATAGAAGGGGACATGGGTTGGGACTCATGCTTGGTCAAGCAAAAAGGTGAAATGGTGAGGTTATGGAACCGCCTGGTCCAGCTGCCAAATAAACAGGGTGACAAAAAAGATATTTAACTGCCACTACCAACACCACCACCAACACCACCACCACCACCACCAACACCACCACCAACACCACCACCACCACCAACACCACCACCACCACCAACACCACCACCACCACCAACACCACCACCACCAACACCACCAACACCACCACCACCACCACCACCACCACCACCACCACCACCACTACCACTACCAACACTACTACCACTCCCAACACCATTACTACCACTACCACCACCACTACTACCACCACCACCACCAATTATCCATTCCTCTCCTAAGTAATGTTACTGGTTGAGAACAAGATGAGGGACAGTTTACCTTGGTAACACCAGGTGAGTCCAGTGAGAGCTTGTATGAAAAACAAGAACAGCAAACCCCCTGATATACTCATGATGGCTCCTAGAAACCAGAGAACCTGTAAAGACAGAAGAGGTTCTGGATGCAGCAGGTCTGTCTCTTAGCAAATACATCATATTGATTACATTATCATTTTTTACTAACATTTCTCTTTTTTCCTTGAATATTTAGTTAAATATATTTTTTTATGAACCATTTTGAGATTAACTTAACCATTTAATAAATAAGAGTTATCATTGATATGTCTAAGATGCATTGTCATCTTATATACAGTATATATATATATATATATATGTACAATTTCCAACAAAACAGGAACCATTAGACATGAAACCAAATCCTGAGCCCAAACAGCCAAATACAGTCTTACCCTGGCAGAGGTTTCAGGAGTCCACTGGTCCAGACCTTCTGACTGCTTTTCCACTGGTAAAGACCAGACCTTATAGTAGGTCTCGACGGGGGCATTACCGGTCAGAAGGGGGAGGGGGGGGGGGGGCTGGGTGTAGAATGCTTGAAAGGGGGCGTTGAGATGTTTTATATGGCAGATATCTCTATGGCAGATATCTCTATGGCAGATATCTCTATGACAGATATCTCTATGGCAGATATCTCTATGGCAGATATCTCTATGACAGATATCTCTATGGCAGATATCTCTATGGCAGATATCTCTATGGCAGATATCTCTATGACAGATATCTCTATGACAGATATCTCTATGACAGATATCTCTATGGTAGATATCTCTATGGCAAATATCTCTATGGCATATACTGTATATATAGCAGATATCCATATGGCAGATTTCTCTATGACAGATATCTCTATGGCATATACTGTATATATAGCAGATATCCATATGTCAGATTTCTCTATGGCAGATATCTCTATGACAGATATCTCTATGACAGATATCTCTATGGTAGATATCTCTATGGCAAATATCTCTATGGCATATATTGTATATATAGCAGATATCCATATGGCAGATTTCTCTATGACAGATATCTCTATGGCATATACTGTATATATATAGCAGATATCCATATGGCAGATTTCTCTATGGTGGATATTTATATGGCAGATATTTCCAAAACTTGAGGGATAAGAGGAAATATATGTTGATTTTATTTTGGGTGAACTGCCCCATTAATGTATAAGTGTTGGTCAGTTATGCATCTGCATCTGATTGATTGAAAACTTTATTAACAGATTGCAGAATGGGTACAATACAGTACGGCTCAATACACACAACTGCTAAGAGGATGAAGACCAGAAAAATACTTTTGTCTTGTTTACATTATGGTCCTCCATTTTCAATGAATCAAGACATTTATGACATACAAATATATGGTACTGTGTAAGAAAGAGACAACATCATACAAACATTTAAATCCGAGGTGGAAGAAACTGTACATTAGAGGAATTTTGACATTTACAGGGGCCAATTTCTAATTGCAGCCACCCGTAGGTGCTCTTTGAGAGCGGTTTTGAAGGAGGGTAGGGATTCACATTCCTTTATGGCTGTGGGTAGGGCGTTCCACATTATTGTGGCATAAATGCAAACCGCGTTTAGTCCCTTGTTTGAGCCGAATCTGGGTTGAACGTGATTTAACTGCCTCTGGTGTTGTTATTGAAGATATAACGTTTTGTAATGTTGTTTGCTGGAGCCACTTCATCCAAAACAGCACACCCCGGTCAGAGAGTTGGACACAGAGACAGAGAACAGTCCTTTTGTATTTTAATTATGATATGTTGTTGAATGAGAGATCTCTCAGAATGATGGAGTGTTTCAGAGTGGTTTCTGCAACACATAAGCAGAAAACAAGGAATTAGCAGAATACATAATTAGCAGAGGTAAAGGTCATATGCATCATGCACTATACACTGCCTGCATTAGGCCGCTACGTGACCCATATGCACGACCACGACTAGTCGCTACCCCGTGCCATGCTCGGCCCATGCGGCCAACCGAGCCAACGCTAGTGCTGACATGCCAATGGAAATATGCCATATAGCATAACTAGCTGGCTAGCATTAGCTCAATTAGCGGCACGAACCAAACACAACACAAAGCAGCAAACCCCAAGTCATAATCATACACATGAGTCACAGCATCCCAACAACACACAATGCAGGCTACATATGACATCTATCTAGCATAAAGCACAGGCACTACATTTTGGAGGCTGGTGATAACCTACTTCCTCAAGAACGCACTCTCAGTCTGCAATGGAAACACAGGTGCCGGCAATTCACCACCTGTATTTAATTACCAGAATAAGGACCCTTGGGCTGTCCAGAGAGATGCCTGACTAGGACTAAGAATACCCCTGGGCTGTCCAAAATCGTGCCTGAATGGAAATAATAATACACAGTATGACAAATAGTGGGGAATTTACAAGAGGACTTCACTGACCTTTAGGAAGTATTTCGACAGGTACATGGGTATCTTAGTGCTGTAGTGTATCTTGTAGACCAGGCCCATTGCAAGTTGCTGTACTCTGTCGTCTACTCTAAGCCATCCTAGGTTATCAAAATGGGCAGGGGTGAGGTGGGTTCTAGGAGTAAGGCCAAGCAGTAGTCTGACCAGTTTGTTTTGTGATGTTTTGAGCCTTGTTTATAATAATTATAGTACACTAAGAAACAAGAGCAAGGTGCAATATAAAAAGAGACAAGAAGTAATAAAATAGATACAAAAAGTAAAGAGTAACAGCAAACGTAGTTGACAGGTGGCAGGCTAACTCTGATCAAAGGCCAGGGAGAAAAGGTGCGTTTTTTTTGCGGTTCTCTGTGTGTTAAATATTCCTCTCTGTATCTTGTTCTCTGTGTCTTGTTCTCTGTATCTTGTTCTCTGTATCTTGTTCTCTGTATCTTGTTATCTGTGTCTTGTTCTCTGTATCTTGTTCTCTGTATCTTGTTCTCTGTGTCTTGTTCTCTGTGTCTTGTTATCTGTGTCTTGTTCTCTGTGTCTTGTTATCTGTGTCTTGTTCTCTGTATCTTGTTATCTGTATCTTGTTCTCTGTATCTTGTTCTCTGTGTCTTGTTCTCTGTGTCTTGTTCTCTGTATCTTGTTCTCTGTATCTTGTTCTCTGTATCTTGTTCTCTGTGTCTTGTTCTCTGTATCTTGTTCTCTGTATCTTGTTCTCTGTATCTTGTTCTCTGTATCTTATTCTCTGTGTCTTGTTCTCTGTATCTTGTTCTCTGTATCTTGTTCTCTGTGTCTTGTATCTTGTTCTCTGTATCTTGTTCTCTGTATCTTGTTCTCTGTATCTTGTATCTTGTTCTCTGTGTCTTGTTCTCTGTGTCTTGTTCTCTGTATCTTGTTCTCTGTATCTTGTTCTCTGTGTCTTGTTCTCTGTGTCTTGTTCTCTGTGACTTGTTCTCTTGTTCTCTGTATCTTGTTCTCTGTATCTTGTTCTCTGTGTCTTGTTCTCTGTATCTTGTTCTATGTGTCTTGTTCTCTTGTTCTCTGTGTCTTGTTCTCTGTATCTTCAAGTTCAAGTTCTTTAATAGTTGTCATACAGAAGTACAGAATACTTTCATACAAAATGCTTCTTACTGTTACGCTCCAGAGACTGTGCTAGACAAGATAGTATCAAATAACATAATAACATAATATAGCATGAATTTAGAAGAAGAAAATGAGGTCACAGTGTTCGGTATAGACATATGTACAATGTTCTGAGTTACCATATAATATACAATACACAATACTATGCAGTGTACTAATGTACAGTACTATCTAGTGCAAAGCAGAAATGGGATGAGGTACAATTTTAGGTACAATTTACAGTAAGGTGTACGAGTTGTAGTGCAATCCTTCATCCATAAATATAAAGTGTGGGGAGTGGGTGCTACAGTGTGTTTGTTTAAGTGGGTGTGTGCTATAAAGTATGTGGAGTGGGTGCTACAGTGTGTTTGTTTAAAGTGGGTGTGTGCGTGTGGATGTGTGTGCTATGTGCGTTTGGTGGTTGTTGTTGTGTAGTGTTCATTCATTGTTCGTTTAGCAGCCTGATGGCCTGGGGATAGAAGCTACTTCTGAATCTTTCTGTGCTCGCCTTGAGACTCCTGTATCGCTTGCCTGACCGCAGCAGTTCGAAGAGGCAGTTGTTCGGGTGACTGGAGTCTTTAATGATTCTCTTAGCCTTGCCCTTGCAACGCTTGTAGTAAATGTTCTGGAGGGTGGGGAGCCTCCCTCCAATTGTGCGTTCGGCTGAACGTGTCACTCTTTGTAGTCTGCTTTGGTCTTTTGCAGTGCTATTCCCAAACCAGGAGGTGATGTTGCCGGTCAAGATGCTCTCTATTGTACATGAGTAGAAGTTCTTAAGGATCTTCTGGCTGACTTGGAACTTCCTTAGGCGCCTGAGGAAGTAGAGGCGTTGTCGTGCCTTCTTCACCACACTGTTAATGTGTGTGGTCCATGTCAAGTCCTCGGATATGTAGGCTCCGAGGTACTTGAAGCTGTTGACTCTCTCAACCGGTGCCCCGTCGATGCTGAGGGGGCTGTAGTCCTTGACCCCCGACCTCCTGAAGTCCACAATCATCTCCTTTGTTTTGCTGACGTTCAGGGAGAGGCTGTTTTCCTGGCACCATCCCGCCAGGACCTTGACCTCTTCCAGGTAGGCCCTCTCGTCGTTGGCAGAGATCAGGCCCACCACCACTGTGTCGTCAGCAAATTTGACGATTGTATTGCTACTCCGCTGAGCCACACAGTCGTGTGTGTACAGGGAGTAGAGGAGGGGACTCAGAACACAGCCCTGGGGGGCCCCTATGTTGAGGGTGATGGATGAGGAGGTGCAGTTGCCTGCTCTCACCACCTGGGGTCTGCCAGTCAGGAAGTCCAAGACCCACTGGCAGAGGTCATAGCCCAAGCCCAGGTCCCTGAGCTTGGCTATGAGTATGGAGGGGACTATGGTATTGAATGCCGAGCTGTAGTCGATGAATAGCATTCTCACATAGTTCCCCTGCCTCTTGTCCAGGTGTGATGCTGCTGTGTGCAGCACATGGGATATGGCGTCCTCCGTGGACCTGTTGGGGCGGTATGCAAATTGCAGGGGGTCCATGTTGATGGGGAGGGAGGAGCAGATGTAGCCCTTTACTAGCTTCTCAAAGCACTTCATGGCTATGGAGGTGAGAGCTACAGGGCGGTAGTCGTTGAGGCAAGCAGGCTTGGATTTTTTGGGTACAGGGATAATAGTGGACTTCTTCAGGCAGGTGGGGATGACAGCCTGTTCTAAGGACAGGTTAAATATGTCAGTGAATACTGGGGCCAGTTGGTCGGCACAGACTTTTAGGACGCGGCCGGGGATGCCGTCCGGACCTGCTGCCTTCCTGATATTCACTTTTTTAAAGGTCCGCCTCACCTCATGCTCTGTTACCCTGAACACTGCGCCTCCATCAGCAGCCGACCCCCCCCCCCCCATTGCCGAGGCTTGTGAGCTGGTGTTGTTATTACCAGCATCAAACCTCGCATAGAAGGTATTGAGGTCGTTTGCTAAGGAGATGTCACTGTTCAGTTTGAGGGAGGCGCCTTTGTAGTCTGTCATCGTTTTGAGCCCCTGCCACATAGCTCTAGAGTCAGCTTGTTCAAACTGGAGTTCAATTTTATCCCTGTAGCGCCGTTTGGCCTCTGACACTGTCCTCCTTACGTTGTGTCGCGCCACCTTGTGGTCATTCATGTTGCCTGCCACTAGGCCGTCATTGTATGCTTTGGTGCGCTCTCTCAGAGCTTCACGGACGGATTTGTCTACCCAGGGTTTTTGATTTGGGTAAACTTTCATTTTGGTAGTGGGGATTGTTTCTTTCACCCTAGTACAGACATAGTCCAGCACTGTCTCCGTGTAGGCATTAATGTTATCTGTGTCGCGGAACACAATCCAGTCTGTGTGGTGAAACACTGACCGGATCGTCTCTTCTGACGTCAGATCCCATTTCTGCACCTCTCGCGAGACTACGGGAGTACTTTTAATTCTCTGTCTATACTTTGGTGAAAGGAAAATGGATGCGTGATCTGACTTGCCAAAGCCACTATCAGAATGAGCCTTGTAGCCACCTTTAAATTGCGTGTAACAGTGATCTAGGATGTTACCGCCTCTGGTGTTGCAAGTCACATGCTGATAGAAGTCGGGCAATACCTTTCTCAGATTGGCGCTATTGAAATCTCCCAGTACTAAAATGGCGGCGTTAACGTTAGCCACTTGTATTCTATTTACCTCGTCGTGTAGTCTGGAGAGCGCAACCTTGTTGCTGGCTTGCGGTGGAATATACACTCCGACCAGGACGATCGCCGTTAACTCCCTCGGGAGGAAGAAAGGACGACACTTGATGGTTATATATTCCAGTTCTGGGGAGCAGTGGTTGGATAATTCCTTCACGTTCGTTGGATCACTCCAATTTTTGTTAAACATGAAGGCAATACCTCCTCCACGTTGTTTACCGGACTCTGATGATGTCCGATCCTTTCTATGGATAAAGAAGTGATCCGCTGGTTGAATTGCGTGATCTGGAACCTCCGGTGTGAGCCATGTTTCGGTGAAGCAAAGGATATTGCAGTCCCTAACGTCTCTTTGATATTGAATCCTTGCTCGGATGTCATCCAGTTTATTGTCTATTGATTGTACATTGGCTAGCAATATACTGGGAAGTGGTGTACATTGGCGTCTGGATCTCAGCCTGTTTCGGATCCCAGCCCTCTTTCCTCGTCGTCTTTTCCTGGGCTCTGGGAACAAAGGGTCTGGTCCTAGTCTCCGGAGAATTTCTTCAGGCCATTGGTGTGGTTCGGAAAGCTGATCCAGCGAGTAATCCAGTTGGTAAGTTTCCCGTAATCCAATGTCTATGAGTGACTGACGGTCATATACATTAAATGCACCAACAGTTGGTACGCACAAAACTCTAAAAACTATAAATATTAACAAAAGTAAACACAGTCTCGACGGAGCGAACAGAGAGGCAGCCGATCGGGGCGGCGCCATCATCTGTATCTTGTTCTCTGTATCTTGTTCTCTGTATCTTGTTCTCTGTATCTTGTTCCCTGTGTCTTATTCTCTGTGTCTATTGCTCTACATTTTGCCGCAAAACCGCAGATTATCACCCAATAACCAATAATAACACTTTACTTTGGTAGTGATTAACTCATTGGGCGCCAATAACGAGTATACACGTGTTTCGCCGCCAAGCGTTGAGTGCCAATAACGAGTAAACTAGTTTTCGGACCCTTTGATATTTTTCCTTTGATCCCCGTTCTAAACATCCAGCCGGAGCTCCCTGGCACAATGTTGGAATTGCAATGACGATCGAAATTCGGCAGGTGGCAGTATCGCCTACCTTATGAACATGGGCCAGCTATTAGTGTGTTATTAGTGCCAGCCCCCACAGCCCCCAAAGAACTAGGTACTCATTGTGAGAAGCAGTGAGCAGGACACTTTCAACAATTGCGATCGCCTAGAGCAGTGGTTCTCAACCTTTTTACACCACCTGAGAACGTAGCTGGCTCTCCAAGTACAATATATGACCAACGTTAAAATACAGTCTATTCAGCTATGCACAGTTCACGCAGGACGCAAATGTATTCCTAATACCATTATTTATTGTTAACTTTTGTCAGACACAGCCACAATGTACAAAGGGGTAGCACTAGAACTAGCTAACTCTTCCACACAACTCATACAATGCAAGGAGCATTGCGAACATAATAACTAACATTCTCACATAGCAAGTGAGAAAATTAAGAACAACTGTATTTCAATAAATGCACTTAATTCTCTCTCTCTCTCTCTCTCTCTCTCTCTCTCTCTCTCTCTCTCTCTCTCTCTCTCTCTCTCTCTCTCTCTCTCTCTCTCTCTCTCTCTCTCTCTTTCTCTCTCACACAGCAAGCAAGTGTCCTCCATTCTCTCTCTCACACGCACACACACACGCACGCACACACACACACACACACACACACACACACACACACACACACACACACACACACACACACACACACACACACACACACACACACACACACACACACACACACACACACACACACACACACACACACACACACACACACACACACACACACACACACACACACACACACACACACACACGCACACACACAGCATGTTGTTGTCCATTGACAACTCACATAAGCAGGGCCGGACTGGAGGAATAATTCAGGCTGGGAAATATAGTGTGAAATATAGCCCCAGTCAGGCCACTTTCTAAGTGGGGGTCCCCCACTAGGAATAATTTTGTTACAAAGCCTTAATTTCCTGCATTCTGGTGCAGGAATCTTTTTATTTTTACCCTTTAAATGCCAGTGTTTGTGATTGGCATCACAAATTATTGTAAAAAAAAAAAAAAAACACATATTCAATACATTTTCGAATTGTAACCCTTTAAATGCCAGTTTGTGTGATGGCATCACAAATTATTGTTAAAAAAACACACAAAAAGTAAAATATTTTCAATATATCAAATGCAAAGTACATTTTTCTGGGGGGGGGGGGGTTTCAGGCTAGGCATGTGTCAATGATTAGCAACAACACAGATTTTGATGGATTTTTTTATTTTTGTAATGTCAGATTTAACAACAACTCTTTTCAGAAAAGTGGGAGTATTTCATTTTTTATCTGACATTACAAAAAAATCTAAAAATAAAAATGGTTATGATCAGGGCTGAAGTTGAATAAAAGATTTATGACTGTTTAGACTGCATTACTCTCTGTCAGTGATCTCCTGGTTGTTCCCCACTTAGGTTATCTAACTATTGCGCAGCCGCAACTAGAAACACTGGCCTGCTTCTAAAAAAAAAATGTATAATATATATATATATTTCTTTTTTCAAGTACCACTAGTGGTACGCGTACCACAGGTTGAGAACCACTGCTAGACTAGACAACCGTGAGGACCAATCAGGTCACTACAATATGTAGTTGTTTTTAAATTGTTACCTCTGTTTTTGTTTTTACAATGTGCTCTTAATTGTTCTGATTGTCTGTTGCTGTATTTATTAACACACTATGATATTCATGAATGTTATTACTCGACAATTAATTTAATTACTCTGTATTTATAGAGGGTAAATAAAGATGAATGAATACATGAATGAAACAAAATAGCCCAAGACAGTCATGAACGATTGACTCATAACAGCATGACATGGGAAGTGGATCAATGAAAACAGTGAGACAAACCACACAGCGGTCTGTTGATTAACTTTATGGCCCATGCTCTCTTTTATATCTTATGACAAGAAAAGGGTCATCATGACTTATGACATAGTGCCCTGACACATAGCACATTTGTTATTTGGCAAACAAACTTTAGACTCTTTGTTGACATTAACAGAGGACACCAATGAGGAGAGAAATATGTGCTTAATATCAGCAGTTAAAAATGACCCAGGTATTTTAGGCCAACTATGTAAAACTAGTGAAATGTCCACTTGCACAGTAATAGCTCGAGAGTTGTATAATGCTGTCGTGTTTTATGTTTCAGACAATATCTTATCACTGTTAACAGTCAGTGAGAGAGGAATGAAACTGAAGAAGAGAATTATTGATAATATTGTCTTTTTTTATTCTTATTTTGAATAATTTGCTTATTTTGCACAAGAAACATTATAGACATTTGTTTTATTAAAAAGGGGCATTCATCTATCTTTTCCATTCAAGCTACACAAAGTCACACAGTCAGTCCTCGTGGCTCTCACCAACTCCTGCCATCTCCTCTAACCTCTCCCTCTGTCGTCTAAATGCACACGTCAACCTCTTCATCACGTAGATCTCATGGGTCACCTCTCCTCTAACCTCTAACCTCTCCCTCTGTCGTCTCAATGCACACTATGGATGGGACTTTCTAGCAAAAGTGCTATTAGAATATATATTATATATATATATATTTTTTTTTTATTAAAAATATATTGTTATTTTCTGTTTCAGTTTAAATTCAGTTAAAATTTTCAGTTTCAGTTCAATTCAGTTATTCTTTTTAATAGAATGGATCATTAAAATCAAAGGGTATTGCACATAAATAGGCACTTCTATCACCCGGTTTTAATAAACAAACAGAAACAGTAGCATGTGCATCTTTTAGATCAATTATAAGCTATGAAAATTAGGCTGCCTCTAAATATAAAAAGGAATGAAATAAGAACGGTTTGCTTAACATTTATTTAAATTTCTTTTAACCTGTTAAGCTGTAGGCTGTATTTCGCCTAAAGGTACATGCCTAAGTAAATGGAGGTTGCTCCACTTCTGCAAGGTCAATTTGCATGTTCTTGGTATCTAGGAACATCTAGGGACCTGGGGGTATGTATTTCCAGTGTCAGAAATATTGTGTCTGTTACTAGGCTGAGTAAATTGTAATGAAGAAAAGGAGAATATAAATTATGATTGCATCTTTGATCATGTAAACTCTGCGGGGCACGAGAAAATGCTCACTGAGCTCATTCACCACCTTATTGAGATCATGTGTACAAAAAATCTAAGCAAATGAACTGCAGGAAGATGATTAAACAGAAGGATTTGTAGATACAGTAATTAATGATAATCGATTTTAATTATAAATTCATATTTGACCTTGAACTTGACCTTGACCTTATTATGGCCAAATCATACATCTATGGATAGGGAAAATGCTCCTCTTTCCAATGGCAGGGTTAAATCTGGACTTAGTCATTTCCTGGCAGTTTTTACGATAATTAGCATTTTCCGATATATTCGTATTTCCGATAAATCGTATAAAACATTGGTAAAAATGAAAATATACACTTTGACTACTGTTTTTGATAGGGTTATGGTCTTTACTCTTGGCTACACATTTCATAATTTTTTTAAACATTAACCTCTTAACATCCAAGGGCCCACATGTGGACGATTCTTTGCCGACCTCTAGTGGCTCGGGTGTGCATTTATTTTAATACAATATATAGATGGAATTAAAGCCCTATTTGTTGCCTGTCGATTGGCCTTTCAGGTGACAAAGTCCGTTCAGCAGTTCTCGAGTTACATGCCGATATGTGAGGCGTGCCCCAAAGTACGCAAAAGTACACATTACCCACCCCCGACTCTCGGGGCTCTAGCTCCGTCAATCATTTGGCGATCTCGAAAATCTTTGCACAGGGTTGTAGCCAATGAGTGTGGCTTTCCAATGATACCCCATGATATGATAATTGTGGGTCTAATAACTTCCTTGTGAGTAATACTGTTTATTTCAATGCCACCCTGTCTCTTTATCACAGGTTGAATGACAGGACAGGGCTCCCCATAATACAACCCCCCATCCCTAACATTTTAACGTGCATCTTTTCGCTACTCACAACACTACATATTGTTTTGTGGCTACACCTAAAACTGTTGGAATATACCCCCCATTGGATTACAAGATTGGAATAACTTAACTACATGCCTTGGATAACTGCATAATTGAGACACAACTATTAACTGCTTGAACTTCCACGGGTGTGCCCAGAACATTTTGGAGATTATTGACTAATTCATACGTGATTGGGCACAGCTGTGGACAAAAAATTGTGTTGGGAGGACCTGGGGATTGGCCGATGACCAAACCCCCAGGTTCTTCTCCCAGTTCTCTGCTAGTTTCCTACAGGGATGAGGTCATGGAGACACACCTAGGCTTTATAATGGGAGCCCACATTCAAGATGGCAGACCTTTATTGGCGGAAGTCTCCGATTGTGTGTGCAGTGTGCACATACTCTCTTCTGCGGCGTTGGCTTCAGTTGCATCCTCCAACTTCATCTTCCACCCATCCATCTTCTCCTCCACTGCAGGCACAGAGGGGGGCCCATCAATGCACCGTTACCCCCCAGATAAGCTCTTGTATATAAGCTCTCATGTATATGGTTGGATGTTTAACTAAGAACAACAAGCCACTGATAGAGGTTTTCCTTTCCATTAGCTGTGTTGACTCTGGGGAACTGATCAGACGTGGCCGGAACCAACAAAGGATTGTCACTTTTTCAACAGAAAATAAATCACGAATGCACCACAGTTGTTTTGCTCATCATTGGATCAACAATGTTGATTAGCAACTTAAACATTTAAAATAGCAACTGTGACAACCCCATCCCTCTCCTACAGGTTGACTAAGGGATATACCTGTGTATCTGAATAAATACATCTGTCATTCACAGCCTGGCAATCACAGACACACCTATTCAGGTGGGTCAGGAGGAGGAGTCACACCTGAGCTCAAAGGCTATAAGGACTGGCTTCTCCATTTTCTCTCTCTCTCTCTCTCTCTCTCTCTCTCTCTCTCTCTCTCTCTCTCTCTCTCTCTCTCTCTCTCTCTCTCTCTCTCTCTCTCTCTCTCTCTCTCTCTCTCTCTCTCTCTCTCTCTCTCTCTCTCTCTCTCTCTCTCTCTCTCTCTCTCTCTCTCTCTCTCTCTCTCTCTCTCTCTCTCTTCCAAGCTGGCCAAGAGTTTTTGGTTTTGTTTGTTTGATCCTCACCTCATCACTTAAATACGCCACACACTGACTCATCCATGCACTCACTACATCATCACTGATATTACTGATCCACGCATTCTTTAATTCCTTTTGTAAATACTTTCATTGGTTAATTAAATTACTTTTCTTTAAAATCCTCAAGTACTTGTGTGGTCTCCCTTGTTTTGTCTGTGCCCTGAGCGTGGTTCATGACACAACTCAAGTAGAAATACAAAGTAGGAGTCACGTTGGACTGCTGAGCAAGATGGCAGCACACTAAGAGAACTCCTGACAACTATCACAAATGAGATACATTTAGAATCATACACTTCTTCTGGGGCCATAATATTTAACTCTTTGAGCGCCACCCTCTTTCCCCATCTGTACTGCCTGGCGCCAGGTTTTTTGACATACACGTGTGGGGTCGCCAAAAAAAATCCAAAATAAAATGGGGTCGCGGTATGAAAAAGTTTGAGAACCCCTGGTTTAGAGCTACTCCATTTCTCACTTCGAGTCCAAAAGTGTCTTGAATCAGAACAGGATCAATACATATAACGTTTATCCAGGAATGTCCCATTGAGATACAAGATCTCTTCTTCCAGGGAGTCCTGACCAACACGGCACACAACACGTTTCAACATAAAAACATAAAAACATGGGCATTAAACAAAAAACATACAAATCAAATACAAATACAGAAGGCCATTGGTGCAGTGGCAAGAAGCATAATCAGATCAGCAATAGCATCAGGTAAAACAGTTACATGTTTCATGAAGGGCATTCTCCCACTATGCTCCCTTTTTATGGAATACGCTGCAAGTAAAACAACCGCTTCATAAAATGTTCTGATGACACTGCCATTTTAGCTCTAATTAAGAATGACAGTGACCTAGCTGACTATTATTAGGAAATCCAGAGATTTGTAAACTGGTGCGACAATAACTGTCTGGTTTTAAATGTTAAGAAGACTGAGGAGATGGTGTTTGACCCCAGAGGTGTTGGGGACCACAGGCCTGTGGTCATCCACACACAGTCCATCTCGCAGGTCTCTTCATATAACACACTAACCTGGAACACCCATGTAGACAGCCTGTGTAGCAGACTACAACAACGACTGCACTTTCTACGTCGCCTTAGAGTTCATGGTGTAGATAAAAAATGTATGTTACTTTTCTACCAATCTGTATTAGAGAGTCTCATCAGATACGGTATTACAGCTTGGTGGTAACCTGTCTGTACAATTAAAATCCAAACCGGTCCGTCTGAAAGGTCACCCATCCCTGCAGTCTATGTTTGAACAGGCTACTCTAAGGCAAGCCAATAGAATAGTCTCGGACCCCTCCTCCCACGTCTTACATGCCGAGTACGAGCTACTGCCCTCTGGGAGGGGGTTTAGAGTTCCACGCTCGAGACTAAAATAGGTTTAAAAACTCCTTTATTCCGATCTCAGTTAAACTTCTTAATAGTGCCAGATAAAGGGCAATTATAAAATAACAGATATTTGGTTGTTATATTATCGTGTATACTATAATATTATAATATTAATATTATATTATTTGTGTATACTATTCTAATGTGGTGTTGCCAGACATCCTGCTGTGCAGGTACTTTACTGTATCTTTTATATTGTGTATCTCCTCTGTTTGGAGTCAGTTGTGTTGTGTCATGTCTGTATGTATGTGTCTGTGGCTGTAGTGGGTGTAAGCCCAAGATACATTTCCCAGCTGATGGGACAATAAAGTGACTCTTGACTTGAGTAAAATGGTTGGCAATGCAATTTATTTGCCATTAAATGTCCAACTTTTCTGACACCCTCAACCATGTTAAACGTTATCACTGCTTTAAAGTAATTTGATGGCTGAGCAAATATATTGATTGTTTTTATCTATCTGCCCCAACAGGATATGACAGTGACAACCAACTATACCCAGGTAGGTCCAGAGACTGTGGTAGTTTAACCAGAGACAGTCCATATAATGAGATGGATCACTGTGGTAGTTTAACCAGAGGCAGTCTATATAATGAGATGGAACACTGTGGTAGTTTATGTGTGAAATTAATCATTCCAGCAATGTAGGCTTTGTCAATACTGAACGACTTCGGCGTGTGTTGTGTCTGAGTTGATGCTCCAGAGTATTGCATACATCTCAATCTGAAACGGTTAAGCAGCCACTCATCTGGCTCTGCAAATAGATCTAGAAGATAATGCGTTCTATGCGTACGGCCTGGGCGGCCAGAGCATCTAACTGTTCTAACAGCAATATATAATCCATTTCAGAAGCATAACACACGCAATAAGTTATAATAATAATAATAATAATAATAATAATAATAATAATAATAATAATAATAATAATAATAATAATAATAATAATAATAATAATAATAATTATTATTATTATTATTATTATTATTATTATTATTATTATTATTATTATTATTATTATTATTATTATTATTATTATTGACAAGTTCTGGGATTTTAAAGTCGTATTTAAGAGCAATTGACCAATGGTAGGCTTTCTTCTTTTTTCTTTTTTTTGTAAGAATTTCTTATTTCGGTAAGAGTGCTCTCGACCACTTTTAGAATTTGGTCTTGCCTGAGAGAAAAGCAACAATAAGAAAACATTGCTGAATCCCAGGTAAGAACAAAATAAGAGGAAATGCTAGTTGAGAACGAAATCTGTTCTTATATCGCTTCATGAATGAGGCCCAATTGACTTTTACTCTCATTTTACTGGCCGCTACAATGCTGAGTAAAATAGTTGGCAATGCAATTTATTGGCCATTCAATTTCCAACCTTTCTGACAGCCTCAAACATGTTAAACTGTATCACTGCTTTAAAGTCATTTGATTTCTGAGAAAATATATTGATTGTTTGTATCTATCTGCCCCAACAGGATATGACAGCGACAACCAATATTACTCAGGTAGGTCCAGAGACTGTGGTAGTTTAAGAGACAGTATATAATGAGATGGATCACAGTGGTAGTTTAACCAGAGACAGTCTATATAATGAGATGGATCACTGCGGTAGTTTAACCAGAGACATTATACATAATGAGATGGATCACTCTGGTCACTGCTTTAAAGTCATTTGATTTCTGAGAAAATATATTGATTATTTATATCTATCTTCCCCAACAGGATATGACGCTGACACACCAGGCCTTTTCAACGACTGCCAACCTTACTCAGGTAGGTCCAGAGACTGTGGTAGTTTAACCAGAGGCAGTTTATGTAATGAGATGTATCACTGTGGTAGTTTAACAAGAAACAGTCTATATAATGGGCAGACAGAACACTGTGGTAATTTTTTGAGGTACCAGCATTCATTGACATTCATTACTAAGAGATTACCTCGAGTGCATGTTCTCATATTCTGTAACCTCAGTTACAGTAGGTCGAACAAACTCAACTCATTTTACGCAAGGTTTGGGTCGAGCCTAATCTGTCTAATCTGTTAACAAGATTGATCTGAACAGTCTAATCTGTTAACAAGGTCTGAACAGTCTAATCTGTTAACAAGGTCTGAACAGTCTAATCTGTTAACAAGGTCTGGACAGTCGAATCTGTTAACAAGGTCTGAACAGTCTAATCTGTTAACAAGGTCTGGACAGTCTAATCTGTTAACAAGACTGATCTGAACAGAATAATCTGTTAACAAGACTGGTCTGAACAGAATAATCTGTTAACAAGACTGGTCTGAACAGAATAATCTGTTAACAAGACTGGTCTGAACATTATAATCTGCAAAACTGGTCTCAACAGTCTAATCTGTTAACAAGACTGGTCTCAACATTCTAATCTGTTAACAAAACTGGTCTCAACAGTCTAATCTGTTAACAAGACTGGTCTCAACAGTCGAATCTGTTAACAAGACTGGTCTCAACAGTCTAATCTGTTAACAAGACTGGTCTGAACAGAATAATCTGTTAACGAGGCTGGTCTGAACAGAATAATCTGTTAACGAGGCTGGTCTGAACAGAATAATCTGTTAACGAGGCTGGTCTGAACAGAATAATCTGTTAACAAGGGCGCAGAAAGGAAACTGGCTTCTGATCTCGGTGCTCGGCGGAGCTTCAGGGCCGGTTGGGGAGCTTCCACGTCCAGTGTGCCAGCCCCCTTACTCTTCCTTGAGTTATTCCTCAGTTTTTCATGTCTGGAAATCTTTTGCATGGTGTATTCATCGTCAAAGATGCAAAGAAAAATCATAATTTATATTCTCCTCTGTTTCATCACAATTGACTCAAGTAACAGACACAATATTTCTGACACTGGGAATATATTCCCTGAGATCCTTAGATGTCCCTAGAGATACCAAGAACATGTAAATGGACCTTGTAGAAGTGGAGCAATCTTCCATTTACATAGGTATGTATTTTTAGGCGGATTTTCAGAAAATAGCCGGGCTAGGGCTTAAGAGGTTAACAAACAATCTATTACATGCACATTATACTGTGCGTGCGTGTGCATACTAAGGGTCAAACATCTGTGCAATAGCACATACCACCAGAATCTCACAGTCACTTTAGCATGAACACACACACACATGCTGCACACGCTCACACTCAACGGTCACTTTACACAATGAAAAAAGAGAACGGGAGTGGTTCTTGCATAGTAAATAGATGGATATAGCAAGATAGCATAAGGATATATAGTATAACTGTAGATTGTATAGTATTGTATAGTACACTGTAAGAAAAAAATCTGTAAAAAAACGGTAAAAGTCTGGCAGCTTGGCAACAGAGATTTAGTGTAAAATTTACATTGAAATACCCTAATTAAAATAAAGTGGAAAAGCAATAAATTTACAGATAGTTCTGTTTATTATTTGAGAACCAGAGAACAGAGAATCACTGTTAATTGACAGGTTAGGTTCAGCAGTGAAACACTGTTATTTTACAGGTTTTTTCCTACATTATTATGATCAAACACCTTCAATAAAGTGACAGAACTTAAAGTTCAGCAGTGAAACACTGTTATTTCACAAGTTTTCCCTACATTTACGATGACACTCCTTCAATTAAGTGACATAACTCAAAGTTCAGCAGTGAAACACTGTTATTTCACAGGTCATTCCTAAATTATTACGATCAAACTCCTTCAATAAAGTGACAGAACTTAAAGTTCAGCAGTGAAACACTGTTATTTCACAGGTTTTTCCTAAATTATTATGATCAAACTCCTTCAATAAAGTGACAGAACTTAAAGTTCAGCAGTGAAACACTGTTATTTTACATGTTTTCCCATAATTATTACAATGAAACTCCTTCAATTAAGTGACAGAACTCAAAGTTCAGCAGTGAAACACTGTTATTTTACATGTTTTCCCATAATTATTACAATCAAACTCCTTCAATTAAGTGACAGAACTCAAAGTTCAGCAGTGAAACACTGTTATTTTACATGTTTTCCCATAATTATTACAATCAAACTCTTTCAATTAAGTGACAGAACTCAAAGTTCAGCAGTGAAACACTGTTATTTCACAGGTTTTTCCTCAATTATTACGATCAAACTCCTTCAATAAAGTGACAGAACTTAAAGTTCAGCAGTGAAACACTGTTATTTTACAGGTTTTCCCATAATTATTACAATCAAACTCCTTCAATTAAGTGACAGAACTCAAAGTTCAGCAGTGAAAGACTGTTATTTCACAGGTTTTTCCTAAATTATTACGATCAAACTCCTTCAATAAAGTGACAGAACTTAAAGTTCAGCAGTGAAACACTGTTATTTTACAGGTTTTCCCATAATTATTACAATCAAACTCCTTCAATTAAGTGACAGAACTCAAAGTTCAGCAGTGAAAGACTGTTATTTCACAGGTTTTTCCTAAATTATTACGATAAAACTCCTTCAATAAAGTGACAGAACTTAAAGTTCAGCAGTGAAACACTGTTATTTCACAGGTTTTTCCTCAATTATTACAATCAAACTCCTTCAATAAAGTGACAGAACTTAAAGTTCAGCAGTGAAACACTGTTATTTTACAGGTTTTCCCATAATTATTACAATCAAACTCCTTCAATTAAGTGACAGAACTCAAAGTTCAGCAGAGAAACAGTTATTTTTCCTAAGTTGTTACAATCAAACTCCTTCAATAAAGTGGCACCACTAAAAGTTAATCAGACAGACACTTTTATTGTACAGATTGTTAGAAACAAAAAGCTTCAAGTGTTAACAAACGATCAGGATTGTAAAACTGCTTTATTTTGGAAGCAAGTGTGCTGTATAAAACAGATTCAAATGATTTAAAACTTTAGCTTGCAGTGTTTGTTCAAATGTAATGTTTAAATACAGTATGTAAAGTTAAAAACCTATAGAAGTATAATCTAAACACTATTTATGGATCAATATGCATGGCAGCTGCCACCATTGGTGTGTGAATGTGTGTGAATAGGTGAATGAGAGGCCATACGCGCTTTGGATAAAAGCGCTATTGCTATATATAAGTGCAGTCCATTGAACATAACATAATGGCCAAGTAGTAAAGCAACATATTGTGCTGTTGAACCGAGGGGGTTGTGGTCAGGTCTACAGTTTTTTTAGCTTTACCATTTCAGTTTTATATTGTTTTCCACAATATTCTCCCGACCCCTGGGGGCTCCATAATATGTGTGAACATTATACTGTTTAATTCAGAATCCCAACTATACAGTGTATTACTAAGTCAAATCAAAACATACCACACCACAAAAGGTCAATGAATCGGTGGCACAAGTGAAGAGCAGAATCCTCCAGATTGGCAGTAATCAGCTGGATCCTTGGTGCATGGTGCATCTGGGAAAATGAAGAAAAAGGACACTATGATTCACTGGAAAGTCCTTGAAAAGTAGGATTTAACCTGTTCCACCCCAGGTGAAAATCTGCATAAAATGTATACCTAGGTAAATGGAATATTGCTCCACTTCTACAAGGGCTATTTGCATATTCTTGGTATCTAGAAACATCTATGGACCTCAATGAATGTATTCTCAGTGTCAGAAATATTGTGTCTATTACTAGGCTTGCTTAAATTCTGATGAAACAAAGGAAAATATGAATTATGATTTTTCTTTTCATCTTTGACAGTGAATAAAACCATGATAATAATGACCAAACTTAAAAAACTGCCACTGAGCTAATTCAGTACCCTCTTGAGATCATGTGTACAAAAGATCTAAGGAAATTAATAAAGGGAAGATGATAAAATTTAAGGTTTTGTATATACAGTACTGAATTCTCCCATCCGGACCAATGCAATTTGAAATATTATTATAGAATATAGAATATATGCTTATACATTACCTTATTATAGCCAATTCGCACATTTATATATATATACATATAGTATCTTTCAAATGGCCGAGTTCAATTTGGATATATATAACAGATCACCAGGCATGCGTAATAACATATACAGATATTTAATGTAATCGACTGTACTTTTTTATTTCTCCCACAGTGTAATCATTCTGTAACTAATTTCAGATCTAATTATTCCTACATGATTACAATAGTGTGGAGAAACTGACTGCGTTTCAATATTTGTCAAAAACGTTACCTTTTGTAGCTTATTATCGCGAATCATAACAATTATTGATATGATTCCTTCAGAACGCCGAACTTTGAACGTCCATAGCAGACCACAGGAAGTGTAGTTTTGAGAAATTCCGACACTGGCAGATAGCTGGCGAGGCGATCTTCAAAATGGCCGCAAGAAAACTACAATTCCCATGGTTCAACATTTCCATTTCCGCGTCAAAAACGCGACTGAACAATAAAAACTTAAAATGATAAAAACTCACTTTTAACCTATTGCTAAACTATTGCCAACCTAACGTTTTACATTCTACATGTATTTGTGACATAGTAGTGATAATAATACTTGAAAACGTTTGATTTTAAAAACGCAAATTTATTGCATCACTCATAAAAATATTAATATATGATAATAATGTCAAAAAGGGGTCGGTACCGACCCCGTGGGGGGGAACAGGTTTGGGTTACCATTCCTCAAACTTTATTCAATAGTCTGTAACGACATTTGCCACTATTACACATTTTGGAAATGTGAACAGAGTACCGTCAGCTTTGAGAGTGCTAGTTGCATGTTTGTTTAGCAATAAAAACATGCACCTAATGCACGTCCTTGTCAGATAAAATTGAATCACCAAAAGGAGGAAGACGTGGATTCACAACACCGGATACCAAGCCACCGGGGCTGTGAAACATTTTGAGCGAGTAGCCAATCTCGGTATTGATCGTCACGTGACACTTTTAGGGGCAAACATACCTTTTCCCATAGACATACATGGGTAAAGAAACGGCTGGGGAAATCACTCAGGCGTCGCACAAAGTCCAAAACTACTCTTAACCCTTGTGTCTGAAAACTAAAGCTTTACTCAATTGTCCTCTTCAAAAACGCAATACAAATATTATACTATGTTGAAGGTGATAGTGGTGTATTTTTTAGACCCTCTTGCTTTGCTGCTGGGAGGGGGGCTCCTTCATCTCCTCTCACTACCGCAGGTGAGACACCACTAGGTTGCTCGTGGTAAACAGGGCTTCTACCACTAGTGGGACGGAACCATGGACTAAACTCCTCTGATGCTGCTGCCACTTTCACTTTTGAGGTTAGCTCACAGGAAATTCAATTGTATATTAATATAAATTATATTAATAATGATTTGAAGATGTTTACACTTTTTTTTTACAACCCTACTGTTTGTTCTCCCAAGAATTAAATAAAGGTTTGATGATGATGACATGTGCTCGAAGAGAGATATAGATAGAGTGGGTGTGTTTGTACATGCAGGGAACAAAATTTACTTTTTGGCTTACCAGCCAAGGTGGCTGGTAGATTAAAAAAACGACCAGCCAGGCAGATTCTTTTACCAGCCAAAAATTTGAAATAGCTTTTTAGTATATCGCCATGTATTATTATTATTACTATATACAGGGCTCTACGCTAACCTTTTTCCCAGGGAGCACAAGTGCTCCTAAATAAAATTTAAATTTAGGAGCACAGTGAAAATTTTTCAAGTAACAGAGTTTATTAACAAACTATTTATTACATGCATATTATACTGTGCGTGCGTGTGCATACTAACGGTCAACATCTGTGCAATAGCACATATCACCAAAATCAGACATTGGCCCATGCCTACTAGACACAAAGGATATTGGTTGTCAAGCTGCTTTTGTATGTTGTACTGTTGTCACAATACCAACATTTTGACTTAAGGTAATGGAATATATTATTAGATGACAGAACATGGAAAATCCTTTATACAATTATTTAATTCATTATCATTTAAACGATATTGAATAATAGTTAATCAATAGTAATTAATACAATTATTCTGTTACAGCTAGTGAGCTATATACTATAGCTACTGTCCATCAATATCATCCTTTTGAATGAAATAGGTTCAGGAGAGAGATGGAGAGAGGGAGAGAGAGAGAGAGCGACACACACACACAGATTATCAGCCCTCTCTTCCCCCACTATGCCTCTGAGCATCCCAGTGATTAGGGTTAGCAGTAGTTAGCGTTAGCAGGTTAGCTTAGTTGGAGTACTCAGTTAGCAGATACTATTACAGTAGTTAATGTTTTTAGCGCGACGTGGGTATAACTGGCGAGGATGCAAAGCATGTTAGACAATTGGAACTGCTGCAGACTCTAGATGAGTTGTTACAGAGCTGGTCCACGCTGCTCCGTCTCTATTATGAAATTACAATTGCGCAGTTGAGACGCCCACTATGCAAGACTATTACTCGCACACTGTGCTCCTAAATGATTTTCCCGGTTCGCACAAATCTATTTTTAGAGGCAAATGCGAGTGAAATGCTCGCACTGTATAGCCTTGATATAATACTCTAATATGCTCATATGGCTCCCAATTATTTTACACGCCATAGTGGCCGAGTAGCCTCTGTAATTTACCAGCCAAAGAGGAAATCTACACGCCATTGGCGTTTGGTGGGTGCTTATTTTGTTCCCTGTGTACATGCAAGTTATACTCACATCAGCTTAAGGGAGATGCCATCCATGTCAATTCAGCATAGGATGATTCAATGGCCTTGTGGTCAGCAGGGTCCCCCCCTCTGGCTGCTGGCCTCTGGTAGAGGTGTAGATCACCAGTGGCATCCCTCTGAGAACACAATTAGACTTTAGACGGTGGCTTGCGAGCACGATGAGCCTCATTTTCAAATTTTGAGATTGCCCTATCTATCCGATCTCATTACAAAATACTTGCCTCCTAGATCACTAAATGCAGGGCTCCTATCGATCCCTAGGATAAAATGCATGCATGGGCTGAGCTCCCAAAGCGCCATGTGACTTGCAATACCAAGCTTGGCCTCTAAGCCCTTGTTGCTTTAACACTGGACCATCTGTCACAAAAATTACAGGGGATCTGGGGGAGATAGTGTGAACCTCTGCATGCGTTACGTTCCCCCAGTGAAACTCCTCGCTGTCAGGTGAAAAGAAGCGGCTGGCGACTCCACATGTACTGTACCCTCCCCAGGCCGACAGTTGGGCAACGCGTGCAACAACCAGGAAGGGAATTGGCATAGCAACTAAATTGCAATGTGTGAGAAATACAGGAAGCCCAAAAATAAATGGAATTAAAAAAGAAATGACCATTGTATATAATTAGAAATAATCTTCTCTAAAGTGTTATTCAGTGGACTTCTCCTTTAAAAAGGAACACACCAACTTTGTGGGAAATTTGCTTATTTGCCATCTACCCTGGAGTTAGACAAGCAGATTGATCAGTTAGCCTCATAGCATAATTACCTAAGTAATTTTTTGGCCAAATTGATATTTCTGCCTAACTCTACTCTCCTCACTGCTGCACCACCCTGGCTTAGTGGCTGTGTCCTCAGCCAATCAGGACCTTGATAAAAAATGGGCTGTTTAAGGAATTCCAGGCCTTGACTTTTTTATTTAATTTTTTTATCAAGCATTTTAAGCACTTCAAGGACCTTGTGCGAACCCTGGATATATACTCTGAACAATTTTTTGCCGAACCGCTGCTGCCTGACCGCAGTGATTTCATCACCTCAAAAGCCCAGTTTTAAAAAGAATAAAGCGTATTTCGTGACTGTTGGGAACTAGGCTACACTGACACACCTACTTCCAGTGAATGACGCTAAGCTAGGCTAACGGCGCGGTTGTTCCCTAAGCCTAATGCATGTACAGAGAAGAAAAGGGTATGCATCTGCTTGTCCAACTCTAGGTAGATGGCAAATAAGCTAATTTCCCAAAAAGTTGGCGTGTTCCTTTAAGCCTCCAAAGAGACCTTTGCTGGAGTGGTCACAGCTAAAAATGTCAACGCATACTGTACACTTTTAATTACTACACTCTCCTGGAACAGGGCAGGCCAGTTGAACTCAGACCAGGGGCCTCTCCTCCACAATCTGCATTCGCCTGTAGGATAATGTTTTTTCCATTTTCACTTAAATGACGACTTCATTGTCATGCTTTTTCCTATAAGATCACTCATGTTTGGAAAAAGACACATTGTTGGAAAAAGACACATTCTTGATTACTTACCATCATAGTAGGAGGCGGCAAAAGCTGTTTACTGTGTTCTTTGGACTGCCTGAAAAGGAGAGAACATTGAACAAATATTCTTGTTCCAGCATTGAGTGTTTAGTCCAGGGGTCAGCAACCTTTACTATCAAAAGAGCCACTTTTCCCCCCTGCCACAAAATAAAATGCTCAGGGAGCCGCACAACCTATTTACCCTTAAAATGAAGATAACACAGTGTATAACGTTTTATATATCCCGAAGCATACCCCACATTTAGTATAAAACGTCTGACAATTGCCCAAAGTCATTTGCGATTTATTATACTTCATACTTATAGGCTATAGCACAGTTTGTTGCATAATTCTGACTTTTTATTCCTGTTTTTACCGGTTATAACAAAGGAAAACCTCAAACTCTTATGAAGAGACAAAATACTGGCTGTGTAGACCTATTTTTAAATAAAACACAGAGGAGACAAAACACTGGTGTCTATAGACCGACTTTGAAATAAAACCCTGAACTATTCAGGTATATTTGAGTCCTTCCCTTATTTGTGGAACATTTATAAAATAAAAAGTAGTCCACTTTGAAAAAAGACTACCATGTGTAGACCTACTTTGAAATAAAACACAGAAAAGGAGAAAAAACACTGGCATCTCACAGTTTAGAGGGTCTATCACAGTGTTTAGAGGGTCTATCACAGTGTTTGTAGGGTTTGTAATCACTCGTTTAGCATTTCAAATATTTAAATAAATAAAACGTACATCAACTCCGAGCAGCAGTTTCTCCATAGGCTCCTTGAAGTACACCATAAGGAGTCTTCTCTGAAGCCTCTGGATCATATCTGGCCAGAACTTCCCTGATCTCCGGGTTGTCCAGTTTCTGGCAGAACTGCAGGATGGTCCGTCCTCTCTGACCCAGGGCATCTTGGATCTTTTGAAGGGCATCAGTGTCTGTCAGGAGGCCAAAGTGGGAGAAAAGCCCCACCAAAAGTAAAGTAGATTGCATGCCTCCCCGTCCGGTATGTCTGCTGGGCCCCACCTCACACACCTAGGGATAGGAAGGAATCATAGGTTAACTCAATACTATTGGGGGAAATGATATTTTACAAAATCTATACATAATTTAAACATTCAATCCAAATAACCTAAGTTAGTCTAGCATGGCAGTGCCCCTGTAACCCCTAATTGCTCCCAATGGAGTGTGAATGGAGAGGACACTGGCGCTGTTTTGCCACCTCTACACATACCCGTATTGGTTGACAGGACCTCTCGTCAGTCTGGACTCTCCTGCCACTCCAGTGTGTCGTCTTCCCTCTCTGCGGCGTCTAGCCTTCTTTAAATACAAGGAGACTAACACTAAACAGCAAAAAAATTAAATGATGCTGTTAAATGATAAGTTCACAATTTGACTGTAGACCCCTCTACCATGAACCTGAAACACAGAACCAATAATTTCACTCATCACTGCAGTGTTGAGCTTACTTCTGTTCATCACCTATGGGACATAAGATCTCTCCCTGTGCAAGCTGTGTAAGGATGATGAACCTTCAACCTATTAAAGAAAAGAAAAAAAAAATTAGAATCAGTGAAGCAAATGTGACCACTGTGTTTCTGTCCTGTGTAAATAACAGACACAGGAGTCGAGATGGATGCAGCACTTACTGAGCTGTGAATGGGACACACAACCAGCAGTTTAACCTGTTCCACCCGAGTGTTGCATAAGATTTGCGTTTTTAATATCAAACGTATTCAAGTATTAACATCACCAACATGTCACAAAAGCATGTAGAATGTATATTATCATCAATACGTTAGTTTAGCAATAGGTTAAAAGTGCCATTAGATAGATTTAACTTTTCGATTTGCTGAAGTATATTCTGAGAGGGCGACCATTTTGAAAATTTTGAACTGTGGGAATTTTTCTGAACTACACTTCCTGGAAGATTATAATGGGATTCAAGGTTCAGAGTTCTGTATAAATTATTTCAATAACTGTTATTATTCGGGATAATCAGGGTTTGTACACCTTTTCCAAGGCAAAATGCAAGCACTTTTCTTTTTTTTATTGATCTTTTTCCCCCTCCATTTTTCCTCCGATTTTCTCCCATCCCAATGTTAGTCTTGACTTGATTAAAGGGGCGTGTTTAAAACGGCCATTTTGTTTTGTTAAGTGCCCCCATTAAGGGCCAGGTGTTAAGACAGCACTAATTAGTGATAGTGATTTAAAGGCTTGCTGGTGTAGCGTCAGCGAAGCGTCGAGAAACGAAGAGGGACAAAGAGGAGGAGTTATCCTGGAGTTCACCGCCGAGGGATCCACCGATCCACCCAGTGCTAAGTACACCATAACCCTATATTTCCCTCCCACACTGCTATTTCTCTACTTCCTCCCTGCCACTCTCGACAATACAATGTGTCTCATACCTATATCCACAATCTGCTCCTCCAGAACTGACTCTACCCATCCACGCCAGTTTGCTAGTAACCCGGCTAATCTCTCCTACCCTCCTACAGCCACTAATACACCTGTCACAGTACGGGGAGGCTTATGGAATTGTCAATCAGCAGTCAAGAAAGCTGACTTCATTACTGCCTACGCCCATAGTCTAAATCTGCAGCTCCTGGCTCTAACTGAGACCTGGATAACCCCCAATAACTCATCAACACCTGCAGCATTATCTACAAACTATAACTTCACTCACACACCTCGACCTTCCAGACGGGGTGGAGGCACTGCCCTCATGACATCTCCTTCATGGGCTACAAACGTAACACCACTCCCAGAACTGTCACTCTCCTCTCTCGAATATCATGCAGTATCTGTCTCTAATCCTTTCAATCTCACCATTGTTACACTCTACCGCCCTCCAGGTCCGCTCGATCACTTCACAGATGAGCTGGACATGCTTCTTAGCTCCTTACCGGAAGATGGTACCCCTCTCCTTCTACTGGGCGACTTCAACCTGCCTGACTCATCTCAGTCAGTCATAGTAGTCTCCCTCCTACAATCGTTTGACCTGACTCCCACTCCCATGCCTCCCACCCACAAAGCAGGCAACTCCTTGGATCTCATATTTTCCCGTAACTCCAGCATCATTAACACCACGGTAACTCCCCTACATGTATCTGACCATTCCTTCATATCCTTCTCACTAACTCTCATGCTTAACCGAAAGGTCTTCACCCCAACTCAAACAGTCTCACTCAGACGCAACCTGCCCTCCCTATCCCCCTCCACCCTCTCCTCTGACATACTATCCGCTCTACCTTTGAGTGACACCTTCTCTGCTCTCTCCACAGAGATGGCAACCTCCACCCTCCTTTCAGCCCTTGCAACCTCCTTCGACAAGCTCTGTCCCCTCGTTGAGAAACCTGCCCGCCGTTCCCCACCCAGTCCATGGCTGACAGATCCAGTGAGAGAACAAAGACAGGTCCTGAGAGCAGCTGAAAGGAAGTATAGAAAGTCACGCCTCACTGCTGACATCGACACATATCACAACCTCTTGTTAACATTCTCCAAAACCATCACTAATGCCAAAGCTTCTTTCTTCCACCATAGGATCGAGGCCTCTGCCAAGAATCTTCGCAAACTGCATGCTACCATGTCCTCCCTCCTCACACCCCCCCCACCCCCCCCTCCCTCATCTTTCTCTGCCGAAGACTTTGCGATCTTCTTTGAGGAAAAAGTGGAGAACATCCGCAGCTCCTTCTCCCAACCCCCACCCATTCCAAATGCTGAATCGAGAACCTCATCCTTCACTCTGTCATCTTTCTCTCCCATTACAGAAGCAGAGACCCTGACACTGGTAACGTCAAACCGTCCGACTACTTGCCAGCTGGACCAGCTACCCTCCCCACTCCTCCAGACCATAGCACCAGACATCCTCCCATTCCTAACTGCAACCATCAACTCCTCACTCAACTCGGGGGTGGTCCCCACCTCCCTAAAACAAGCCAGAGTCACGCCGCTCATAAAAAAACCAACCCTGAACCCTACTGTCATAGGCAACTACCGTCCTGTCTCTCTTCTCTCCTTCCTTTCTAAAACACTTGAACGTGCTGTATCCAACCAACTTACTACTTATCTCTTACAGAATGACCTCCTAGACCCTAATCAGTCAGGCTTCAGGACTGGTCACTCCACAGAGACAGCCCTCATTGCGGTCACAGAGGCACTTCACTTAGCAAAAGCGAAAGGCCTCTCCTCTGTCCTGATTCTCCTAGATCTATCTGCAGCCTTCGACACAGTCAACCACCAGATCCTCCTTGCGGCCCTCGCAGGAATGGGAGTGGCTGGCTCTGCGCTGACATGGCTGTCATCATACCTCAATGACCGCTCCTACCAAGTGTCATGGAGAGGGACCCTGTCGGCCACCCGCCCCCTGCGGACGGGTGTCCCCCAGGGCTCGGTTTTAGGACCCCTTCTCTTCTCCCTCTACACTAAATCACTGGGTAACATTATCACGTCTCATGGCTTCTCCTACCATTGTTATGCCGACGATACTCAACTCTTCCTCTCCTTCCCTCCCTCAGATATCCACGTCTCTGTGCGGATCTCGGCCTGTCTGTCCGACATCTCAGCCTGGATGACGTCCAACCACCTCAAACTGAACCTAAGCAAAACAGAATTGCTCCACCTGCCGGCCAAATCCTCCCCCCTAACCGACCTTTCAATCACAGTCGAGAATGCAGCTGTGACTGCGTCCCCGACCGCCAAGAACCTTGGTGTTGTCCTCGACGACCAGTTGAACTTCTCTGCTCACATCGCAGCGACGACCAGAACCTGCCGATTCCTCCTGAGCAACGTCAGAAGGATACGCCCCTTCCTGACAAAAGAAGCCACCCAACTCCTCGTCCAATCAACAGTCATCTCCCGCCTCGACTACTGCAATGCACTGCTCGCTGGCCTCCCGGCCACTGCCACTAAGCCTCTTCAACTCATTCAGAACGCAGCGGCCCGCCTGATCTCAAACCTACCGAAGTCGGCCCATGTCACCCCACTTCTTAGGGACCTGCACTGGCTCCCCATTGCTGCACGAATCCGCTTCAAGGCCCTCGACCTAGCATACCGTGCGGCAAAGGGAACCGCTCCCGCCTACCTCCGGTCAATGGTCTCTAACTACACACCCTCAAGACCCCTACGCTCTGCATCTTCTGGCCGCCTCAGACCTACTCCTATCCAAGCTCCGGGAGGGTCATCAAAGAGAAGTCGCCTATTCTCAGTCCTTGCCCCACAATGGTGGAATGAACTACCCACCCCAGTTAGGACAGCCGAATCACGTCCAATCTTTCGCCGTCGACTAAAGACGCACTTCTTCAACCATTATCTGAATTAAAAAAAAAAAAAAAAAAAAAAAAAAAAAAATCTAACCCTAACTAACCGTACTGTCATGCACTTGTCCTAATAAACTAACCTACACTGTAGCACTCAACACTTTGATGAACATTGTTGCTCAGCTGATAGAGTTGTGCCCTTCCTGATGGCTTGTCGTACAGAACTTGTAAGTCGCTTTGGATAAAAGCGTCAGCTAAATGACTAAATGTAAATGTAAATGTAAAATGTAGTCGTATGCCAATTCCCAGTCCCTTCCTGGTCGCTGCGCACTTACCCCCCACAGTCAGATCATCTGGGAGAGTGGAGGCTACCACGTGCTTCCTCCGACACACGTCCAGCCAATCACCGCTTCTTTTCACCTGGCAGCGCGGATTCTCATTGAGAGGGCGTAGCGTGTGGGAGGATCACACTATCCCCCTCAAGTCCTATCCGTGCTTAGCAGGCGCCCCGACCGAACTGTAGGAGTCGCTGTTTACAACGACCCGGACCCACCCCGCCATCTTCTCCCACCCTCTAATACAGCCAATTGTATTAGTGTGGACGGCCAGCCAAGCTGGTGACAACCCCGGAGCTGTGAGCTGGATTCGAACAGGTGAATCCAGCTCACAGCTCCGGGGTTGGTGACGAACGCAATCTCCGCTCGGCCACCTAACCGCCCCAATGCAAGCACTTTTCAAGCATTTTCAAGGTGCATTTTCAAGATTTTCCAGCATCTTATGCGGCTGTGGTAAATTAAATATTTACTCAAAATTATTATTTCATTTCTTCCATCACATTAAATCAGATGTTATTGTGCTATAAACAACCAAAATTATGTAGACTTGGCATCATATATAATACATTATATTAACTTGTCAACCTACCTCGGGCAGCAACAGAATCCAGCAGCAGTCGTGATCTGCTTTCGCGGTGCAGCGAGAACACTAGGGTCAGCAGTTGGTTCAGACGGTTCTTCAGCTGCTGGGCCAGGCGGTACCTCAGTTGCTGCTGCTGGGCCAGGCGGTTCCTCAGCTGTTGCTCCCGGCGGTAACTCCGCTGCTGCTCTGGGGACAGACCCTGAACCACGGCCTCCCACTCTGGTAGGACGTGCTGCTGCTGACCCTGGACCATCGCCTCTGCTAGGAGGGAGGGAGAGAGAGGGAATACATGGAAAGGAATTAGCTAACGTTAGGCTAGGCTACATGCTGCCTATTTCAAAACACTGCGGTGAAAAACAGAGTCCGGTAAACACGAGTTTGTAATTCAATAGTGTATTCTGCCTGTTTCGATTATTGAAGTGGTATTTTTATAACGAACATTTACGGAGACAGGTGTGGAGCACTTGTAGTCTCGAACTTAGTAGTACCTGGCGAGCCAGGCCGAGACACGTTAATAACATCCATGGCTCATTGGCTCACCTTTCATGTGGCTCGAAAGTGCAGACTCCCCCATGGTAAAAATCTGCAAGTCCTTTCTGCATATTTTGCACACGCCTACTCTGGGATGTTCTCCTCTTTTTAACCATGAATTATATTTTATATCTCCAAGCCAGAGCTCATTAAAACGGCAGCCTCCCGGCATGTTGGCCACACACACACACGGGCGCGCTGTTCTCAGATGGCACAGGTAAAAAAAACACTACGGGTCGAGCCCAGCCACATTTCGGTTTAATCATCTTCCCTTTATTAATTTCCTTAGATTTCTTTTTACACATGATCTCAAGAGGGGACTGAACGAGATCAGTGGCAGTTTTTAATGTTTGGTCATTATTAGCATGGTGTTATTCACTGTCAAAGATGCAAAGAAAAATCATAATTCATATTCTCCTTTGTTTCATCACAATTTAAGCAAGCCTAGTAATAGACACAATATTTCTGACAATGTGAATACATTCCCTGAGGTCCATAGATGTCCCTAGATACCAATAATATGCAAATGGGCCTTTCGATTTTGATTACTATTATTGTGAAATAATAATTAAATGTGAAATATTGCTATGTTATTGTGAGATTACAAAATCTGATGTGATATTACAGAGGATTTTGATTACAGTATTTTATTGTGAAATAATAATTTAATTATGTGAAATTAAAGGATACTGTATGAATGTCACTGTAATATGACACTCATAACAGAATTAGTTATCAATAACCTACCTGTATAAATGTTAAAAGCTGTTGCAAATATTTTTTTACCCTCATAAATATACCACTATGTACATTAATTTCTTATATTAGTTTTAAAATGACCATTTAACAGTTTAACAGTGCTCTGAAAATGCTCTGAGAACATGCGGTCATCATTCACTGTTTTAAGCACAAACACATAATGGAGGGAGGGAGAGACAGGCCCGGCCTGTATGCCTGCACCCTGCCATGTTGTTGGTTTACCATGACTTTTTAGCAAGCCAGCATAATGGTAGCAGCAATGCTAAGCTAACTGATTGTGCCAGTGTATCCTGTTAAAGAATACAGCATAAGCCACATTTTGAAAATGTTACTGACGTTAGCCTACATAAAATGTATAACAGTATATGCAACAGGTGGATATCACTAAACACCAAAATCAAGAAACATTTATTATAGCTAACTGCTAACGCTACTAGCTAAATTAGCTTCAGCTAGCAGGCATGCATAACGGTTAATATAATATTCTCTACCATGTAAAAACGAACACGGCACTACTCCGCTGGCGTTTGCAATCGAAAGCATACATACAACATACAACATACAACATAATCGACTTTATTGCCATGCAGTACTCACCAGTCCGATGCAGAGAGACATGAGGTAGCTGGCAGGAAGCTGCCGCACAGGTGCATTCTGGGAGGCGGGGCACAAGTGCAGTGCAGTCTGGGAGGCGGAGGCGGAGCACAGGTGCAATGCATTCTGGGTGAACAAGTCTGAACTCACCTTTGATTGATTGATTGAAAACTTTATTAACAGATTGCAGAATGGGTACAGTACAGTACAGCTCAATACATACAATTGTTAAGGGGATGCAGACCAGAGAAAGACTTTCGTCTTGTTTACATCAGGGTCCCCCATTTTCAATTCATCATAACATATGACATACACGACATACATAGACAGTACTGCTACATCTATACATTTATGACATACCAGATTTACAAATACAGTACTGTATTTACAAAAAAAAGAAAAAAAATAGAGTACATTTGACGAATAAACTGTACATTGGGGGAGGTGGGTGGGGGTTGGGTATAGGTGGGGTGGGGGGGGGACTATTTTATTGTGAAATAATAATTTAATTATGTGAAATATTCATAATGCTACTGTGAGATTACAACATCTGATGTGATATTACAGATGCTAGCTGGAGTGGCTAGCAGCTGGTGTGGCTAGCTGGTGTTGCTAGATAGATAGATAGATAGATAGATAGATACTTTATTAATCCCCTTGGGGAAATTCAGGGTATCTCGCAGCTCATACATACTGTAGAAACTGTACATTGAAGGAGGTTGGGTAGGTGGAGTGGGGGGGGGGACTGTACATTGGAGGTGGTTGGGTGGGTGGGGTGGGGGGGTTGGGTAGGAGGGGTGGGTGGGGGACACTGTACAACTGTACATAAATATTACAGTGACAGTCCAGTTGAGTTAATGGATGGAGCGGGGGGGGGGGGCATTGACTTGCAATGGACGGAATAGTGTATAGTGCAGCAATGCAAGGGTGTGTGTGTGTGTGTGTGTGTGTGTGTGTGTGTGTGTGTGTGTGTGTGTGTGTGTGTGTGTGTGTGTGTGTGTGTGTGTGTGTGTGTGTGTGTGTGTGTGTGTGTGTGTGTGTGTTCTGTATGTGAATGAGTTCCAAGGCCTCTGCAGAACGGCACATCAAATCAGCCATTTCCCCCTCTGATAAGCATCTTCCCAGATCTCCTAGTTGCTCCCTACTGCTTCCAGTGCTAAGCTAGTACAGGGTGAATAAAAAGGGTGCCAATACAGTTCCCTGGGGGGCTCCAGTGTTGCAGATCAGCACGTCGGAGTGGCACCCCTGCAGTTTGACAGACTGTGGTCTGCCAGTGAGGTAGTTGAAGATCCAGGCCACCAAGTCGTCCTCCACCCCCATCACTGACAGCTTCTCAGCTAGTAGTGGAGGCTGAATAGTGTTGAAGGCACTTGAAAAGTCAAAGAATGTTACCCTCACTGAGCTGCCCGGCTTCTCCAGATGTAGATAGGCCTTGTGGACCATGTAGATTATGGCATCCTCCACACCGATGTTCTGCTGATATGCAAACTGCAGCTTGTGCTAAGCTATAGGCTAGCTGGTATGCAAACTGCAGCTTGTGCTAAGCTAGGCTAGCTGGTCCCTACTGCTTCCAGCCCTTGTGCTAAGCTAGGCTAGCTGCTCCCTACTGCTTCCAGTCCTTGTGCTAAGCTAGGCTAGTTGCTCCCTACTGCTTCCAGTCCTTGTGCTAAACTAGGTAGACTAGCTGGTCCCTACTGCTTCCAGCCCTTGTGCTAAGCTAGGCTAGCTGCTCCCTACTGCTTCCAGTCCTTGTGCTAAGCTAGGCTAGTTGCTCCCTACTGCTTCCAGTCCTTGTGCTAAGCTAGGCTAGCTGGTCCCTACTGCTTCCAGCCCGTGTGCTAAGCTAGGCTAGCTGGTCCCTACTGCTTCCAGCCCTTGTGCTAAGCTAGGCTAGCTGCTCCCTACTGCTTCCAGTCCTTGTGCTAAGCTAGGCTAGTTGCTCCCTACTGCTTCCAGTCCTTGTGCTAAGCTAGGCTAGCTGGTCCCTACTGCTTCCAGCCCTTGTGCTAAGCTAGGCTAGCTGCTCCCTACTGCTTCCAGTCCTTGTGCTAAGCTAGGCTAGTTGCTCCCTACTGCTTCCAGTCCTTGTGCTAAGCTAGGCTAGCTGGTCCCTACTGCTTCCAGCCCTTGTGCTAAGCTAGACTAGCTGCTCCCTACTGCTTCCATTCCTTGTGCTAAGCTAGGCTAGCTGCTCCCTACTGCTTTTAGTCCTTGTGCTAAGCTAGGCTAGTTGCTCCCTACTGCTTCCAGTCCTTGTGCTAAGCTAGGCTAGCTGGTCCCTACTGCTTCCAGTCCTTGTGCTAAGCTAGGCTAGCTGCTCCCTACTGCTTCCAATCCTTGTGCTAAGCTAGGCTAGTTGCTCCCTACTGCTTCCAGTCCTTATGCTAAGCTAGGCTAGCTGGTCCCTACTGCTTCCAGCCCTTGTGCTAAGCTAGGCTAGCTGGTCCCTACTGCATCCAGCTCTTGTGCTAAGCTAGGCTAGCTGCTTCCTACTGCTTCCAGTCCTTGTGCTAAGCTAGGCTAGTTGCTCCCTACTGCTTCCAGCCCTTGTGCTAAGCTAGGCTAGCTGGTCCCTACTGCTTCCAGCCCTTGTGCTAAGCTAGGCTAGCTGGTCCCTACTGCATCCAGCTCTTGTGCTAAGCTAGGCTAGCTGCTTCCTACTGCTTCCAGTCCTTGTGCTAAGCTAGGCTAGTTGCTCCCTACTGCTTCCAGTCCTTGTGCTAAGCTAGGCTAGTTGCTCCCTACTGCTTCCAGTCCTTGTGCTAAGCTAGGCTAGTTGCTCCCTACTGCTTCCAGTCCTTGTGCTAAGCTAGGCTAGCTGGTCCCTACTGCTTCCAGTCCTTGTGCTAAGCTAGGCTAGTTGCTCCCTACTGCTTCCAGTCCTTGTGCTAAGCTAGGCTAGCTAGTCCCTACTGCTTCCAGCCCTCATGCTAAGCTAGGCTAGCTGCTCCCTACTGCTTCCAGCCCTTGTGCTAAGCTAGGCTAGCTGGTCCCTACTGCTTCCAGCCCTTGTGCTAAGCTAGGCTAGCTGGTCCCTACTGCATCCAGCTCTTGTGCTCAGCTAGGCTAGCTGCTTCCTACTGCTTCCAGTCCTTGTGCTAAGCTAGGCTAGTTGCTCCCTACTGCTTCCAGTCCTTGTGCTAAGCTAGGTAGGCTAGCTGGTCCCTACTGCTTCCAGCCCTTGTGCTAAGCTATAGGCTAGCTGCTCCTTACTGCTTCCAGTCCTTGTGCTAAGCTAGGTAGGCTAGCTGGTCCCTACTGCTTCCAGCCCTTGTGCTAAGCTAGGTAGGCTAGCTGGTCCCTACTGCTTCCATTCCTTGTGCTAGGCTAGTTGCTCCCTACTGCTTCCAGTCCTTGTGCTAAGCTAGGCTAGCTGGTCCCTACTGCTTCCAGCCCTTGTGCTAAGCTAGGCTAGCTGCTCCCTACTGCTTCCAGTCCTTGTGCTAAGCTAGGCTAGTTGCTCCCTACTGCTTCCAGTCCTTGTGCTAAGCTAGGCTAGCTGGTCCCTACTGCTTCCAGCCCTCATGCTAAGCTAGGCTAGCTGCTCCCTACTGCTTCCAGCCCTTGTGCTAAGCTAGGCTAGCTGCTCCCTACTGCTTCCAGCCCTTGTGCTAAGCTAGGCTAGCTAATAATTTAGGAAAAAACTGTCAAATAACAGTGTTTCACTGCTGAACTTTAAGTGCTGTCACTTAATTGAAGGTGTTTCATCGTAAATGTAGGAAAAACCTGTGAAATAACGGTGTTTCACTGCTGAACTTTAAGTTCTGTCACTTTATTGAAGGGGTTTGATTGTAATAATAATGGGAAAACCTGTAAAATAACAGTGTTTCACTGCTGAACTTTAAGTGCTGTCACTTAATTGAAGGAGTTTGATTGTAATAATAATGGGAAAACCTGTAAAATAACAGTGTTTCACTGCTGAACTTTAAGTGCTGTCACTTAATTGAAGGTGTTTCATCGTAACTGTAGGAAAAACCTGTGAAATAACAGTGTTTCACTGCTGAACTTTAAGTTCTGTCACTTAATTGAAGGTGTTTCATCGTAAATGTAGGAAAAACCTGTGAAATAACAGTGTTTCACTGCTGAACTTTAAGTTCTGTCACTTTATTGAAGGAGTTTGATTGTAATAATTTAGGAAAAAACTGTCAAATAACAGTGTTTCACTGCTGAACTTTGAGTTATGTCACTTAATTGAAGGAGTTTGATTGTAATAATTATGGGAAAACCTGTAAAATAACAGTGTTTCACTGCTGAACTTTAAGTTCTGTCACTTTATTGAAGGAGTTTGATCGTAATAATTGAGGAAAAACCTGTGAAATAACAGTGTTTCACTGCTGAACTTTGAGTTCTGTCACTTAATTGAAAGAGTTTGATTGTAATAATTATGGGAAAACATGTAAAATAACAGTGTTTCACTGCTGAACTTTGAGTTCTGTCACTTAATTGAAGGAGTTTGATTGTAATAATTATGGGAAAACATGTAAAATAACAGTGTTTCACTGCTGAACTTTGAGTTCTGTCACTTAATTGAAGGAGTTTCATTGTAATAATTATGGGAAAACATGTAAAATAACAGTGTTTCACTGCTGAACTTTGAGTTCTGTCACTTAATTGAAGGAGTTTGATTGTAATAATTATGGGAAAACATGTAAAATAACAGTGTTTCACTGCTGAACTTTGAGTTATGTCACTTAATTGAAGGTGTTTCATCATAAATGTAGGAAAAACCTGCCAAATAACAGCGTTTCACTGCTGAACGAGGTTCTGTCACTTAATTGAAGGAGTTTGATTGTAATAATTATGGGGAAACCTGTAAAATAACAGTGTTTCACTGCTGAACTTAAGTTATGTCACGTAATTGAAGGTGTTTCATCGTAAATGTAGGAAAAACGTGTGAAATAACAGTGTTTCACTGCTGAACTTTAAGTTCTGTCACTTAATTGAAGGAGTTTGATCGTAATAATTTAGGAAAATACTGTCAAATGACAGTATTTCACTGCTGAACTTTAAGTTCTGTCACTTAATTGAAGTTGTTTCATCGTAAATGTAGGAAAAACCTGTGAAATAACAGTGTTTCACTGCTGAACTTTAAGTTCTGTCACTTTATTGAAGGAGTTTGATTGTAATAATTTAGGAAAAAACTGTCAAATAACAGTGTTTCACTGCTGAACTTAAGTTATGTCACTTAATTGAAGGTGTTTCATCGTAAATGTAGGAAAAACCTGCCAAATAACAGCGTTTCACTGCTGAACGAGGTTCTGTCACTTAATTGAAGGAGTTTGATTGTAATAATTATGGGGAAACCTGTAAAATAACAGTGTTTCACTGCTGAACTTAAGTTATGTCACGTAATTGAAGGTGTTTCATCGTAAATGTAGGAAAAACGTGTGAAATAACAGTGTTTCACTGCTGAACTTTAAGTTCTGTCACTTAATTGAAGGAGTTTGATCGTAATAATTTAGGAAAATACTGTCAAATGACAGTATTTCACTGCTGAACTTTAAGTTCTGTCACTTAATTGAAGGTGTTTCATCGTAAATGTAGGAAAAACCTGTGAAATAACAGTGTTTCACTGCTGAACTTTAAGTTCTGTCACTTTATTGAATGAGTTTGATTGTAATAATTTAGGAAAAAACTGTCAAATAACAGTGTTTCACTGCTGAACTTAAGTTATGTCACTTAATTGAAGGTGTTTCATCGTAAATGTAGGAAAAACCTGCCAAATAACAGCGTTTCACTGCTGAACGAGGTTCTGTCACTTAATTGAAGGAGTTTGATCGTAATAATTTAGGAAAATACTGTCAAATGACAGTATTTCACTGCTGAACTTTAAGTTCTGTCACTTAATTGAAGGTGTTTCATCTTAAATGTAGGAAAAACCTGTGAAATAACAGTGTTTCACTGCTGAACTAAAGTTATGTCACGTAATTGAAGGTGTTTCATCGTAAATGTAGGAAAAACCTGTGAAATAACAGTGTTTCACTGCTGAACTTTGAGTTCTGTCACTTAATTGAAGGGGTTTGATTGTAATAATAATGGGGAAACCTGTGAAAAAACAGTGTTTCACTGCTGAACTTTAAGTTCTGTCACTTTATTGACGGAGTTTGATTGTAATAATTATGGGAAACCTTGTAAAATAACAGTGTTTCACTGCTGAACTTTTAGTTATGTCACTTAATTGAAGGTGTTTCATCATAAATGTAGGAAAAACCTGTGACATAACAGTGTTTCACTGCTGAACTTTAAGTTCTGTCACTTTATTGAAGGAGTTTGATCGTATTTTTTTTAAATACTGAAAGTTGCCTTATTTTCACATACAGTAAAATGATGAGTATCTTATGTGTTTTTACATACAATTCAATGTAATTTAACATTCAACACAATTAAGCAAATACATGTATTTAAAAAGAATTACCTGTAGAATAACTGAAGGTTTTTACTGTTTTTTAATTATATTATTCTCTTTTTTAACATTATTTAACATTACATTTAAAGTTTAACAGCAAAAAAACAGAAAGTTGCCTTATTTTCACATACAGTAAAATGATGTATATTCTAGGTGTTTTACATGTAATTTAACATTCAAGACAATTAAGCAATGGAATAATCCTGTAAAAAAAAGATAATTTCTTATTAAATCAATTTACAGATTACAACCTTTATTTAATGGTTAATATTTGTATTAAAGGTTATTTACTGTATTTTTATGGCATTTCCTGTATTTTTATGGCATTTTACACTTAAAGTAGAAAAACAAAAGTAATCTGTAAAATAATACATTGAAAGTCCCGTAAAAATACATTTTTTTTAAGAGTGTAGTGTACATAAGACCCAGTGCCTCATCCGTAGCTAACACTGTATTGCACTATCGCAGGAACTTAGCATGTCTTTTACCATGATTTTTGTAAACTTTATGTACATTATACCTGTTATGTCTTATTCTTATTATTTGTATTATTGGACAAATGTCTTATTCTTATTACTTGTATTATTGCACAATCGCTGCAGGCATGACCACCCGCATTTCACTGTATGCTTGTATGCCGTGACAAATAAAACTCTTGACTTGAATCTCACATTGGCCCATGGCTACTAGATGCAAGGGATATCGGTTGTCAAGCTGCTTTTGTATGTTGTAGTGTTGTCACCATAGGAAAGGTAATGGAATATTATTATTAGATGACAGAACATGGACAATTCTTTATACAATTATTTAATTCATTATAATTTAAATATTGAAACATAATTAATCAAAAATAATAAAATGATTCTGTTACAGCTGCTGAGCTATATATTAAAGCTACTGTCCATCAATATCTTTAGAGAGAGACTCTCAGCCCCCCCTCCTTCACTATTGGATGCCTCTGAGCATTCCCAGGGATAGCTTGCCGTAGGTAGCGTTAGCAGGTTAGCTTAGTTAGAGTTAGCAGCTAAAATTAGTTAAGGTTTTTAGCGCGACGTGGGTATACTATACAGGAATGGCGAGGATGCAAAGCATGTTAGACCATTGGACCCGTTGCTTGCAGAGTTTTTGTTGCACATAGAAACAGTGTGACTCGCGATATGAGTTGTGACAGAGCTGTCGAAGGCAGGGCTGAATAGCTAGATGTAATAGCTTCTAAAATTGAAGGTCCGTGCTGCTCTGTGTCTAATATGAAATTACAATTGCGTGTTGACACGCCCACTACGCAAAACTATTACTCGCACAAATAATTTTTTCGGTTCGCACAAATAAATGTTTAGGGGCAAATGCAAGTGAAATGCTCGCACTGTAGAACGATGCGCTACAATGAGTTGTACTCTACTTGTGCAATGACAATACATTTTATGGAATCTAATCAAAAGTTGTTGGCAATGTGATTCATATATGATATCTGTCTGTCTGACTATCTATCGATCTATCTATCTTTTTTTTTTATCAAATATTATTTTTTTTAGCATGAAACAAAACATATCACAATACAATAATAATAATAATAATAATAATAATAATAATAATAATAATAATACATAAAAAGACTTCCCAGGACAATAATTTAACACCACATGTCAAGACAATAACTGAGACAGACTGTACATGCAGTGATCATCCTACATGGACACTCGTATAACCAATGCGTTGTGTACTTTTTTAATTGAACGACAGACACTTGCTCCACGGTCTTGGGTGGTTTATTCTGGTAACACACAAAAGATCCTGGTTAGACAGGTTATGTGGTCGGCTCATCAGACCCCTCGAACACCGTTCACATGGGCTGCTTCCTCATGTAATGGTCAATATAATAACATGAAATAATAAACAATGTACAATCAAATGACAATATTTTGTACCTGGTAACACACAAAAGATCCTGGTTAGACAGGTTATGTGGTCGGCTCATCAGACCCCTCGAACACTGTTCACTACAGAAGAATTGGGAATAATTAGCCTACTAACATGTGGGCTAGTTATATACATTTTCGACACAATCTCACTTAATTATTATTTTAACACATTTACCATACGGTCGCTACCTTCTACAATGTATTGTCAACATGCCTACATTAATACTTCCAACTAGTAGTGAGAGTTAAACATTTAGGAATGTTATGTTCATTCTGGTGTACTGCAGCGTTTCCGTTAGCCGGTAATTACCGGTTTTTGACCGGCAAAATCTGTTGAAGTCCGACTTATTTAATATCTCCGGTCTTAATGTCCGGTGAAAATAATTCCCTGAGTCTAAGCACAATTTGATTATTTGAATTGTATTAAAATAGGCTAAAATTAAATAGCCTATGCGATGAACGAAACGATCATTACATTTGTTTCCTCGTTGCTTCTAATAATGACAACGACGTTGTCAGCGAGAGCTTAGTGCTGGGTGTGCGAGTGCATGTGAAGCTGCAGAGCCAGAGAGGCAACGGCACAATGCAGTATTCCATCAGTACTCCAATTCGGCCATTTTCAGCCAATGTTGGGTGGGGGGCGCTGTTGTGCGGTTCCCAGAAAAGAGCCAATAACAGCTGAATGAGCTTCTCTGCAGCGCCATACTCTTTGCAAATAAGTTGTTGCGAGGTGGAGAGAGTCGTCACGCAAACCACGATAATGTTGCCGCCTCTCTGCTTTCTCAGTTCTTCGCTTGATATAATTAATACAAATGTCCAATATAACGGAATTCGTTAGCTCATAAAAATGTGATTATAACAGACTGCTGTTTACTGTCGGACCGACTGCCCACATACGCGGTCTATTTTAGTTCAAGTCAGCAGCAGCACGGAGTATCGAGGGACTTATTTTATTTGGAATATATTAATTAATGACTGTATACGCAAAAGTAGCCTAGTTTTAAGTAATAATATTATAAATCTACATGCCTTGAGGATGACATTCTTTATTCTAAACTATGACCGGAATTAATCTCATTTGTCCGGTAGATTGAAATCTTGCAGGTCACGGAGACCGACAACAATTTTTTCTAACGGAAACCCTGGTGTACTGTCTGTGAACCTACCATGGGCTGCTTCCTCATGTAATGGTGCCACGCTAACGTGAACACTTGGGTTGAAGCCCACAAGGAAACGCCCACCAACCAATAAGAATCCCTAGAACCATTAAGTGCCATGCTATTGGGTCTTAGTTACCTTGACAAGTGGAATCACAATAAACTCTGTTACACTCGCTCGTTCTATCACACCCTCTAAACACTGCTAGACCCTCTAAACACTGTGACAGACCCTCTAAACACTGATAGACCCTCTAAAGACTGTGATAGACCCGACAAACACTGTGATAGACCCTCTAAACACTGCTAGACCCTCTAAACACTGTGACAGACCCTCTAAACACTGATAGACCCTCTAAAGACTGTGATAGACCCGACAAACACTGTGATAGATCTATCACAGTGTTTGTCGGGTCTATCACAGTGTTTGTCGGGTCTATCACAGTGTTTGTCGGGTCTATCACAGTGTTTAGAGGGTCTGTCAGTGTTTAGAGGGTCTGTCCCAGTGTTTGTCGGGTCTATCACAGTGTTTGTCGGGTCTATCACAGTGTTTAGAGGGTCTGTCAGTGTTTAGAGGGTCTGTCCCAGTATTTAGAGGGTCTATCAGTGTTTAGAGGGTGTGATAGACCCTCTAAACACTGTAATAGACCCTACAAACACTGATAGACCCTACAAACACTGTGATAGACCCTCTAAACACTGATAGACCCTCTAAACACTGTGATAGACCCTCTAAACACTGATAGATCTATCAGTGTTTACAGTGTTTGTCGGGTCTATCACAGTGTTTAGAGGGTCTGTCAGTGTTTAGAGGGTCTATCAGTGTTTAGAGGGTCTATCACAGTCTTTAGAGGGTCTATCAGTGTTTAGAGGGTCTATCACAGTGTTTAGAGGGTCTGTCACAGTGTTTAGACGGTCTGATACAGTGTTTAGAGGGTCTGTCACAGTGTTTAGAGGGTCTATCAGTGTTTAGAGGGTGTGATAGACCCTCTAAACACTGTGATAGACCCTCTAAACACTGTGATAGACCCTCTAAACACTGTGATAGACCCTCTAAACACTGTGACAGACCCTCTAAACACTGATAGACCCTCTAAAGACTGTGATAGACCCGACAAACACTGTGATAGACCCTCTAAACACTGTGATAGACCCTCTAAACACTGATAGACCCTCAAAACACTGTGATAGACCCGACAAACACTGTGATAGATCTATCACAGTGTTTAGAGGGTCTATCACAGTGTTTGTCGGGTCTATCACAGTGTTTGTCGGGTCTATCACAGTGTTTAGAGAGTCTGTCACAGTGTTTAGAGGGTCTATCAGTGTTTAGAGGGTCTGTCACAGTGTTTAGAGGGTCTGTCACAGTGTTTAGAGGGTCTGATACAGTGTTTAGAGGGTCTGATACAGTGTTTAGAGGGTCTATCAGTGTTTAGAGGGTGTGATATACCCTCTAAACACTGTAATAGACCCTACAAACACTGTGATAGACCCTACAAACACTGTGATAGACCCTCTAAACACTGATAGACCCTCTAAACACTGTGATAGACCCTCTAAACACTGATAGATCTATCAGTGTTTACAGTGTTTGTCGGGTCTATCACAGTGTTTAGAGGGTCTGTCAGTGTTTAGAGGGTCTATCAGTGTTTAGAGGGTCTATCACAGTCTTTAGAGGGTCTATCAGTGTTTAGAGGGTCTATCACAGTGTTTAGAGGGTCTGTCACAGTGTTTAGACGGTCTGATACAGTGTTTAGAGGGTCTGTCACAGTGTTTAGAGGGTCTATCAGTGTTTAGAGGGTGTGATAGACCCTCTAAATACTGTGATAGACCCTCTAAACACTGTGATAGACCCTCTAAACACTGATAGATCTATCAGTGTTTACAGTGTTTGTCGGCTCTATCACAGTGTTTAGAGGGTCTGTCAGTGTTTAGAGGGTCTATCAGTGTTTAGAGGGTCTATCACAGTCTTTAGAGGGTCTATCAGTGTTTAGAGGGTCTATCACAGTGTTTAGAGGGTCTGTCACAGTGTTTAGAGGGTCTATCAGTGTTTAGAGGGTGTGATAGACCCTCTAAACACTGTGATAGACCCTCTAAACACTGTGATAGACCCTCTAAACACTGTGATAGACCCTCTAAACACTGTGACAGACCCTCTAAACACTGATAGACCCTCTAAAGACTGTGATAGACCTGACAAACACTGTGATAGACCCGCTAAACACTGTGATAGACCCTCTAAACACTGATAGACCCTCAAAACACTGTGATAGACCCGACAAACACTGTGATAGATCTATCACAGTGTTTAGAGGGTCTATCACAGTGTTTGTCGGGTCTATCACAGTGTTTGTCGGGTCTATCAGTGTTTAGAGAGTCTGTCACAGTGTTTAGAGGGTCTATCAGTGTTTAGAGGGTCTATCACAGTGTTTAGAGGGTCTGTCACAGTGTTTAGAGGGTCTGATACAGTGTTTAGAGGGTCTGATACAGTGTTTAGAGGGTCTATCAGTGTTTAGAGGGTGTGATAGACCCTCTAAACACTGTAATAGACCCTACAAACACTGTGATAGACCCTACAAACACTGTGATAGACCCTCTAAACACTGATAGACCCTCTAAACACTGTGATAGACCCTCTAAACACTGATAGATCTATCAGTGTTTACAGTGTTTGTCGGGTCTATCACAGTGTTTAGAGGGTCTGTCAGTGTTTAGAGGGTCTATCAGTGTTTAGAGGGTCTATCACAGTCTTTAGAGGGTCTATCAGTGTTTAGAGGGTCTATCACAGTGTTTAGAGGGTCTGTCACAGTGTTTAGACGGTCTGATACAGTGTTTAGAGGGTCTGTCACAGTGTTTAGAGGGTCTATCAGTGTTTAGAGGGTGTGATAGACCCTCTAAATACTGTGATAGACCCTCTAAACACTGTGATAGACCCTCTAAACACTGATAGATCTATCAGTGTTTACAGTGTTTGTCGGCTCTATCACAGTGTTTAGAGGGTCTGTCAGTGTTTAGAGGGTCTATCAGTGTTTAGAGGGTCTATCACAGTCTTTAGAGGGTCTATCAGTGTTTAGAGGGTCTATCACAGTGTTTAGAGGGTCTGTCACAGTGTTTAGAGGGTCTATCAGTGTTTAGAGGGTGTGATAGACCCTCTAAACACTGTGATAGACCCTCTAAACACTGTGATAGACCCTCTAAACACTGTGATAGACCCTCTAAACACTGTGACAGACCCTCTAAACACTGATAGACCCTCTAAAGACTGTGATAGACCCGACAAAGACTGTGATAGACCCGCTAAACACTGTGATAGACCCTCTAAACACTGATAGACCCTCAAAACACTGTGATAGACCCGACAAACACTGTGATAGATCTATCACAGTGTTTAGAGGGTCTATCACAGTGTTTGTCGGGTCTATCACAGTGTTTGTCGGGTCTATCAGTGTTTAGAGAGTCTGTCACAGTGTTTAGAGGGTCTATCAGTGTTTAGAGGGTCTATCACAGTGTTTAGAGGGTCTGTCACAGTGTTTAGAGGGTCTGATACAGTGTTTAGAGGGTCTGATACAGTGTTTAGAGGGTCTATCAGTGTTTAGAGGGTGTGATAGACCCTCTAAACACTGTGATAGACCCTCTAAACACTGATAGACCCTCTAAACACTGTGACAGACCCTCTAAACACTGATAGACCCTCTAAAGACTGTGATAGACCCGACAAACACTGTGATAGACCCTCTAAACACTGTGATAGACCCTCAAAACACTGTGATAGACCCGACAAACACTGTGATAGATCTATCACAGTGTTTAGAGGGTCTATCACAGTGTTTGTCAGGTCTATCACAGTGTTTGTCGGGTCTATCACAGTGTTTAGAGGGTCTGTCAGTGTTTAGAGGGTCTGTCACAGTGTTTAGAGGGTCTATCACAGTGTTTAGAGGGTCTATCACAGTGTTTAGAGGGTCTATCACAGTGTTTGTAGGGTTTGTAATCACTCGTTTAGCATTTCAAATATTTTAATATTTAAATAAATAAAACTTACATCAACTCCGAGCAGCAGTTTCTCCGTAGGCTCCTTGAAGTACACCATAAGGAGTGTTCTTCGAAGCCTCTGGATCATATCTGGCCAGAACTTCCCTGATCTCCGGGTTGTCCAGTTTCTGGCAGAACTGCAGGATGGTCCGTCCTCTCTGACCCAGGGCATCTTGGATCTTTTGAAGGGCATCGGTGTCTGTCAGGAGGCCAAAGTGGGAGAAACAATTAGATCTGAAATTAGTTTCAAAACGGTTGCACTGTGGGGAAAATTTAAAAGTACAGTAGATTACAGTAGATTATTATCTGTTCTTATGCATGCCTGGTGATACTAAATCCAAATTGAACTCAGGCATTTGAAAGATAATATATATATAAATGTGCGAATTGGCTATAATAAGGTCATTTATAAGCATCATATTCTATAATAATATTTCAAATTGCATTGGTCCGGATGGGAGAATTCAGTACTGCATCTACAGAACCTTCAGTTTAATCATCTTCCCTTTATTAATTTCCTTCGATTTTTTTTTACACATGACCTCAAGAGGGGACTGAACGAGATCAGTGGCAGTTTTTAATGTTTGGTCATTATTAGCATGGTGTTATTCACTGTCAAAGATGCAAAGAAACATCATAATTCATATTCTCATTTGTTTCATCACAATTTAAGCAAGCCTAGTAATAGACACAATATTTCTGACAATGTGAATACATTCCCTGAGGTCCATAGATGTCCCTAGATACCAATAATATGCAAATGGACCTTTCGATTTTGATTACTATTATTGTGAAATAATAATTAAATGTGAAATATTGCTATGTTATTGTGAGATTACAAAATCTGATGTGATATTACAGAGGATTTTGATTACAGTATTTTATTGTGAAATAATAATTAAATTATGTGAAATCAAAGGATACTGTATGAATGTCACTGTAATATGACACTCATAGCAGAATTAGTTATCAATAACCTACCTGTATAAATGTTAAAAGTTGTTGCAAATATTTTTTTCCCCTCATAAATATACCACTATATACATTAATTTCTTATATTAGTTTTAAAATGACCATTTAACAGTTTAACAGTGCTCTGAAAATGCTCTGAGAACATGCGGTCATCATTCACTGTTTTAAGCACAAACACATTAGGGAGGGAGGGAGAGAGACAGGCCCGGTTTACCATGACTTTTTAGCAAGCAAGGTAGCAGCAATGCTAAGCTAACTTGTAACTGAGGGGTACAATTCCCTGACTGTATTACTAGATATGATACTTACTACCACTACCTTTGTACTTAATATTCGGCCACCCAGTACACGGCATAAATATATTATCATAAACACTCTCACGTAGATGAAACGGATCCAACACAAATGTACGAAGTCGAAGTATGCGTTTATTACTACACAGCAATGGTGTGTAGAGCAAGCACGTAATCACTTAATTACATCTATGAATTGAAATAGTATGCACTTTTATGGCAAAGAGTATTCGTCGGTATATCAATAGAGAATGTCCAATCTCTGATGGCGCAGGTGGTAAATATACGACCTGGAATAGTTAAGGAATAACAGCAATGATACTTTAATGATTATATACTAGATACACTAAAGGGGGGTTAATCCGGTCGCTTGTAAGCCGACAGGAGTAGGAGGGGGGGGGGGGGTAGAATCCGGCTGCCTCGTCCGGCCAAGGGTATCCCAGGTGAACCCACTGTAGTGCCGTTCAATGCGCCGGCGATCCTTGGACCACAGATGAAAGCAGGTGGACTCTTTGTGGGCCGGCTCTCTCCGGTCCACGGGGGAGAGACGTGAAGCGACCTCGTCTTGCAGAGCGTCTCCTCACCTTGCGTCCTCTCCAGGGGGGGGGGTTCCAACACACGGCAGTGTCGGGGGTCTTTATCCATGGAATAATCAAAGTATACAAAGCATAATCCGTGCCTGGGAAGGCGGGCTGTCGTCGGTAGAATAATCCGGTATACAGGTCCACTCGCTCGTCGGCTCTGGGGCTCCTCGGGTGCAGCTTCACATGGGGTCAACCACCCTGGGTAAGCAGCCAGTTCTCTGCCCGAAACGATGGGGTACTGACTACGGTAGTATTCTCACCGCACGAAGCACTATATATTAACAGACTATTATTAGCTTAATAGACTACGTCCAACTCGACGATATAGTGCCAAATATGACTATTCAAATATTAATATACACGATGTCTCAATACCGATGGTAGGCGAACTTGGCCTTACTCCCACACGTGGCGTCGCGGGGAGGCTTTACGTCTGTGACTCTATTGGAGGGTAAGAAACTGGACTGAAAAGAAAGTCCTACTTTAGTAGCGCAGTATATATACGCACTATGAACAAATAGTCCCATTAGTGGTGCGGTAGCCAGATTCCTACGCGGAACTAGGACTTGTTCGTACATGTGGAGCGGTACGTTTGAACTGGGTCTGAGGGGTATGGCAGCCTGGCACCAAGGTCTCGACCAATAGAAGAATGGAGACTATTATGGGATGTTCAGTAGGCTAGAATGGATATTCAATGCATATTGTACAAGGAATATACAAGGGATATCAGGGAATATTAGAGAATATACAAATACAATTAAATATATATATATAAATAAATATATATATATTCGGTTTAATCTGGCCCTTCACAACATAACTGATTGTGCCAGTGTATCCTGTTAAAGAATACATCATAAGCCACATTTTGAAACGTTACTGACGTTAGCCTACATAAAATGTATAACAGTATATACAACAGGTGGATATCACTAAACACCAAAATCAAGAAACATTCATCATAGCTAACTGCTAACGCTACTAGCTAAATTAGCTTCAGCTAGCAGGCATGAATAACGGTTAATATAATATTCTCTACCATGTAAAAACGAACACGGCACTACTCCGCTGGCATTTGCAATCGAAAGCATACATACAACATACAACATACAACATACTCCCATAATCTAATCATCATACATTTCACATCTCTTCCCCTTGTTACACAAACATACAATATCAATATACAAATACAAACATTTGAACACAATGCCAAATATTTCCTCACCCGTTATCCATCCCCAGAGCGAATGAAAAGAAAAAACAGCGATCCGCGTTGTAACGCGCATGCGCAGAAGCGCAAACGCACAGCAACCGATGTACACCGCGACAACGTACAACTATTATCACAAAACACTCAGTTTCGTCCTAATACAATGCCACGACATCCACCGCGTCCTCTAATACTTCCTAACCATCATTTTCAAAACTCTAATCATAACACATGTCGCCCGCAAACTCACAAAACAGTCGCACGCAAGCTAACAGCCTAGCCAGCCTCATGCTCCCCTTCCAGGTCCCACAATATGACGTCATCAACCCGCGACTGCTTCTCCATAACAACATCGTCTTACACTTATTACCGCATTAAATATAACCATTAATACGGCCACAATCACACCAACGAACCACTCGACTCGCTTCTTAACAACAATATCTTCCACAGTGTTTCGTCAAATCTCTCACCTCGCCACCTTAACGTCCCTAGATTTACCGCGGCTCTTCACACAGAGCTAAGCTAGTTATGTTATGGTTTGACACCGACCCCAAACGCAACGACACAAGAGAGTAGGATTCAGAGTTGCCAAATACGAGGGCTTGTTTATTTGGTACTAAGAATAAGAGAAACAGGGAAAGCAGGTCAAACAAGACAGGTACAATGATCAAGGGGCAATGTTCTGCTGCTCTGCAGCTTCTCCCGTGAGGGTTGTCTTGGGAAGCAGGTGTTGACTTCTGAACCGCTCTGCAGAATCCTCTCGGCGGGTTCTCAGATGTTGTGGCGAGACCGAGAGAGGGAGAGAGGGAACGAGTCAGTGACAGAGCAGTCTTAAACGAGCAGGAGAACAGGGTGTACAATTCTTCGTGTTAACAACACAGTGAGCACAGTTCCAAACACAGCCCAAGTGAATCTCTTCGTGTTAACAACACAGAGAGCACAATTCCAAAAACAGCCCAAGTGAAACTCTTCGTGTTAACAACACAGTGAGCAAACTCCAAACACAGTCCCAGTGAATATCTTCATGTAAACACACAGTGAATATCTTCATGTAAACACACAGTGAATATCTTCATGTAAACACACAGTCCAATTGTGAAATAATATCTTCGGTGTGAGCAAACACACAGTGGATATCTTCATGTAAACACACAGTCCAATTGTGGAATAATATCTTCGGTGTGAGCTAGCACACAGAGGGAGATGGTAGATCCCAAAATATCATTCCATAAAGGAACAAGCAAAAATAGATAAAGGCTGGGTGAGTGACTGTCTGACAAAAAGGTGGTAGTCTTCAGTGTAAGTTTACACACGAAAAACAGAATAGGTCAAGAACAGTCAAATAGATAACTCACCCAGACGAGATGCGTAATTGGAACTGGAACAACAGTGGAGGCGAGCGCGCGCCACGGGAGCAGGTATCCAAGCGAAGGCTTCTAGGAATTCCTGGAGAACAGCACAGAGAAAAAAGCAGCAGCAACAGCAACGGGGAAAAATCTCCAGAGACAAATCAAGGCGACAAAACAAGACGATCCAACAACTTAGAGTGGGGAAAAACGGGGTATAAATAATGAGGGATCGATTGATTGAAAAGCGTGGGGAAGTGAGAGAACCAATCAGCGACGTCTCTGATGACGTCAACGGGGAGAAAGCAGTGACAGCTGGGGAATGTGATTGAAAAGCGTGGGGAAGTGAGAGAACCAATCAGCGACGTCTCTGATGACGTCAACGGGGAGAAACGAGTGAACGAGGGGATAGAACCAATTGACAGAAATGAATGAAAACAAAGCGAGGGTGGTTAAAGGAACAGAACGAGTGAGAGCGCAAGGACAGAAACCTCACAGTACCCCCCCCTCCACGGGAGCCACCCGGCGACCAGGCCGACCCGGCTCGTCAGGATGGGCCCGATGGAAGTCGGTGATCAAGCCGGGATCCACGATGAGCTGCCGGGAGACCCAGCTACGCTCCTCAGGGCCGTAACCCTCCCAGTCCACCAGGTATTGGAACCCCCGGCCCCGCCGACGAACGCCCATCAACCGGCGGACCTGCCACTGGGGGTGACCATCCACTAGCACAGGAGGCGGCGGATCAGGAGCTGGAGGCATAAGGGGACAGAGGGAGACGGGCTTAACCCGGGAGACATGGAACACGGGGTGGATGTGCATGGATGCAGGAAGCTTCAGGCGCAGGGCCGCCGGACTGAGTACTTTCAGGACCTCGAAAGGCCCGACGAAGCGGGGGTTGAGCTTCTTGGCCGAGGACCGTAGCGGGAGGTCCTTCGCGGAGAGCCACACCCTCTGCCCAGGGCGGTAAGTCGGCGCGGGAACCCGGCGCCGGTCGGCACCACGACAGGCGCGCTCAGATGTTCGGAGCAGCGCGGTCCTGGTGATGTCCCAAACTCGACGACAGCGGTCGAGGTGGACCTGCACGGAGGGAACTGCCACTTCCGTCTCCAGTGCGGGAAAAAGAGGGGGCTGGTAGCCCAGGGAGGCCTCAAAAGGGGAGAGGCCGGTGGCGGAACTGACCATTGAGTTGATGGAGTACTCAACCCAGGGAAGGAAACGGCTCCAGGATGCCGGCCTCTCGGCTGCCACACACCGAAGAGCAGACTCCACACTCTGGTTCATCCTCTCCGTCTGCCCGTTTGTCTGGGGGTGGTAGCCAGAGGAGAGACTGACCGTTGCCCCCAATCCTTTGCAGAAAGCCCGCCATACCTGGGAGGTGAACTGGGGCCCCCGGTCAGAGACGATGTCCTGGGGAAAGCCGTGAAGGCGGAACACGTGGTGCGTCAGGAGGTCCGCCGTCTCGGCTGCTGAGGGAAGCTTGGAGAGGGCCACGAGGTGGACCCCCTTGCTGAATCGATCCACCACGGTCAGAAGGCAGGTGTTCCCCTGGGAGGAGGGTAGACCAGTGACGAAGTCGAGCGCCACATGTGACCACGGACGGCTTGGAACGGGAAGGGGCTGCAAGAGCCCGGAGGGTGCCTGGTGAGAGGCCTTGCTGCGGGCACAGACCGCGCAGGCCAATACGAACTCCTTGATGTCGTTCCGCATGGTGGGCCACCAGAAACGACGAGCCAGGAAGGAGAACGTGCGATGGACGCCTGGGTGGCAGGCGAACCGGCTGGTATGGCCCCACAGCAGTACCTGGGACCGGACAGAGTCGGGGACGAAGAGACGGCTCCTAGGGACGTTGCTTGGAGCACGTTGGAAGCGAAGGGCACGCCTCACCACACCCTCGATGGCCAAGGTGATGGCTCCAACCACTCGGGCCTCCGGGATGATGGGAGATGGGACCTCAGAGGGTGGAGCCCCCTTGGAGTGCATCCGGGACAGAGAGTCGGCCTTCGTGTTGCGGGAACTGGGGCTGAAGGTAAGCGAGAAGTCGAACCGACTGAGGAAACTGGCCCATCTCGCCTGCCGACCGTTGAGGCGCCTGGAAGCGCGGATGAACGTTAGGTTCTTGTGGTCCGTCCAGATGGTAAAAGGCTCCTCGGCACCCTCTAGCCAATGACGCCACTCCTCCAGCGCAGCCACGACCGCCAGTAGCTCCCGATTGCCGGTGTCGTAGTTCCTCTCGGCGGGGAGGAAGCGACGCGAGTAGAAGGCGCAAGGATGTACCTTCTGGTCGGAAGGAGAACGTTGGGATAGGACAGCGCCCAGACCAGAATCCGAGGCGTCCACCTCCACGATGAACTGTCTCATGGGGTCAGGGTGGAGCAGGATAGGGGCGGAAGTGAACCTTCTCTTGAGGGAGCGGAACGCAGCGCATGCCGCTGGGGACCAGTCGAACGGCAGAGCGGGGGAGGTCAGCTTGGTAAGAGGCTCCGCCACTTGACTGTAGTTTCGGATGAACCTTCGGTAGAAGTTGGCGAACCCGAGGAAACTCTGTAACTCCTTCCGAGTGGTGGGTTCCGGCCAATCCTCCACAGCCTGGATCTTGCGAGGATCCGCTCGGGTCAAGCCCTTCTCAACGATGAAGCCCAGGTACTCGACGGAGTTGGAGTGGAAACGGCACTTCTCCGCCTTGACGAAGAGCCGATTGTGGAGGAGGCGCTCCAGCACCCGACGGACATGCAGGATGTGTTCCTCGAGGGTCCTGGAAAAGATAAGAATGTCGTCCAGGTACACCACCACGAACACCTCCAGCATGTCACGGAGGACATCGTTCATGAGTGCCTGGAATACCGCCGGGGCGTTGGTGAGGCCGAACGGCATCACAAGGTACTCATAGTGGCCCCTGGGGGTCTTGAAGGCGGTCTTCCATTCATCGCCCTCACGAATACGGACAAGATGGTAGGCACTTCGGAGATCCAGCTTGGTGAAGAACGAGGCCTGGGTCAGTGGCTCGAAGGTGGAGCTCATGAGAGGTAGGGGGTATTTGTTCTTGATGGTGATCTCGTTGAGCTGACGATAGTCGATGCAGGGTCGCAGGTCCCCATCCTTCTTACCAACAAAGAAGAACCCGGCTGCCACCGGGGAGGAGGAAGGCCGAATGAGTCCTGCTTCCAATGACTCAGAGATGTAGAGATCCATCGCCTTCTTCTCCGGGACAGTCAGACTGTAGAGGCGGCTGCCGGGAAGGGGAGCCCCTTGGCGGAGGTCGATGGCGCAGTCATAGGGGCGGTGAGGTGGAAGGGCCTGAGCCCTGGTCTTGCTGAATACCTCCATGAGGTCGTGGTACTCGGGAGGAATGGACGAGGGGTCCGGGGGCAACTCACCAGCCGGTCTCCGGGGCGGGGGACAGGACGCCGCCTGCAGACAGCGGGCGTGACAGGAGGAGCTCCAGCCCCTGATGGTAGCGGAGGACCAGGCGATGTGGGGCTCGTGCAGCGCGAGCCAGGGCCTACCCAGGACCACCGGGACAAGGGGGGATTGGGTAATGAGGAACTGGATTCTCTCGACGTGGTTCCCAGCGATGGTCAGCACGACTGGGCCGGTGCGTTGAGAGATGTCGGCCAGGCGGTGTTGGTCCAACGAAAAGATCTCCAAGGGCCTCACAAGGGCCTCAAGAGGTATGTTGGCTTGGGTGGCAAACTCGAAGTCGAGGAAGTTCTCGTCTGCCCCAGAGTCGATGAGGGCCTCCACCATGGCACGTTGGTCCCCCCAGGCCAGGGTGACGCTCATCAGATGGTCAGGTGGTGCGCGGCGCTGGGACTGGGAAAAACGGCTCACCAGGATCTCCCGGGGTCTTGGTGAGCCCGATCTTTTGGGCGGATAGGGCAGTCGGCGAGAAAGTGTCCCGTACCTCCGCAGTAGAGGCAGAGACCGGACCTGAGCCTTGCCTGACGCTCCACCTGGCTCAGACGAGAGCGTCCCAGTGGTATGGGTTCCTCCTTGCGCACCGGACGGGGAAGCCTGTTACCATCAGTAGTGTTGGGGACGGGGCGTCCAGGAGTCCGGGGTGCCTCAGGAGGTGACAGTCGGGTCCTCTCGTGCCTTCTCTCCAGGAGGCGTCCGTCAATACGGATGACAAGGCTAAACAGCTCCTCGAGGGAGTCGGTCACCTCCCTGGTAGCGAGCTGGTCCCGAACTGCGTCACTGAGCCCCCTTATGAAGGTTAGGCGAAGAGCAGGCTCGTTCCATCCGCTCTCCACCGCCGCCAATCGGAACTCCATGACATAGTCCGTCACCCTGCTGCTCCCTTGTCGGAAGGTCCCCAACCGGGCTCCAGGGTCCAGACCTCGGGCTGGATGGTGGAACACTCTGCGGAGCTCCGCCACGAAGTCTGGGTAGGAGAACAAAAAATCTGCCTCCATTGCCCAGGAGGAAGTGACCCACTGGGCAGCATGGCCTGAAAGTAGGTTGGTTATATAAGCCACTCGGGACCCATGACCAGAAAAACGGCTCGGTTGATGACGGAAAACCAACTCACATTGCATGATGAATGTGGCACACTCCTCGGGATTACCGTCGAACAGCCGTGGGACGGAGAGATGGGGTTCCCGAGGTGCGAGATCTGCTGGGGCTGCGGGGAATGTTCCTGAAAGGTATGAGAGATGAAAAGTGTTAACGGCGTCGCCCAGCGAGTTAAGCTGAGCGAGAATCTCGGACTGTTGTCCCGCCATAGCGGCCATAGAACCCTGCATAGGCAAGACCTGGTCCCTGAGGTCTTGCACCGCAGCCGCAGCCCGCTCTAATTGGAGACCGTGATCCCTGGTCAACTCGACTTGAATAGCAAGTGCGGTCTTGACCCTCTCTGTGTCGGCTGGGGTCGTCATATTGTTGGTTGGATCGTAATGTTATGGTTTGACACCGACCCCAAACGCAACGACACAAGAGAGTAGGATTCAGAGTTGCCAAATACGAGGGCTTGTTTATTTGGTACTAAGAATAAGAGAAACAGGGAAAGCAGGTCAAACAAGACAGGTACAATGATCAAGGGGCAATGTTCTGCTGCTCTGCAGCTTCTCCCGTGAGGGTTGTCTTGGGAAGCAGGTGTTGACTTCTGAACCGCTCTGCAGAATCCTCTCGGCGGGTTCTCAGATGTTGTGGCGAGACCGAGAGAGGGAGAGAGGGAACGAGTCAGTGACAGAGCAGTCTTAAACGAGCAGGAGAACAGGGTGTACAATTCTTCGTGTTAACAACACAGTGAGCACAGTTCCAAACACAGCCCAAGTGAATCTCTTCGTGTTAACAACACAGAGAGCACAATTCCAAAAACAGCCCAAGTGAAACTCTTCGTGTTAACAACACAGTGAGCAAACTCCAAACACAGTCCCAGTGAATATCTTCATGTAAACACACAGTGAATATCTTCATGTAAACACACAGTGAATATCTTCATGTAAACACACAGTCCAATTGTGAAATAATATCTTCGGTGTGAGCAAACACACAGTGGATATCTTCATGTAAACACACAGTCCAATTGTGGAATAATATCTTCGGTGTGAGCTAGCACACAGAGGGAGATGGTAGATCCCAAAATATCATTCCATAAAGGAACAAGCAAAAATAGATAAAGGCTGGGTGAGTGACTGTCTGACAAAAAGGTGGTAGTCTTCAGTGTAAGTTTACACACGAAAAACGGAATAGGTCAAGAACAGTCAAATAGATAACTCACCCAGACGAGATGCGTAATTGGAACTGGAACAACAGTGGAGGCGAGCGCGCGCCACGGGAGCAGGTATCCAAGCGAAGGCTTCTAGGAATTCCTGGAGAACAGCACAGAGAAAAAAGCAGCAGCAACAGCAACGGGGAAAAATCTCCAGAGACAAATCAAGGCGACAAAACAAGACGATCCAACAACTTAGAGTGGGGAAAAACGGGGTATAAATAATGAGGGATCGATTGATTGAAAAGCGTGGGGAAGTGAGAGAACCAATCAGCGACGTCTCTGATGACGTCAACGGGGAGAAAGCAGTGACAGCTGGGGAATGTGATTGAAAAGCGTGGGGAAGTGAGAGAACCAATCAGCGACGTCTCTGATGACGTCAACGGGGAGAAACGAGTGAACGAGGGGATAGAACCAATTGACAGAAATGAATGAAAACAAAGCGAGGGTGGTTAAAGGAACAGAACGAGTGAGAGCGCAAGGACAGAAACCTCACAAGTTAGCCCCAACTCCCAATATGACTCCAGTGCTTGCACATTGTATCTACCGCTTGTTACATTACTTCTTTCAATAGTTTCGCCGCACTCATTTTCACCGCGCTTAAGAGCGTTAGCCTACATAAAATGTATAATAGTATATACAACAGGTGGATATCACTAAACACCAAAATCAAGAAACATTCATCATAGCTAACTGCTAACGCTACTAGCTAAATTAGCTTCAGCTAGCAGGCATGAATAACGGTTAATATAATATTCTCTACCATGTAAAAACGAACACGGCACTACTCCGCTGGCGTTTGCAATCGAAAGCATACATACAACATACAACATACAACATAATCGACATTATTGCCATGCAGTATACTCACCAGTCTTAACGATGCAGAGAGACATGAGGTAGCAGCCAGGAAGCTGCCGCACAGGTGCATTCTGGGAGGCGGGGCAGCACAAGTGCAGTGCAGTCTGGGTGATGAGACAATGACGACAGCATACGTTGAGCAGCATCCGTTGATTCAACATTTATTAGATATTGGCATTTCAATCATTAAAATGCAACCACAAAACAATATTGATTCAATGATATGTTTTCAACATTAGTCAATTGCTTTAGCGGTTAATGGGTGATTCACCATCAATCGTCGACCTTAACCAAAAATCAAGCATTTTGACCATAAATCAACATTGAATTAACACCTTTTGCTATCTGGGTATGGCTTCAGTCAGTGGATAACCCTGATCTGCATTTAAGTGATGTTATATTGTATAGCTTACGCTCTGCACTCTAGTGGAACCACATCCCTTTATCAATCTAATACTGAATAATTTTCTCCACATGTACACACCCATCCGCCTGGCCACACCCACATCCGCTCCTCTACATAAGCGGGGTCGTGGCCATACTAACAGCTCCTTCCCTATTTTCACCACCGTAGAAGTGACTGTATAAACCACTTTGAGTTTAGTGCCGAAACTGTTGTTGGAAAGGAGCTACGTAGACATTGTATCTTATTTTTCTCTCTCTCGCAATTTTACGAGAAAAGCTACGAAATAATGTTTGCACCTTCAGAGGGTTTGGACGCTCGCAACATCACCCTTCACCAGCGCATCACCATCGCCGCATCCTCCATGCGTCGTGGGCCGTCTCTGGCCCCGCGGTCGTGGCAGCCAGATACGCCTGGGCGGCGCCCGGTGGTGAGTTTGCCTTGCCGAGGGGCCGTTGAGCCTCCATCTCCCGTGAGATGGCCTGGTTCCGGCCTTGGTTCCCCCGCCAGTGGACAGTCGGCCGATAGGCCGACAGCTCCTCTGGTGGCAGGGGATTTGCGACGCATACTCTTCGCCTCAGCTCGCTCTCGTCGTAAGGCGGCGAGCAGCAGGGGCAAATGGCCTGGCTTTGATGTTGTGCTGGAGCCGGACGAGAGTTCTCTTGCCTCGTCTCCATTTTTCCGATGGAGACTGATGATTACATGGAGGGGGCGAGAGCTCTCTTGTTCGAAGCCCCAGTAGAGACGTATCACTCTCCCCCTCGGGGAGTGGCGGGAGTGTTGTGTCCCTTGTACTCCAGGGTTGGGTTAGAACCTCCGACCCCGAGACAAGATGCCCAGCTATCTGCCGCGTCGGATGGTGGCGCCCGTGGCAGCCTCCCGTACGTGAGGGACGCGAGTGACGTGGAGGGAGGTACGCAAGGAGAGTTGCTTGCCTTGTTCCCCAAGCTCATGGCGTTGCCGCAGCCACTGCCAGCACCTGTTCCTGATGACATGATAGGTAATCTCTGGCAACGTCGTCCTGTGAGAGAGACAGGCGTTGTCTGCCCATTCTTCCCAGCAATGGAGGCCTACATGACACAGGGACAGGTAATCTCCCGCATTGTTGGCCTTACCCCCGCCTACGTGCCAGTCACGTGGGTGGTGGGTTTGGTCCAGGGGCTAAAGGACGGGGTGTCTCGGCTTGATAGCCCGATGGCATCCATACTTCGTCCCGAAATGGTGTGGGAGCCGTTGAGAAAGCCGGTTCCCCAAGGGAAATCGGCTAGGCAGTTGGCTAATTGGAGTGACCAGGTGTACATCGCCGTGACTCAGAGCCTAGCTGCGACCTCCAACATTGCGCAGCTAGCGCGCTACATGTCGGGGCTGATGGCGGGCGGGTCGGTATTGGATGACGATCAACGATACCTTCACTCCCAGGCGGCTGGAGCCATCCTGCACCTAACCCAGCTGCAGGCGATAGCTGCCGGGAAGGAGCGCGCCCTGGCCACTCTCTCCCAGCGCCATCTTTGGCTGGAGCAGGTGCGGGTGCCGGAACAGAGGAGGATTCCGCTGCTCACGGCCCCCCTCTCCGATGCTGGGCTATTCAGGTCGGTCATGCAGCAGATGACGGCTGCCTGCAGGGAGATGGAGGAGGAGCGCTCCGTGCTCCAGCCCCATTTCCCCCGACCTGATGCCACCGGTGATGTCCGGAAGAAGCAACGCCGGCACAGGACCGCGACCATTGCCTCCACCACCACCGCCGCCGCTGCTGGACTTTCGGCGAAGAAGGCCAGGAGTGGAGGGAGTGCCTCATCCACTGCAGCCAGCCGCCCCACGCCCGGAGGTAACGGTAGGGATCGCCGTGACCAGGCTCCCCAGAACCGTTCCTCCGGGCCGGCTCCCCGTGGGGGCAAACAGCACTCTGCACGCGGCAGGCGCCGCTAGTGACTCCCCTGTTTTCCCCTGTCCCCCCCCCCCCAACATATGATTTTGTTATTAAATAAAAAATCCATCCTGGTGAGGGACTGGTTTTTGTTACAAAATGTGTGTTTATTCACTATATATTGGGGATACGATGTATAACCCTCACCTAGCTGTGGGGCTGTGTGTTTGCTTAGGGAGTAGGACAGTTTTCTTGAAAATTGTGTTCTGGTCGCTATACACGTGTGCTTAGCAAGGCCTGTGGCTAGCACTCGGTCGAAAGACTTGTCTTCCCTCATCATGAAGAAGAATGTGTTCTTCTTGCAGTAGTAAGAGTGAACTTTACCTTTTTTATCTGAGCGGGTTGTGTGTATTCTGTTACGTTTGGGAAACATGGCATCGAGTCCACAACTAGGTTAGAGTGTTAGCCTGCAGAAGTAATCGCATATGTTACTTGGTGAAGTATGAAAACACGGGTGACGTGTTTGCACATGAGCCTAAAGCAGACCTGGGCATTGTACGGCCCGCGGGCCGGATACGGCCCGCAGGATGATTCTGACCGGCCCGCGAAAGATTACATGATAATAATTAATTTTTTTTTTCTTTTTTCTTTTCATGTCAACGTTCACACGCACAATACACGCTTACCTAGGATTTGACTTGATTCAACAACAAAGCAGTCGGGGCAAGCGGAAAACGGTCGAAAGTGTGGTTATTTGAAGTTTGGATTTCTTTTTTCACAACTGAGGTAGGTAGATTAAATTTTAAATTTTAAATAAAAGAGACTAAAGTACAGAAAAAGGTACCGTTGGGTACCGGTATCGATTCACAGGTACCGGTACCGTATCGGTTCAAATGTGAACGGTACCCATCCCTACTGAACACACAACTGCAGGGCAAGGGCATTTTTGCTCATGAAATGCATAGCCATGTGAAGGCCTTCATGACAAAGTTGCAATTAATTTCAAGGCAACTAGGTAGCAACAATCTCAAACACATGAAAACCCAGAAAGAAGTCAAACCATCAGCTGATCACCGGCACAGGTACTCATCCATGTTGGGAGCACTGCATGATGAATTTTCAAGGCGTTTTCAAGATTTCAAAAAGGTTGAGGATGAAATGCAGCTGGTTTCCTCTCCCTTTACCTGCAGTGTTGATAGTGCACCCACTGATGTTCAGCTTGAACTCATTGACCTGCAGTCTGATTCACTACTGAAAGAGCACTTTAAGTCAGCATCACTGCTAGAGTTCTACTCTGCTCTCAAGGAGGAGAACTTTCCAAACATGAGGAGACATGCTCAGAAGATGTTGGTTCTCTTTGGATCCACCTATATGTGAACAGACATTCTCAGTCATGACGTTTACCAAGTCCAGGTACAGATCCTCTCTCACTGATGAACATCTGGCAGCTGTGCTTCGCATCTCCACCTCAGACATGCAACCTGACTTTGATGGACTTGTTAAAGCTCAACAGAGACTGGATTTATCACACTGAATGGAAAAAAAAAAGAGCTGAAGAACACTAAAATGTGGAAATATAACAAGTGAAATGGGACACTTGATATTTTTTTTTTTTTTTTTTGTGCACAGTTCTGAAAACATTAAATGTTTAATATAGGCATGTAAAGTAAAAAAGGCTACTGGGACACTTTTCTTTACACAGTTCAGTGACATGTCTTGTTTATTTTGGCTATAAGATGATGTGATGTCTTTAGAAAGCTAAGAAAATCCTTGTTTCAATAGTATATTAAACTCAAAATAATAACTTTATTTGTATAGCACTTTTTCATACATGCCCTTTGTTATTAATGTTTCACATTTTGTTTATCATTTTGGAAATAAATTCTATTTGAATAAATGATATTTTTGAAAGCTAACCTCACCTTTTAATTGCCAAATAATAACATACACTCTTACCAGGGGTCAAAACAATGCCATTTACTGCTTTTTATATAGAAATAAAATGTATATTATGCATAATTGAGCTTGGAATTTTGGCCCGGCCCTCCAACATATTTTCAGTTGCTCATTCGGCCCCCCGGGAAAAATAATTGCCCACCCCTGGCCTAAAGCCTTGTATAAAAACCTGTTTTTTCACAAATGAATTTATCGTCTGTGGCTGGCGTGCAATGGTTGAGCTTATCCTAGAGGATATAATGCTTTTTCATGTAGCATGCTAGATAACTGGTATCATGCGCTGCTTGTTTGTTTTCATCGTATCCGGGGTATGGGGTCATAAGGGGGTGAACTGATAAACCCCTCCCCCCTTTTTACTGATTGGCCAGGGGGTTGGACATACTGTTCTTCGGTCTTCCTGTCACGCTGCCGGGTCAGCGCGTCACAGGGTGGGGAGAGGGGGGGGGGGTGTGAGTTCCCTGGTCCCACACCATATTAGGGCAGGTGGGTCACGGAATTTCCCCAGCCATATAATACGTCACTGGGCGCGTTTCTATTGGTCATGGAGATTTTATCTCTTCTGAGCGCCAGTGTACTAGGTTAGTCTCGACGAACTCTCGCTCATCTCTGGGGGGAGATGACAGAGTAGATCAAAGCATTGGCGGAGGGGTCTCACGCCCATGGGGTGGGCCACCGGGCACGGTGCGTTCATGTTCTGACCGTCTTGGTGGCGCCCTCTGTGATGTTTTAGATCGACACGCGTACCTACGCCCCTCTTAGGACTGGGGATGGCGGCGTGACTAGGATACGGGACTGGTTCTGGTCACGCCGGACCAGGTCAGTTAACCCGTTGTCCGCCGGGGCTCACATCTGTTGTTCTGGTGCCCTGAAGGACTTTGTGCTTTTTTGGGGGGGAAATGCCGGGTTGGCCCGGGCGTCGCAGGGATTGATGTTATGGAGGTGTGTGTCGTGGGTATGTCACTACGAGTTATCCTTCGCAGTTGCTTGGTCCATATTGTGTTGTACCTTGCGCTGTGCTAAGGGGCCTGGTCCTTCTCCATTCTTTTTCGCCCCTCCCTTTCCTTGCTCGGCGGGGTTGGGAGGGGGCTGTCGAGGTGGTTCTATTGTACCCATTTGGCATCCCTGTGTACGTCCCGGTCCGCCGGGCCCAGGTCCGGACTCATTCTCGTCGACCTGTTGGCCTGGGTTAACACCTTCTTGAAAATTGAAACACTTGTACTGCCTGTATAGCCGGTGTATACTCGCAGTTGTGTTTCTGAGTCTCGGGTTTAGGCCGGGCTTGACCCTGTCTGCCTGCGAGTGTGCCCCCGCACTTTTAATGACGTTTGCCAATCGTGTCAGCCTTCTCTACCTCGACCTCTCTAGGGGGTCGGGTTTTGTGGAGGCTGCGACATGGTGCACAGCATACCGAACTCCCCTTCCGCCGGAGTGCTGTTCACAGTAGACCCCTTAGGCGCCTGTCTAGTCCGCAGTGCTCCTGGCACAGGTCAAGTTATAAGTTATGCTCTTGGCCTGTTGCCGGGATTGAGGGATCTACCTCTTGGGGTTGTCTCCCCTGTGCGCCGACTGGCCCCACAGTGTTGTGGGTGGAGAATTATCCGACGTTTTTCCCAATATATTTATCATTATTATCCTTCATTATTATCATGAGTAACATTTATTGTATACATTTATTGCATGAGTTAATTATTATCTGGTGCCGCCTAGTGGACGCACTTTGGAGTACGTATTGCGACTCTGAGCAGGTAAGCTGTCTCTGCGCCGGCGCGTCGCGCTATTTAAGTGACACTCTCAGTCTAGACTGTAAGGTGAAAAGCCCTGTGGGCGAACTCTTGACTGGCCAACGGTACGTATGCGCCGTTAATATCCGCATTTCTCTTTCATTCATATATCTAGTTAGTTATTAATTAATGCCGTTTGTTTTCCTTTCCTTTTGTATAGGTAAATAATCTTTAGACTGACTAACGTCTGACTAACGTCTGATTGTACGTTGCTGACTAAACGCTGACTGAATGTACTAACTGACTTAATGGAAACGCTGACTACATGCTGACTACACGCTATTGACAATAGACTGGCTAACGTCTGACTGAATGTACATGCAGACCAACTAATGTCTGGCTACACTATCCAGAACCAGTTGCTAAATTGCAACCTAACTATTAACGAACTATCAACAGAGGCGACTTGGTTGAACATTACCGATACCATATCGACCTCTACTAACATTATCCACTAATGCTTGGATGTAAGCTACTACCAACTATCACTATATGAAACGTTGATGTTGACTGCTTATTGGGTTGGAATCGCCGTATTCCGCCCACATGCTGGTTGCTTGAAGTGGTGGGGTCCCCGAACTCCATCCAATGTTAATGCTTAACGCTAGCCATTAGCCAACCAATGCTAATACTGCTAGCCACCAATGCTAACGCTGTTAGCCAAAGACTGCTAACATTGCTAGCTGCCAATGCTTAACGCTAGCCATTAGCCAACCAATGCTAACATTTCTAGCCACCAATGCTAACGCTGTTAGCCAAAGACTGCTAACACTGCTAGCTGCCAATGCTTAACGCTAGCCATTAGCCAACCAATGCTAATACTGCTAGCCACCAATGCTAACGCTGTTAGCCAAAGACTGCTAACATTGCTAGCTGCCAATGCTTAACGCTAGCCATTAGCCAACCAATGCTAATACTGCTAGCCACCAATGCTAACGCTGTTAGCCAAAGACTGCTAACACTGCTAGCTGCCAATGCTTAACGCTAGCCATTAGCCAACCAATGCTAATACTGCTAGCCACCAATGCTAACGCTGTTAGCCAAAGACTGCTAACATTGCTAGCTGCCAATGCTTAACGCTAGCCATTAGCCAACCAATGCTAATACTGCTAGCCACCAATGCTAACGCTGTTAGCCAAAGACTGCTAACACTGCTAGCTGCCAATGCTTAACGCTAGCCATTAGCCAACCAATGCTAATACTGCTAGCCACCAATGCTAACGCTGTTAGCCAAAGACTGCTAACATTGCTAGCTGCCAATGCTTAACGCTAGCCATTAGCCAACCAATGCTAATACTGCTAGCCACCAATGCTAATGCTGTTAGCCAAAGTCTGCTAACACTGCTAGCTGCCAAAGCTTAACGCTAGCCATTAGCCAACCAATGCTAATACTGCTAGCCACCAATGCTAACGCTGTTAGCCAAGGACTGCTAACCTTGCTAGCCAAAGAATGCTAACACTGCTGGCCACCAATGCTAGCTAAAGAACATTTCATTGACACCCATGCCTTGGCTGTGTTGAACCAAGCAACTACGTTGTTGCTCCAAACGCTGTGAACATTATCATTGACACCCATGCCTTGGCTGTGTTGAATCAAGCAACTACGTTGTTGCTCCAAACGCTGTGGACATTATCATTGACACTTATGCCTTGGCTGTGTTGAATCAAGCAACTACATTGTTGCTCCAAACGCTGTGAACATTATCATTGACACCCATGCCTTGGCTGTGTTGAGTCAAGCAACTACGTTGTTGCTCCAAACACTGTGAACATTATCATTGACACCCATGCCTTGGCTGTGTTGAATCAAGCAACTACGTTGTTGCTCCAAACGCTGTGAACATTATCATTGACACCTATGCCTTGGTTGTGTTGAACTAAGCAACTACATTGTTGCTCCAAACGCTGTGAACATTATCATTGACACCCATGCCTTGGCTGTGTTGTATCAAGCAACTACGTTGTTGCTCCAAACGCTGTGAACATTATCATTGACACCTATGCCTTGGTTGTGTTGAACTAAGCAACTACATTGTTGCTCCAAATGCTGTGAACATTATCATTGACACCTATGCCTTGGTTGTGTTGAACTAAGCAACTACATTGTTGCTCCAAACGCTGTGAACATTATCATTGACACCCATGCCTATTATATATGTGACCCCGTACCATGGTAGCATATTAATCACACTGGATACGCTGTTGACAGGGACTACATACGATGGATGCAGCTATCTTTATTGCCATAACAACGAACCCGGAAGCGGGCTGAGCTGTCACCTTAAGAAGTGCTCGCCCTCCCCCTAGAGGGCAGGAATAGGAATGGTGAGGTCGAACACACCAACAGCCACATACATCACACTCCTCCCCACTTAATCGTATCGCTGTCCCCACTTCCAAACCCAGTACCTAATATGGTGATAAAGTGCCCCTTAATGACCCCTTCTAATATAACACCACAAAACAATAGTGCAATAACCCCCATAGTCCAACTGAGACTGTCAGAACTTCCCGCTCAATATGTGAGACGATCAGGAGGCTTAGTTACCCTCACCGGGTACCTCCTACTAGTCTCTGTAGATGTTCTGGTTGGCTCTAAGTCAGCTGCCTCAGTGTGCGTGACTGAGGGACCGGTTAGGGAGGACTCCTGTCCGCCCGCTGGGGAACCGGTCACTGGATCTGGCATAATGGCTGTCGTAGTTTGTGCCAATGGGGCTGGTGGTATAGGCTCCCCTGAAGTGAGTAGCATCGGGTCACAGGCCCGCATCTGTTCTGTGTGGCGTTTCCAATGCCCCGAGCCTACCCCGACTGTGTAGGACACTGGCCCCTCCTGGGAGACCACCACCCCTGGCATCCACTTATCCTCCCCCCGTCTATAATCACGGACCAGCACCGGGTCTCCCGATGCAAAGTCCTTGTCTCTGGCGAACTGGGCTCTGCGATCCTGCTGGACTGTCTGAGCTTGATCCACCACCGCTGCCACACTGGGTTTGAGAAGGTCAAGGCGGGAGCGGAGTCGGCGGCGAAGGAAAAGCACCGCCGGAGACTCATTAGTCGTGGCGTGGGGAGCATTTCTGTAGCTGAGCAGAAACGAATCCAGTCTGTGCTGCACTGTCGTCGCTCCTCGAGACGCTTTCAATGAGCGTTTTAGTGTCTGTACAAAGCGCTCCGCTTGACCGTTCGTGGCCGGGTGAAAAGGAGCAGAGCGCATGTGCTTCACTCCATTTCCCTTGAGGAAAGACGCAAACTCATATGAAGAAAACTGCGGCCCATTGTCGCTCACCAGAACTTCTGGCAATCCATGGCGACTAAACAACCCCCGCAGTACTTGAATAGTCTTAGCGGTTGTGGTGGAGCCCATCAGCTTCACTTTTGGCCACTTGGAGTGAGCATCCACCACCACCATAAACATATGACCCTCAAAGGGCCCTGCAAAGTCCACATGTATCCTCTGCCACGGTGTGCCTGGCCACGGCCAGGAGTGAAGTGGGGAGAGACCGGGAGATTTCTGGTTGCGCTGACACGACTGACACACTCTGGCCTGTTGTTCTATTTGAGCGTCAATCCCCGGCCACCAGATGTAACTACGAGCCACACCTTTCATCTTAACTACTCCCGGGTGGCCTGCATGCAGCTCCTGTAGTAATTGGGGTCTCAATTTTGGAGGCACAATCACCCGATTTCCCCACAACAAACACCCCTGTACCACTGAGAGTTCATCTTTTCTTGTGTAATAGGGAGTCAGTGCACTGTCCTGCCTTTGCGCCACAGGGAAGTGTCCTGAAAAACACATGTCCATCACCTGAGCGAGTGGATCATACCTCGTTTCCTTACGAATGTCAGTGCTGCATACTGGCAGCGATTCCAGGTAATGTATCAGTACCGTATCCACTGAACCTGGTTTGTCCTTATGCTCAACCGGCAGTGGCAGGCGTGAGAGGCCGTCCGCATTGCCATGGTCCGCCGCCCCCCTGTACTGAATCGTGTAGTTGTGAGCAGCTAATATTAGGGCCCATCGCTGCAGTCTAGCAGCCGCCATCGATGGGATAGCTTTACTGGGGCTCAATATTGTAGTCAGGGGCCTGTGGTCTGTGAGTAGGGTAAAATGGCGCCCGTACAGATAGGCGTGGAACTTGCGCACGCCAAATATGATCCCCAGGGCCTCCCTCTCAATCTGAGCATAATTTTGCTCCGCTTTACTCAATGTCCTGGAGGCAAACGCTATGGGCCTCTCTTGACCTCCCGGCATCACATGCGAAATCACCGCGCCCACGCCATAGGGCGAGGCGTCACACGCCAGTATGATTGGCAGTTGGGGATTGTAATGTGTCAACACCCTCTCCGAGAGCAGTTGATCCTTAGCTGAGCAAAAAGCCTTCCCACACTCCTGTGACCATTTCCATGGTGTCCCCTTATGTAGTAACGCGTGAAGGGGGCTGAGTGTCGTTGCCATGTCCTGAACAAACCGACCATAATAATTAATTAATCCCAGGAAGGAGCGCAGCTGGCCCACATTTGTCGGGGCTGGGGCCTCAGCAATCGCCCTGAGCTTTTCTGGGGATTTATGAAGGCCCGTGGCGTCAATATAATGTCCCAGGTATTCCAGTGAGTCCTTGAAAAACTCACATTTCCCTCGCTGCGCCCTGAGACCAAACTTCTCCAATCGACCCAGCACCCCCTCCAGATTCTTCAGGTGCTCTGCATCATTACACCCAGTTACCAATATGTCATCCAAAAAGCAGTGCACATTGGGAAGCCCCTGGAGGACTTGATCCATAATACGCTGAAAGATAGAGGGCGCTGACGTTATGCCGAAAGGCAGTCGGTTATAGCAGAACATCCCCTTGTGCGTTGTGATGGTGAGATATTTGCGTGAACTCTCCTGCACCGGCACCTGCAAGTATGCGTGAGCCAGATCCAGCTTGCTGAACCGCTGCCCCCCCGCTAGCGAAGCAAACATATCCTCTATCCGGGGTATTGGATAATGTTCAGCACAGAGGGCCGGGTTCACCGTCACTTTAAAATCCCTGCAGATGCGCACACTGTCATTCTTCTTAATGATAGGCACAATGGGGGTCGCCCATTCACTGAACTGCACCGGCGAAATTACATTTAGCCGTTGCAGGCGCTCTAGCTCAGCGTCCACCTTTGGCCTAAGTGCATAGGGAACCACCCGGGCCTGACAGAACTTCGGCTGATGTTCGGGCTTGAGTGTCAGAGCTACTTCAAAGCCCTTCAATGTCCCCAGTTCATCCTTAAATACATTGGCATGCCCCTTTAACACTGCTTCCAGCGTGTTCCCCTGCATGCGTTGTCCAGATCTAACTGTTTTTATGGCTCTCCAGTCCAGTCTCACTCTTCTCAGCCACTCACGGCCGAACAAGGGGGGTGCATCGCCTTTCACCACATATAGTGGGAGCCGTGCTTGGTCTCTGTTCATTTGAACCTTCACCTTTACCACCCCCACTGGCGCGATCACTTCACCCGTATATGTTTTCAGCAGAATGTGGGTGTGGCGCAGGCGAATATGACTGAACTTTTCACTATACAATTTCTCTGATATCAGTGAAACGGCTGCCCCCGTGTCAAGCTCCATGTCAATCATTTGCCCCTCCACTTTTGGCCTAACCCAAATCACTGATGAGGCTGAACCGCCCTGCTGAGACACATCACCTGCTGCATCCACCCTGTGCAGGGCTAATTCCCCGTCTGAATCAGACCCTGTATCACTCTGCATCCCCCTGGTGTTCATCTTATTTATCCGCCTTTTCGACCTTTCTCCCCCTCTGTCTCTTTGCTCCCATCTTGTGTTAATCCCCCCTCTGTCTCTTTGCTCCCATCTTGTGTCACTTGCTGCTTTATTTTCCTGCTTGCTCTCTCTGCATGTACGTGCAATATGGCCTTTCTTACCGCAACGGTGACAGGCCTGGTCCTTGAAGAAACAGCCACTCTCCACATGATTTGTCCTCCCACACCGGGTGCATTTTCTTCCAGGTGTAGATGAGAGAGACATCGCATTCACTTTTACAGAGCTGCTGAGCTGTTGTGCCTCCCTCGCCACCGTTTCCATAGCAACGGCTATTTCCACCGCTCTGTGATAGGTGAGAGCATTCTCGGTCAATAGTCTCTTCTGTATGGACTCGCTGAGAAGACCACACACGAACCGGTCCCGTAACGCGTCTGACAGGTACGTGCCAAACTCGCAGTGCTCCGACAGCTTCTTCAAATCCGCAATATACTGGGCTATTGTCTCCCCCTCCGATTGATGTCGTTTATGGAAACGGAATCTTTCCGCAATCACAATGGGCTTGGGAGAAAAATGGCTTTGCAATGCTTGTACAGTCTGAGTATAAGTTACATCCCCCGGTTTATCCGGAGCAATCAAACTGCGCAGTAACCCGTATGTTGTTGTCCCTATTAAACTCAAAAACACCGGAAGCCTCTTCTCCTCGGAAATGTCATTTGCAGCCACAAAATGTTCAAACCGTTCCACATAAGTTGGCCATTGCTCCGTCGATTCATCAAAAGCCACGATATGCCCGATGATACCAGCCATCCCTCTGTGTGATTGTCCCGCGGCAGATCCGCCGACGTTAGCCCCTTCGCTAACCGGCGTCAGTGTAGATTCCTCTTCCACTCGTTCCGTCATCAAACAAACGTTAGCGTGGATTCTTTTCAACCAGTGCCGTCAGTGGATGAACCGTACTCGTCGCCATTTATTATATATGTGACCCCGTACCATGGTAGCATATTAATCACACTGGATACGCTGTTGACAGGGACTACATACGATGGATGCAGCTATCTTTATTGCCATAACAACGAACCCGGAAGCGGGCTGAGCTGTCACCTTAAGAAGTGCTCGCCCTCCCCCTAGAGGGCAGGAATAGGAATGGTGAGGTCGAACACACCAACAGCCACATACATCACAACGTTGTTGCTCCAAACGCTGTGAACATTATCATTGACACCTATGCCTTGGTTGTGTTGAACTAAGCAACTACATTGTTGCTCCAAACGCTGTGAACATTATCATTGACACCCATGCCTTGGCTGTGTTGTATCAAGCAACTACGTTGTTGCTCCAAACGCTGTGAACATTATCATTGACACCTATGCCTTGGTTGTGTTGAACTAAGCAACTACATTGTTGCTCCAAATGCTGTGAACATTATCATTGACACCTATGCCTTGGTTGTGTTGAACTAAGCAACTACATTGTTGCTCCAAACGCTGTGAACATTATCATTGACACCCATGCCTTGGCTGTGTTGAATCAAGCAACTACGTTGTTGCTCCAAACGCTGTGAACATTATCATTGACACCTATGCCTTGGTTGTGTTGAACTAAGCAACTACATTGTTGCTCCAAATGCTGTGAACATTATCATTGACACCCATGCCTTGGCTGTGTTGAATCAAGCAACTACGTTGTTGCTCCAAACGCTGTGAACATTATCATTGACACCCTATGCCTTGGCTGTGTTGAACTAAGCAACTACATTGTTGCTCCAAACGCTGTGAACATTATCATTGACACCCATGCCTTGGCTTTGTTGAACCAAGCAACTATGTTGTTGCTCCAAACGCTGTGAACATTATCATTGACACCCCTATACCTTGGCTGTGTTGAATGGTGCAAATACATTGTTGCTCCAAACGCTGTGAACATTATCATTGACACCCCTATGCCTTGGATGTGTTGAATGGTGTAAATACGTTGTTGCTCCAGACGCCGTAAACTATACTATGAATGGATTAACCAACGGCTGAAACGGTGCTCATTTACTCTATCCTACTTGTTCACTCTCAATGTGGCCATTACCAGGTTTCAAGTGAGTGAAGAAGCTGTAGCGGTGCTCACAAACTCTATCCTATCTGCTCACTCTCATTGTGGCCATTACCAGGTTCAAGTGAGTGAAGCGAAACTACGTTGACCCACTATACGGTCCCGTCATTATCTCCTGCTTGGAGCAGTGTCATTGTAATCACTCTGCTACACGCCAACTGTACGAACTGTGCTTCTGACTGTTAACCCCATTGTTTACTACTGCCTGCGACCAGCGACTCAGCCGCAAGAGGAGCTCCAGTAGGGGCAACGGCTGACTGGGACAAGATGGAAGGTGTAGATGTGGAAGAGCTAAAGAAGAGGCGTACTGCGGCGCAAACTGCTTTCACAAGGAGAGCCAACCAAGTAGCTGACAATGTTGACACTGCATCGCTAGCGGAGCTTGTCAACGACAAGAAAGCTCTTCAGATAGAGTTTGCGAAGCTCGTTGACACGACGGGGGACTATGTTGGAGCATTGGAGGAGGCCGATGGAACTGCGCATGCTACCGTGATGGCCGACGCCACAGCAAAGAAAGACGGAAGCAAGCAGAGGAAAATGACACTAGAGAAGAAGATCTTTTCGGAGGTATGGTCCCGCTTCGTTCAACCAAAATTAGGCCCCCTTGAAGCGGAGTTTAATGAGGCCTTGGAAGAGGCAAAGAGGCTCAGCACCCAATGGGCACCCCAAGACAAGAGAGCATTGGAGGGGAACAAATTGGAGAGAAGACTCAATGCCTTCGAACAAATTATGAGAGAGTGGAGATACCTTCTTCCAACTCCCAACATATCTGAATTAGAGAAGCGGTACAGGCACTTGGACGAGGAAAGAGCAGCACTGATGGACAAGTGGTCGACCCTTCTAGAGCCTAGGGGAAAGGGTGACACTGGATGTGCTTATGAGGGTGAAGAGGATATAAGGACACACAACATTGAAAGGGGCGGTGAAGTAACCAGCCCACTTGATATTTCAAACGATGTTCTGCAACGTGCCGCGGAAGCTAAACCTTCCCCGTCCACCAACGGCCAAAGTGAAGTCCTTCACATCCACTCGTCATCCCCTCAGCTTGACAGTAGTCAAATAGAGGGCGCTTCCAAAGACTCTCCCTTACCTTTCGGGAGCCACGAGGGGGCCCCGAAAGCAACCCATCTCCAGCTTGGAGCAAAGACCACAAGAAGTGGACCTCATGAGTATACCGACAGGAGTTCGCTCCCACGGGTAAGACAACCCGGCAGCGAACCCTATCTCTACCAGAGCGCTGACCTCGCTATCATGCCTCAGTTACGAGGTGACCACGCCACGCCATCAGGCGATGAGGGCGCAATGCGGGAAGGTCTCGCTCACCACAGAGCCCACCAGGGGGCCCGACCAAAGATAAAGCTTGCCGCCATCAATCTGCCCAGATTCTGTGGCAACAGAAGGACCTATTGGCGCTGGCGGGATAATTGGGAGGACCTCCAGGCTTTGGCCGAACCATCAGGATTGCCTGTATGCAAATTATATCACCTTCTTGACAGCGTAGAAGAGCCACTGAGAAAGAAACTCGGGCTGGATCGATGCAGAACAGCGGACAATGTTTTCAGGCTCCTGGACAACCGCTTTGGAGACAGGAGCACAACCGCAAGTCTGATCCTCAAAGGTCTGGAAGAAGTGCCTCCAGTACGGAGTAACCAGCCTAGGCCAATGATTGACCTGGTCCAGGCAGTGGAAACCGCACTGTACGACTTAAAGGACCTTGGGATGGAGGACGTGATCAAAAACCACCTAACTGTTGCCGCCATAGAGAAAAAACTGCCTATAGGCATGAGAGAGAAGTGGATCTCCTATGAGCGTGACCCCGCGAATGGCATCACTCCCGCTGGTTACTTTGACAGACTCTTGTCATTTCTGAAAGGACAAGAAAGGATCCTCGAGGGGCTAGCACAGTTGGAGATCGGAGCCACCCACGCTGGCGAAAGACCAACCCAGCGTGAAAGGCTGAGCGACAGGGGAGGTGATAGACGGTAATTTACAAGAACGACAGCGAGCGAAGTAAGAAGAGAGCCCCAGAGGGACTCGTGCACCATGTGTTGTGAGGAAGCACATGGGAAAAGACTGTACTTCTGCCCGGCCTTCAAGAAGGCTAAACTACTGGAAAAACTAGCCCAGGTGAAGAAAGCTGGAGCTTGCATCAAATGCCTCGCTTATCACAGGGCCAATGGCCTATGCGAGAAAAGGTTCCTCTGTAAAAAAGATGAGTGTGTAAAGGGGGGCGGCCCTGTCAACCATCATTTTCTCCTCTGCTCCAAGACACAGAGCAGGAACGAAACAACCAATGAACCCGGCGCTCGTAAAGGGCTCCGAGGCCTTACGGCTGAGCAGGAGAAGGTGGTCACAGAGTTAAAATTGTCAACGCTCCAAATGGAAGCATTCAAGAAAGCCTTCACGAACAAAGCGACCTCCCAAGTGTACGCCAGCAAGAGCCTGTTGGACAAGAGTGGCATAAAAGAATACCCAGTCCTCATGATGCTCATGGACGTCACGACAAGAGGAGGAGACTGTGTTGGAGCGTTGATGGACCTCGCCTCCGACACCAACTATATCACACACAGAGCCGCCAAGAGGCTCGGGCTGGCCGGCGAACCTATCACACTGGTCGTGTACGGTGTTGGGAAGATGGCAGTCAGAGTCGATACCAAGAGGTATGTGGTGGCAATAAAAGTATGGACCCCGAAGGGGACCTTGAGAGCCCACGAAATGCTCTGCTACGGCCTTGAGGACATCGCCAAAGTAGATAGAGTGGTGAACTCCGAGAGACTAGAAAAGTTTTTCCCATGTGTCAAGCCAGGAGAATTGACCCGGCCTGATACAATTGATCTGCTCATTAGCACCCGGGAAGGTCGCCTGGCCCCACAAAGAATGGAGAGAGCCGGTGATCTGGTGCTATGGGACGGCCCACTGGGCAAAACTGTGAGCGGTGCGCATCCGGACCTCTTTGAAGAAGTAAAAATGACCACGCGTCATTCGTTGACCCACTTCGCACGCTCCATGGGAACAACCATCAAGAGAGAATGCAAAAACCTCACAGTAGATTTAACCAAGAGGAAAAGCATGAAAGAGGCAGTAACTGCCACAAGCAACAAGGAAGTCTTCGACTGGCTGAAATGGGACAGCATCGGAGCAGCCTGTGACCCCATCTGTGGGGGATGTCGCTGTGGCAACTGTCCTCCCGGAGAAAAGGAGATGACACTGGCTGACGAGCGGGAGCTAGAGATCATCAAGGCTGGCTTGACCTTCAAGGAGAAAGACTCGCACTGTGGGGACTCCCACTGGGATGCAAAGTACCCCTGGAAGGAACAACCAGCATCTCTCCCTAACAATCGCCGAGCTGTAGAGTCGACCTTCCTCAGGACAGAGAAACGCCTTGAGAAGGATCTTTCATGGAAAGTAGCCTATACCAGACAAATCCACGAAATGGTGGAGAAAGGAGCTGCCGTGAAACTAACTGGGTCTATGATGGACCAATGGAAAGGAGCAGTATGGTACGTGAGTCACTTGACCGCACCGAACCCACACTCCGTCACCACGCACCGTCTGGGACAGTAGCCAAGAATACAGAGGTGTAAGCATGAACAATATCCTACTGAAAGGTCCTGATGTGCTGAACCAAATCCGTGCAGTACTCCTCAGATTCCGAGAGGGAGAACATGCAGCCATCGGTGACATCAAAAAGATGTATAACTCAGTGTGGCTTGAAGAGGAGGAAGTTCATGTACACCGTTTTCTATGGAGAGACTCACCGCAAGACGAGATAGAAGATTACGCCGTCGTCAGGGTGAACATGGGAGACAAGCCGGCCGGATGCATCGCCCAAGTTGCTATGCGAGAGACCGCATACCTCCCTCGGTTCTCCCACCTGACAGAAGAAAGATCTGTCATCGTGGACAACAGCTACGTGGACGATCTCCTCGTATCACACAATGACTCTCACAGACTGGAAGAGATCCTTAAGGGGGTCGAAGTCATCTTGAAGGCAGGCGGCTTCCACCTCAAACCCTGGAAAAAAGTGGCACACTCCCGCTAGGAATGTCACTGAGGGGGACCTGGTCTGGCTTGCGGACCAGAACGCACTCAGAGGCCAGTTTCGACTGGGCCGAGTGATAAAGACTCACCCTGACCCAAAGGGTGTCATCAGGGACGTGGAAGTAAGGACTTGCCATAGCCTTCCCGTTACCGCCGGTCATCCCAAGCGTGATCGTCACGTCGGGGTGTGCCCCACCACCGTCCTCCACAGGGACGTCAGGAGGTTGGTGGTACTTCTACCATTCGAGGAACAATGACCAAAAAAGGACGTCGAAAGTCGCCTTGTTTTTGGCAAAAAGGGACGTCGAAAGCCGCCTTGTTTCTGGCACAAATAACGTCGAAAGTCGCCTGTTTCTGGCACAAAGAAGGACGTCGAAAGTCGCCTGTTTCTGGCGCAAAGGACGTTGAAAGTCGCCTGTTTCTGGCACAAAGAAGGACGTCGAAAGTCGTCTGTTTCTGGCGCAAAGGACGTCGAAAGTCGCCTGTTTCTGGCAGGATTGAGGACGTGAAGAATCACCCGATGCCGATGGTACCTTAGTAGTTTTCGCAGGAGCCGCTTGTGCTACCACCGTAAATGCGGCATCGTTTAATTCTTCGTGACCCTGTAAAGGAATAATAATATAGACCGGGATCACTTATATAGTTTGAATAGTTTTAGGAGCCTGACGTTCAGAAAACTAAGTGGGAGGTGGAGAATTATCCGACGTTTTTCCCAATATATTTATCATTATTATCCTTCATTATTATCATGAGTAACATTTATTGTATACATTTATTGCATGAGTTAATTATTATCTGGTGCCGCCTAGTGGACGCACTTTGGAGTACGTATTGCGACTCTGAGCAGGTAAGCTGTCTCTGCGCCGGCGCGTCGCGCTATTTAAGTGACACTCTCAGTCTAGACTGTAAGGTGAAAAGCCCTGTGGGCGAACTCTTGACTGGCCAACGGTACGTAGCATTATATGCGCCGTTAATATCCGCATTTCTCTTTAATTCATATATCTAGTTAGTTATTAATTAATGCCGTTTGTTTTCCTTTCTTTTTGTATAGGTAAATAATCTTTAGACTGACTAACGTCTGACTAACGTCTGATTGTACGTTGCTGACTAAACGCTGACTGAATGTACTAACTGACTTAATGGAACGCTGACTACATGCTGACTACACGCTATTGACAATAGACTGGCTAACGTCTGACTGAATGTACATGCAGACCAGCTAATGTCTGGCTACACTATCCAGAACCGGTTGCTAAATTGCAACCTAACTATTAACAAACTATCAACAGAGGCGACTTGGTTGAACATTACCGATACCATATCGACCTCTACTAACATTATCCACTAATGCTTGGATGTAAGCTACTACCAACTATCAGCTACAAGCTAACCCCTTGTTAATTGACCACCTGGTGATTATTGTAACAGAGGATGAGTTGGATGCTGGACTTCAAGGTCCAAATAAACGAACATTCTTATAAAGTCCAAATTGTTTCTATGGTTTAAGAAAAGTCATTTCGCCCACACCCTTCCAAGGGGGACATCTAGTTGACTCATTGACTGAGACTGCTAGATAATTGGACAGTGGGGGTGTAGCCTCTGTAGAGTGCTTCAGGGCGGCTTGCTGTAGGGGGGAAGGGCCTGCTCTTGGATTGGGCCCTGTCCGATACGCTGGCGATGTGGGGGGTGGTGTCACTAGTGGCCGTCTGGTGGGGTCTCGATGCTACGGCATCGTTGGCCTCACCAGGCCCCCTTTCCGGGGGGTCCTGGCCCTCAGGCTGTTCCTGGGGCTGGGTCCTCCTCCGCGCTCCACTGCTATGGCCTTGCCACGGGGTTGGGTTCTTGACCTTTGACCCTGTGATGTTAGGGGCTGTAAAGTTTTTTTTCCCTTTCCGTTCGTTCGCTAGTGGCATGTGGGTTGCCCGCCTGTGTAGTCGTGGGTTCTTCTGTGGGAAGGTAAGTCCCACGATCTGCTCACCCTGTGCGTTTGAGTTGCTAAACCCTCTTCGCACAGTCGGATCCGATTCCCTCCCGTCCCCCTCTAGGGGGGTCCGGGGGCTCGGGTCCTCCCCGGTTCTGATGGTTGTGGGGGGCCTCAGCGGGTACATTTGTCGAGCTTTTGCTCTGCTCAGCTCCTGTGTTCCACTAGAGTGCAGAGCGTAAGCTATACGATAATATAACATACGGTTATCCTATAACCATAGTTATATGAGTATAGCGAGCGCTCTGCGCTCTATTGGAACAGCCCCATGAAGGGTCAGGACCACCCGGAAAAAGGGGGACTGGTGAGGCCAATGATGCCGCAGCATCGAGATCCCACCAGGCGGTCACTAGTGACACCACCCCCCACATCGCCAGCGTATCGGACAGGGCCCATCCAAGAGCAGGCCCTTCCCCCCTACAGCACGCCGCCCTGAAGCACTCAAGAGGCTACACCCCCACAGCGGGACCAGGCAGCGCACTGGTCCCCCAAAGAGGTTGATCCCTCAATCCAGGCAACAGGTCAAAAGGACTCGACTTGTGCCTGGAGCACTGCGGACTAGACAGGCACCTAAGGGGTCTGCTGAAACAGCACCCCGGCGGAAGGGGCGTTCGGTATGCTGTGCATCATGTCGCAGCCTCCACAAAAAAACCCGACCCCCTAGAGGGGCAGAGGCAGAGAAGGCTGACACGATTGGCAGACGTCATGAAGGGTGCAGGGGCACACTCACAGGCAGACGGGGTCAAGCCCGGCCTAACCCAAGAGTCGACTCCGCTACCAACACACCTGGAAACCAACCACCACAGGAGGCAGTTGTTCCTATAACCCCCCCCAAGAAAAAACTCCAAAACACAACTGCGGGTATACTGCCCTGTCAAGGCAGACCGCATTAACTTCCAAACAGTGAAACTGAGAAAAATGGCTTTAAAGTTTTTTGACTTGCCATCCAAAATGTGTTATAGGTAGATAGATGATAGTACCCAGATTTAACATGTATTAATGAAGTAATCTTTAAGCATACAAAAATATGACGTAATTATTTGAATTAACCCCAAAAAAGCAGATACTGCACTCTGCTGCATGATTTCCTTAAATAATTATACAGGTAATGTACAGGCAACGTGCAGTAACTTCAAATACAATGTTGTTTTCCCTCCAGCTTTCATAACTTAACCTAGCCATTTTATTTGGATCATCATCATTCCAATATATTCAGGTGATAAATTTCATTTTCAAAATGGCTAGGTTAAGTTATGAAAGCTGGAGGTAAAACAACATTGTATTTGAAGTTACTGCACTTTGCCTGTACATTACCTGTATAATTATTTAAGGAAATCATGCAGCAGAGTGCAGTATCTGCTTTTTGGGGATTAATTAAAATAATTACGTCATATTTGTGTATGCCTAAAGATTACTTCATTAATACATGTTACATCTGGGTACTATCATCTATCTACCTATAACACATTTTGGATGGCAAGTCAAAACACTTTAAAGCCATTTTCACTGTTTGGAAGTTACTGCGGTCTGCCTGGGTTTTGAGTGTGATTTTGTAGTTACTGCAGTTTTTAAAACCCCATATCTCCAAAACTGAGCGACATTAACATTCTGAAACTTGGTCACAAGATAAAACATTTATTGACAAGGTCAATTTCACTCATAACTCAATTTTGACTTTTTCCGAGTTACTGCGGTTAGCCTTGACAGGGCAGTATACACCGGCTATACAGCAGTACAAGTGTTTCAGTTCTCAAGAAGGGGTTAAGCCAGGCCAATAGGTCGACGAGAACGAGTCCGGACCTGGGCCCAGCGGACCGGGACATACACAGGGATGCCAGAGGGGTACAAGAATCACCTCGACAGCCCCCTCCCAGCCCGCCAAGCAGGAGAAGAGAGGGGCGAAAAAAGAATGCAGAAGAACCAGGCTCCTTTAGCACAGCGCAAGGTACAACACAATATGGACCAAGCAATAGTGAAGGATAACACGCAGTGACATAACCACGCACACCTCCATAACATCAATCCCTGCAACGCCCGGGCCAACCCGGCATTTCCCCCCCGAAAAAGCACAAGTCCTTCAGGGTACCAGAACAGCAGATCTGCGCCCCGGCGGACAACGGGTTAACTGACCTGGTCCGGCGCGACCAGAACCAGTCCCGTGTCCTAATCACGCCACCATCCCCAGTCCTAAGAGGGGGGCAGGTACGCGTGTCGATCTAAAACATCACAGAGGGCGCCACCAAGACGGTCAGAACATAAAACACCGCGCCCGGTGGCTCACCCCAAAAGCGTGAGACCCCTCTGCCAATGCTTTGATCTATTCCATTATCTCCCCCCAGAGACAAACGAGAATTCATCGAGACTAGCCTAGTACACCGGCGCTCGGAAGAGACAAACTCCATCCTAGTTGCCCCATGAAAACGCTGTTTCAATGTTGAGCAACCAAGGCATGCAAGCCCATGCGTGATTCCACACAGAAGCACCCAGGGCCAGCACTATGTACACGTCGAGACCCAAAACATATCAATGCTAATTCTAACAAGAACCCAGATAACGTACCTTCCAAGCCACCTGGGAGAGCGGCAGGAAGCCGGCCAAGAGACACAGATATGGGTCCCATATGACGCGTCTGAGGGAAACACCCCTGTCAAACCTGCTCTGTATAAAAAGAGGAGACAGGGAACCCCCAGAGAGACTTCCCATGTGAGTAACAATTGAAAAGATATATGTAACATTGAGCTACGTGACCAAAAGCTCAAGACATATGCAACAGAGCGCAGACCAGAAAACTTATTTTTAAGTTCACACGCACAACAGAGGTCCACAACATGGAGCCTGAAAGAACTCACGGAAGTCTCACAATCAATAGAAACGCGCCCAGTGATGTACTCTATGGCGGGGGGAATTCCGTGACCCACCTGCCCAAATATGGCGTGGGACCAGCGAACTCCCTCCCCCCCCCCTCTCCCTACCCTGTGACGTGCTGACCCAACAGTGCGACAGGAAGCCCGAAGGACAGGAGGTCCAACCCCCTGACCAATCAGAAAAGAGGGGAGGGAGGGTTTATCAGTTCACCCCCTCATGACCCCTCACCCCTGATATGATGCAATGACAAAGCAGAGCCATGACCCCAGTCATAGCGTGCTACATGAAGCGCATTTATACCTGTTTAAGGTAACAGCTTCCCATTCTGCACGCCAGCCACAGACGATAACCTCGCCTGTGCAAAAACTGGTTTTATATAAGGCTTCAGGCTCATGAGCGAACCTGCCACCTGAATTTTTACACCTTTACCCTAAAGGAAGAAAAAACACAGACCAAGAGAGGGGCCAAGGGCCCTAGTACAAGAGCTTAAAGTGGCCAATCAGATCGCGCAAACTGACGCAGAAGTGCAACTCCGTTAGGGAAAATATACACGCGGCTGGTATCGTGAATACTTTCGGCAGCCATCATGCCCTTCCGCGTTGCTCTGAATGGCCAGCGATCTTCTACGCTCGTTTCACCTCTACGCCGGTAACGCGCGCATGCGCATTTTCTTTTTGACGCCACACAGCCACAAGCTCACACACAAGCAGGTTTTAATAGGTTTTGCCGCAGCGGCGGTAGATAATAATAATAGCAATACTTAGAATAATAATACTTAGACAAACGCACGCAATTGGCACAAGTGTAAATTATGCATTCGTCACTACTCTCTATATTGACGTGATTCCATCAACATATAGGTAATATTTAGATCACAGGCTGGCAGGCTTGCGTTGTTAATATGGACTGAGCCGGCACGCAGGATAATGACGCCGCGCGCACGGGCGCGCGCACGCGCACGTGCGACCCCGCGCGCATGCGCATATGTTCCCTCGCGCACATAATAATAATAATACACTTTGTTTGTATAGCCTTTCATACAGAAACTGCAGCTCAAAGTGCTTCACAACAGAAGAAAGACAGGCATAAAATGAGCACATAAAGTGCAGACATATAAAATCAGTTTTTCACATTAGGATCTAACATCCCAACAGGCAACCTTGTTTATGGTTTGATTCAGTTTTAATATAAATAATAAAAATAAAGAGAAGATTAATTAATTATCTACTCAGTCCCAAAGTTTGTGATGTAAATATGGAATGTCCCAAGTTGCTGCTGTTTACAGAGTGTATTGTTGTCCAAAGGTGAATGATGGTGAATGAAGGGTTAAATCAAAACAGTTGTCAATGCCAAACGGTGAGACACGTCCTCATACATCATTCACCTTTGGACAACAATACACTCTGTAAACAGCAGCAACTTGGGACATTCCATATTTACATCACAAAGAGTCCAGACGTGGTTGAAGACACCGGCCTAGCGGCTATTGTTATGATAATGCGAGGTAGCGCCGGGAGGCAGGTAAACAGACGAGCCGAGTCGAGCGCAGCGCGTTCTTGAGTGCACGCGCATGCGCGCACAACCATGCATGTGCGTGCACGCGCTTCTGCTCAAATCTTTAATACTCAGTGAGCTTGCACACCGTGCTACCCCGTCCCATGAACAACGCATGCCATGCATAATCTTGCCCACCAGGCTGTAAAAATCATCAACTTATTGCCATCATGGACCAATAACAGAACAGATTGACAGGTGGTGACAAAGCACAAGACTGGGCATTTATTTAAAAAAAATACCCGAACCACATAACAGATATTTAAAAGGTAATTAACAGGCATGTTCTGCAACATATATCCACTCTTGAACAATCAATCAATGTGCATGAGATGAGGTTCTATATATAGAACATGGTACAGTAAGTGCGGAGTGTAAACAGTGATTAAAACCCCCTCAATGTACAGTGATTCAAACCCCCTCAATGTACTGTTTCTGCACATTGATGCTTTATACTAGTTCAAGACAGTAGAGCTTGAGTACTTTCGATAGGGCTTTGATTCAAACCCCCTCAATGTACAGTTTCTGACAGCTGGGCTGTGTTGTCATGCGAAATAACGTTATGAATAAACGCGAAATAACATTATATAACGTTATGTTATATAACCTTACAATGTACAGTTTCTGACAGCTGTATTATCATGTATGTTCTGCGATACCTGCTTATTATTATTAACCAGCGGTGCTAATATGGCGTGTTCTGCGATACCCATTTATTATTATTAACCAGGGGGATTATCGCGTCGCGTCTCGCATTATTATTAACCTGGGGGAGCCTCGCGTGCATGCACGGCGTAGGGGGTAAACGAGCGTAGATCGCTGGCCAACGCTGGCCAATCAGAGCAACGCGGAAGGGCATGTTGGCTGCCGAAAGTATTGAGTAGCCTCCAGCTGCATCCACGGAGAATCCGCTCACTGGCAACTTCCGCCAGCCACAGGACGCGCCTGCCGCTGACAGGACGCGTGCTGATTGGCGGAAAGAACAGAAGTATCTCGAAGTACGTCTGGCGTAAACTACCGACGTTTCTCTACGTTAGCGAACGTTAATTGAATGTCAAAAGCAGATGCAGTTAGTTAGCACGCAGTTCGTTAGCAAACAACTTTAACAAAGATGGAGAAATGCAATTACAAGGTAAGCCTTATTATTACCTTGTATTAATTTATAAGATAAGATTGTACTGTCTATCTGTATGTCATGTATGTCATATATGTCCTGATGAATTGAAAATTGGGGACCCTGATCTAAACAAGTAAACGACCACACTGCAGAAGAGAAGAGGCTGGTGGACTATATTGTACAGGCACAGGGAGCTGAGCAGAATTTTCTGGTATGTTGTTGGTACTTTGAAATGGTCCACATTTTCTCATTATTACAGACTAACATAACCCACAGAAAATGAGACAGAATAGATTCAACTAGTAACTATGGAGCTCATTTGATGTATCTTGGCTTTCAACTAAAGCATGTTTAGAACATTTATGAATGAATATGTATGAATTAAGTAATAATAGTAGTGAATAACAATTACCACACAATACATTCACAAAACTCAAATCTCCACAGAATGGTTAATAATTATGTTTTGTACCTTCTTTTGACCATAGGGTGTACTCAACGGGAAGCATGCTTCAAGATGGTTGGACCGATTTCAGAAGAAGTCCTCTTTCCAGGTGCCTGTATACCTCGACAGTGAGAAACAACAGGACGCCCTTTTCTACTACCTTAAGACGGTCCTGCAGAAAGCACCTCGACCACAACCGAGCTTCATGGATGAGGTGAACTTCATCCTCAATGTGCTATTCCCGGAGGTAGGCCTAACTATTTCATTGTTGTTTTTGTGTGTTCCTGCTCCTGCACTATAAGCATACATTGTAGTATTTCCTGAACATACACCTACCATGGTGCTACTTGTGTACAGACCTGTGTATAATAACTTGCTGTCCTACGCAGGTATAACGTTATATTTTAATTATATTTGTTTTTCTAAACGTATCCTTTTTCTTTTGGTAGTCGTTTTCTTTTGTTCTGAGGACGGTCTCGCTGCAGGAAGCAGAACAGGTCTTCCTCTCTGGTCCCGTTTACGATCGCAGGTAAGAATCGAGAACGTACATTTTTCACACATTGCAATACAATATTTCTGTTTACCCAACAGTGATATGTTTTGGTTTTTAACTTGGTGGTACATTATCTTACTGCTAATTCTATGATAATTTTGTATTTTATTCTATTTATTACTAATAATAATTATATAATTATGTATGTATTGTATTCATTATTATATTATGCATGTATCTTTTGTAAAGCAATTCGAGATGACTTCTAATAAAGTGCTATATAAATAAAATGTATTATGTTGTCCTTTTGTATTGTTTCAGTGAGGTGGAGGAATTTGACCGGAGGATAAACAAACAAATGAAGAAGGAAGGGAGACCATGGCACATTTGGTAGGTAGTGCTTTTGCCTACTTCCTTCACAATCATAGGTTTGAATATCAGCTTAGGCCATGTTGTTATGCGTGCCAAGTTGTGTGTTGGGGCCATTTCAGATTTATGATAACCTTTTAAGAATGTGGAGATGTCCCTGCCCTTTCTCAACCTCAGTTTGATCTGTGGTGATGAGCGGCCAATTTCTTGTGTGCAACAGAAATATTACTTGTCCTATTATTGTCCCTTATTTGAAGAGATTAATGCACAAGAGCTGTACTGGCCTAACAGAAATTATGTTTGTGCTTTCTTCTAGATAACGCCTTCAACCATCATTTGGCCATGGGACTGGTTCTCGGCAATGGAAATAAAAAATGTTTTACAAATTGCTAAAAACACTGTCGACTGATTTCTTCTGCAGTTTATTATTGCATTGACATGTTGAAATAACTATCGCTTAGATCAATAACACTTGTGTTACCTAAAAGCTGTAAATAGTTATGTAATGCCATTAGATTTGAAACGCATTTTAGCATTACAACAACCCAATAACTGAACTATGTTTGTATTTGTTACACCTTATTCTCAGTATTTTGAGACACTGGGTAACACCATTAACCTCTTATCTAGGGACATCTATAGATCTCAGGTATGGACAGGCACGTTGGAAGGGGGGATGCGGGGGGTGCTGCAGCACACACCCCCCCCCCCCCCTCAGTTATTGCAAAAAATATATATATATATATTTATATATATATATATATATATATTTTTTTTTTATGACAGTATTTATATATTTGTATATATACTGTAACTGTATAACTGTAACACTGTATATTATAAGTTTATCCTGCTCAAAGCACTTCACCATTTTAATATTGTGTGTATTGAGCCGTACTGTATTGTAGCCATTCTCCAATCTGTTAAATAAAGTTTTCATTCATTCATTACACTACTGTATGTACACAATCATACATGTAAAACCGAGTAGATTTTCGAGTGATGACAGACTGTCACAGACTGATTGAATGACAGGTGAAACAACTAATTGTATTCACCTCCCGTCTCCCGCCCTTCCCACGCGCCACGAACCACTGAGCTACTGTGATACAGTGCTTGCGCAGTCAGTCGATTTTAGCTAGTAGTCAGACTTTGCTAGCAGAGAATGTCTCACTCGCAGAAAATAAAAATATCAGATTTATTTTCGAAACGTCCCGCCGGTCCCAGTGACAGTCCCACTAAATCTGATAAACGTCAGAGAGAGACAGAGACGACAGGTTCAGCCTCAGCATCAGGTATTGAAGAGTTAACTGAGTCTGTTCCCCTATACCCCCCCCCCCCCCCCCCCCCCCCCCCCGGGCACCAGGGGCTTCCACTGAGGGGTGATGCAAATAGGGATGGGGTGTTATGGCAGCTCATGATGGAAAGAGTGCGCACCGAGTCTGATCCCGAGTTGAAGAATTGGCTCCAAAAGAGAGACAACTGGATGTCCAACAACATCCAAAACGAAATCTTATAGCTGTTTGCCCATGATATTCAGCGACAAATTAGAGGCAAAGCATCCAAAAGCCCATTCTTTGGCTTGAGCGCTGACGTAACCACTGATGTCACTCACTGGAAAAGAACAATTCTCGTGTAATATACAGTTCACCGATGACAACTTGGAAGCTCAGAACTTCTTTTGGGGTTTTTACAATGCCCGGCCCAGACACAACAGCCGAAACGCTGTTTTTGTGTATAAAATACTTTTACGCCTCGACCTGCCCATGGAGAGGCTGATAGGATACTGTTTTGACGGGGCCAGCAACATGTCTGGGGGGTACAGGCTAGACCAGGGGTTCCCAAACTTTTCAGGCCGCGACCCAAAAAAAACGGTGTCAGAGAGCCGCGACCCCCACTATTATAGGAGGTAAAAAAATAAAAAATGTTAAACGGAAATGTATGGTTGAAACATGCAAACGTTCAAACGCACACACACTAATAAGCATTGGAGGCTTTTAACCAGGGCCGGACTGGGGAAATCATTCAGGCCAGGAAATATAGCCCCAGTCAGGCCACTTTTTAAGCAGGGGGTCTGGGGGTCCCCCACCAGGAATTTTTGTGTTACAAAGACTTCATTTCCTGCATTCTGGTGCAGGATTTTTTTTAATTTGTACCCTTTAAATGCCAGTGTTTGTGATGGCATCACAAATTATTGTTAAAAAACAGGCTATATGTATGATTAGCAACAACACAGATTTTTATGGATTTTCAGTTTTTTGTAATTGATAAATACAATATTTTATTCAACTTCAGCCCTGATCATAACACCACATATTAATTTGATAATTCTAACCCTTTAATGCCAGTGTGTGTGATGGCATATATTTGCAATATATCAAAGCTGGGTATGGACGAATCCATTATTGGAATACAGGTATTGGTACAGAGCAAACGCTGTCTACAACACAGGAGCAGAGTATAAACAGTACAGGAATGAGAATGAGAATGGGTTTTAACATTTTAGTTTATTTCATGCGCATATGATTTGTAATACCTGATCGGTACAATATCTACTAACCTGACTCTTTTTGTATCACAAACAGTACTGTATTTGCAAATCTGGTATGTCATAAATGTATAGATGTAGCAGTACTGACTATCTGTATGTCGTGTATGTATGTCATATTATGTCCTGATGAATTGAAAATGGGGGACCCTGATGTAAACAAGACGAAAGTATTTCTCTGGTCTGCATCCCCTTAACAATTGTGTGTATTGAGCTGTACTGTACTGTACACATTCTGCGATCTGTTAATAAAGTTTTCAATCAATCAATCAATCAATCAATCCAACTGTATTGTACCCATTCTGCAATCTGTTAATAAAGTTTTCAATCAATCACTCTCTACAACACGTTCGGTAACTTCGCCCCCCGCCCCCTCTCATGTTGATAACTGAACAAGGAACTCTCCAACCGTATTGTACCAATTTTGCAATCTATTAATAAAGTTTTCAATCAATCACTCTCTACAACGGCACGTCTCAACCTCAATGTCAGCGCAGACGTACTTCAAGATACTTCCGTACTTTCCGCCAATCAGCACGCGTCCTGTCAGCGGCAGGCGCGTCCTGTGGCTGGCGGAAGTTGCCAGTGAGCGGATTCTCCGGGGATGCAGCTGGACCCTATTGAAAGTATTCACGCGGCCGGCGTGTCAACCAGACAGCATTGTGGGTAATCGAGAGGCGCAGTTGTAAATTAATATAAATTAATAAGTAGATTAGTTTAACTTGTGATCTCTCAGTCATTCCAGTCTAACCTTTTAGATACGTCAAGATGCTTCCCTATATTTAGAACGAGATTGATTGATTGATTGAAGACGCACCATGACTCAGACTTCTAAGCTCCCCAATTGGGGTAGTGAGAGCGTTCACTGAAACCGCAAGACTCTACTTCTGTGTGTGTCTCTCGCTGTGACCAGTGTGGGAGCGCTGCTGGCCTGTCTTGTTAAAGATTTGACTGAAGCCGCGCCTTTCTCTTCAACCTTCACTCATCATTCTGACTCGCGCATGCGTTAGGCGCCGACACCACCTGTTTACCTCTCACTGGTCACTCACAGCGCGACACACACAGGACTTTCTCCCACACTCTGTAATGATAAGTCCTATTATAGTTGCTACCACTAAGTGGCAAGCTGTTACTATGGTTACTGGTAGGGCTATATAATTAGGGCACCTGCGTACACAACCTGCAGACAATAAACAGCTGGCTGAAGCAACCATAAAGATCTATGAATGAAAACTTTATTTAACAGATTGCAGAATGGGTACAATACAGTACGGCTCAATACACACAATTGTTAAGGGGATGCAGACCAGAGAAAGACGTTTGTCTTGTTTACATCAGGGTCCCCCATCTAACTGAGTGTCTTATTGATAGTAGACTACAATCTTTACATGGTACACTGGCACAGAGGCAATAGAAGTCTTCAACACCTTTGTGTTGCTGCTGAACCCGCGGACAAAGACAAGTTTGACGAGGTCATACAAAAGTTTGATGAGCACTGCCTGTCAAGAACAAATTAAACGTACGAGAGGTACATCTTTCGTTGCCGTTTTCAGAACCCGGGTGAGTCATTTGATAACGTTCTCACCGATCTCAAGATAAAAGCAAAGTCCTGCAATTTTGGTGCTCTCAGAGACTCTATGGTAAGAGATCAGATAGTGTTGGGGATTAGAAAATCAGGGAGAAATTGTTGAGGGAAATGGACCTCACGTTGGAGTGCGCTATACGGATAATGTCAAGCCAGTGACAACATTCAATTACATTCAGTGAGCATGCGCACGGAGCAGTGTGCCAGGAGAGCGAGGCAGTGAACGCCCTGTCCGTGAAAGAAAGGCAATGGAGCAAATATAGAGGGTGCCAAAACTAACATTAAAGACACTGACCGAGAGATGTTCAATTGTAAGAGGTGTGGTGAAAAACACAAACCAAGACAATGGGCCTCATTCAACAATACTCTCTTATTATTTTTCTTCTTGCTTACCTGTCTGTTAACACTTTGAGTGCCAGGGACGCGATTTGTCGTTAGTTCATGCCGCCAGTTGAGTGCCACCAACGACATATAGCGTTTGTTTGCCGAATTTTTTTTTATTAGCGATTTGAATTCATATTTCATCAATCGAGCCTCACGCTAGTGTTGCAGACTCTCTCTGAGCTCAATTGAGAAAATACCGCCCCCTATCGTCTCTCCCTGTGTAACTGCACCCCATTGGTTTAGACTGATGGGGGGGGGGGGGGGTCCAGCCTCCTCATGTTACTTTTCCGGTGAGGCATCTGAAGAGACCCAAGTTGATCACTTACCCTCATAACAGCGTGGATTATGTATCTCCAGTACCCAACACTTAATCAATAAATATTTGGAATGGCGATCAGGAATTGGAATAATCTTTTTGGATAACATCTGATCTGAGGTCTTGGGGTAATTGGATCTATTTTGACCTGTATATCAACGTGTGCCCTATGTGTGTGTGTGTGTGTGTCTGTGTGTGCGCGCTGATCAGGAAATTAGGGAATATATTTTTCAGATCGCTTCTCTAGCGTGCATAAGTACACATATACTATCAATAATCTAGCGTTTATTTGAAAACGATTCATAAATAGGCCGAAAAATGACAACGTTTTTTGTGTATGCCAGAATATTCCAGTAAATGCCGTTTATCACGGAATCTATATTTCCTGAAAAACGAGGGCTTTTCAAAATGCTATAAAACGGAAATGAACCGATTAAAAAAACAATCCGTCTCGACAATGTTGACTGCAAACAAGTAATTGATAAACGACGGCCAGATTAGACACATAGCCATAATTTAAGACAGAGATTATGCATTTAGAGCGCTATCATTGAAGTGGGCGGTGGCATCCAACGATAAATAGTGCACGCCATGCTGGCAATCAAAGTGTTAAGAGAACAATAAGAAAAGCCACCGCCACATTCATCAAGCCGTTCTTAACCTTTTCACTGCCACACGACAGAAGGTTAACCCTTTACTATCACACAACCGCCGACCAGCTGTCGTGTGGCAGTGAAAGTCCAAATCTGTTCTTACCCAGGTTTTTTTAATGGTGAATCCCACTCATTCTAAACTGGATGCGTGTTCTCGCGCAAGTCATTTGCATACAGAGACACGCCTTGCGGGCTCATTATAATACGAGAGTCATGGGTCTGCATCGGATCCCCCGGCCGTATTCAAGCGCTGGAGCGCTTTGCGATGGATCAAAATGAGATAGGAATCAAATGTATTGTCATCATACAGTACCTATAGCTATATAGTGGAATATACTGTATTAATATAGTAATTAGTGCTGTCAAACGATACAAATATTTAACTTGATTAATCGCATGATTGTCCATAGTTAACTCGCGATTAATCGCATTTTCTGTTTTACCATAAACTGATATTTTTCAAGTTTTAATACTCTTATCAACATGAGTCGACAAATGCTTGCTTTATGCAAACAATGCATTGTTTATTTATTGCCACAATAGAAATACTGTCCAGAATCTTCAAGTAACTTATGATGTGCAAACTGCATTGTAAAACAAAATGCTGAGATCATAAATAAAAAGCCCAACAAAAAAATAACAGATACCACAGGGCAGACCAATTTACTAACTAACATTACATAGTAATGATTACTAACACAGTAATGTTGAACTTTACAATTCAAAACAGAGTGATGCACAAAATAACTTAATATAAAACAATGAATAAAGTGTGCATTAAACAGTGTAATACAGGACTCAAATGATATAGTGCAGTCAGGCTATAGCCTATAAACAGCTGTTCTGTTGTATTCAGCAGAGGCTGAACAACACAGCCTCATTCTCTTCTGTTCTTTTAACAGATACAATAAACACCAGCTTCTATCAGCTTCCTTCTGTTCTTTTAACAGATACAATAAACACCAGCTTCAATCAGATTTCGTCTGCTCTTTTAACAGATACAATTAATATCAGTTATTTCTTTGCACTGAGCCAGTTGCTCAAACAGACAAGCCTGTTGACATTTTCGGAAGACAGGGAGGCTCTCTTCTTTGAAACAATATGCCCAGACAGTGAAAACAACCTCTCGCATGGAGGTGGCAGGTGTCGCCAAGTACTTGCGTGCAAGGCAGGCCATCATGCTGTGTGCCCCTTCATGACTCGGACCACCACTGCTGCGGACAGTCCTCCGTGTCAATAGTGGGCTCCGCCCTGTAGCGCTCCACACATTTCTCAATGCAGTCCTCCTCTTCATCCGATGAAGACTGTGGAGCAAGCATGAGAGTTAATCTTTTTTTTTTCCTTAGGTGGCTCAGACGTCGCTGGTTGTTCCTGCTGTGCAGGCCACCCCCTGAGCAAGGCACTGATCGAACACCACACCTCAGCCCTGTCAGGTTTTCTCAACGACTTGAGGTCCTTAAACCTAGGGTCCAGAGCTGTCGCAACCCTCAGCCATGTCATGTTTGTTTTGTCTTTGCGTTGCTCCAAGTCTGCTGTGAAGGTCTTCTTGAATTGCACCATACAGTATATGCTGGGTCATCCTCAGAGACATCCATGACTCGCGACAGATGGCACAAGGCTGGCAGCACCACTTAGCAGGATACAAACTTCTCTCCTCCGAGAAGTTCTGTTATGTACCTGCAATAATAGTGGAAAGAAAAAAGTTAGGAACTTGTTAAATCACCCACACAAGGGCTGAGGACCCCCCCTACCCCCCTCTCTCACACACCATTTGTTCAATACCCTTTTCTGTAAGTTTAGTGTATTTTACAGTTAGGGTTGGGCACCGAAAACCGGTTCTAATAGGAACCGGTTCCTAACTTCCGGTTCTGGAAGTTCAACCAAATTAAACTGTATCAAGTCAACTGAAAATGTGAATAGTATGAAAAAAAAATAATAATTCAAAAAAAAAAAATTCTCCTGCGAAATAAGCTGTGACCTGTTTTGACCTGCACCTCAAAGAATCGGAATCGAGAATCGTTTAGAACAGGATTCGATATGGAGAATTGGAATCGGAACCGGAATCGTTCAAATCCAAACGATGCCCAACCCACTGCATTGCATGTGTTTATCATGTCCTACTTGTAAAGCACTTTGGTTGGCTTTTAGTAATTGTAAATGTGCTATAAAAATAAAGATGACTTGACACAGTCTCCCAGCTCTTTCTCTCTTGCCCCTTCTTCATCTCTCACACCCCCCCCCCCTCTTTCTCTCTCTCTCACACTCTCCCAGCTCTTTCTAGCTTGCCCCTTCTTTATCTCTCTCTCACACACACTCTCTCCCAGCTCTCTCTCTCTCACACACACACACACTCTCTCCCAGCTCTCTCTCTCTCACACACACATACACACACACTTTGAGTGAGAAACAAACATAGTATCAATGAGAGTATCAATAATTCACCTGCAGGGTTCCAGTACTGTCTCCAACTTCTGCAATTTGTCCAGCTCAGCTGCTGTTGGCATTGTGACCTTGGTTGCATGTAGGGCCCGGACATCTCAGTGGTTCTTGATTCCTCAGAATCCGCCTGATCATCTCCAGGGTGCTGGTCCATCTCGTTGAAACGTCTGGTGTGAGTGCCTCTTTAGATTTTCCATTTGCAACCTGCTGCTGCTCAAGCTCTGCTGAATTTTGTGCGCTGTGTCTGAAATGGCCCACTACCTTTCTGCATTTTGCCAATGCGTTATCAAATGGGCTGTGTTGTAGAGACACTGTGATGGCTTGTTGGAGGAGGTGTGCTGCGCAAGGCATGTGCCCAAACGGGAGTCGGCTGGACGCTGCTATCATGTTGCGTGCACTGTCGGTGGTCAGTGTGCTGACTTTAGCTTCAATGTTCCATTCTCTGGCTACATGCAAGAAGTGCTCCGCGCACGAGTTGGCAAAGTGCCTTCATAACCAGTGATGCCGGTAACGCGTTACTAAGTAACGCGTTATTGTAATCTGATTACTTTCCCCCGAAAATAGTAATCTAACGCGTTAATCTTTAAAAGCCAGTAATCTGATTGCAGTTACTTGTCCAAGTGGCTGTGCATTACTATTTCGTTACTATCTCATCATAAATTCATAATGCAATTCATAATGCAGGCGGAATACAGTATTTTATTTCGTTTTCGACAGTCAAAAATACATTTTGAGCTGTTTTTCTTTTGGGAGTGACGTAGTGTGGCAGTGAAAGGGTTACACAAGAATGTGTCCCGCGGGCCGCGGCGTGACTGGACACTCTGTCTGTGAGTGACTCTGCCTTGGTCCAATCACATTCCCCATCCACAGTCTGCGAATCAGAGGCAGAGTAGGGCGGGTCTTCACAGCACGTCATGTGACATATGCGCCAATTGTGTGACAGCAGGGCTCCGTCGTCGGAGAATTCCAGTGTGAGTTTCTGTTCAGACTTCCATCCCAAAACGCTCGTCAGTCACTACTTCACGTTCATATGCGGAGGAAACAAAATACTGTCTACCGCTAAAAACAGCACATCCAATTGCATTGAAAGCATCTGGAATCACAACACTAGCCGACGCTTCGACTAGGTACAGGAGGAATCGGAGGCCAGCCAAACAGCAAAAGAGAGAGATAGTTTCTTTCCCTTTTGATTAATGTATATTTGATGGTGGCAGAGCAAAAGCTCTTATTTGCCAGATTTACAGTTAATTTACATGTTAAAGAGAGACGAATTGAAAATGGGGGACCCTGATGTAAACAAGACGAAAGTCTTTCTCTGGTCTGCATTCCCTTAACAATTGTATGTATTGAGCCGTACTGTACTGTACCCATTCTGCAATCTGTTAATAAAGTTTTCATTCATTCATTCATTCAGACTGATTGTATGTTTATAGAGAGACATTTATAAAAACAATTTAATAGTTACAGTTGATATAATTGAATAGTTCAGCCTGCATTTGTTAGATGTGAATGGATACACTGGTTTTGTAAAACCACTGGCTGGCTGCTCTAATGCTGTGAGCATCATAGACTGTTGCTTTACCATACTTGATGGTACAGAAGCTGAAGCACTAGTTTAACAATTTACGTTATGTGCAGAGAAACAAGTTAAAAACAATTTATGCACTTTCAATAAAGCGTTTAAAAAAAACGGTTGGGGGAACGACGACGACTTCGTAACCTAGTTACTTTCAAAGTAACTAAGTTACTCTGATAATCAAGTAATCAGTAAAGTAACTTGGATTACTTTTTAAAGGAGTAATCAATAATCAGTAATCGGATTACTTTTACAAGTAATCTGTGGCATCACTGTTCATAACAGTCAACGCACGTGACTGAAGTCCCCACTGCTCGTCAAAATAATGCGCTGTGACCCCGAGGTAACTCTGATTACAGAGTGAAGTCCAATAATCTCCAGTGAGCGCAACTGTGCTCGTCATCCCCAATGCCTCTGCCAATTTGTCTTCATACAAGCCGCCAATCTTCTTGGTAGTAGTGGCTCTACAAGGCAATTCATAAGTCTACAGTGTATACAGTACGTGCAAAATGTATCGTTCCAGCAAAGTACTGTAGGCTTTGTCAATACTGAACGACTGTGCGTTGTCAAGAGCCAATCGCACAGGTTGCCACTCATCTGGCTCTGCAAATAGATCTAGAGTCTGAATATCTCCGCATATAGCCTGATGACTGGCAGTGCGCATAGTACAGTGCGTGCTCTAAGTCAAACTGGATGACACATATCTCTCAAATCCATTCTGAGAACGGAACGCAGTGCCCGCAACGCGCGTCTTGATTGATTGATTGAAAATTGTATTAACAGATTGCAGAATGGGTACAATACAGTACAGCTCAATACACACAATTGTTAAGGGGATGGAGACCAGAGAAAGACTTTCGTCTTGTTTATATCAGGGTCCCCCATTTTCAATTCATCATAACATATATGACATACATGACATACAGATACAGTACTGCTACATCTATACATTTATGACATACCAGATCTACAAATACAGTACTGTTTGTAATACAAAAAGAGTTAAAAAAAAAGAGTATATACATTTGATGTAGAAACTGTACATTGGAGGAGGTGAGGGGGGGGGGGGGGGGGGGGGGGGGGACTGTTATGGTTTGTAAACAACCCCAACAGCACGACACAGACAGGTAGTTCAGAGTTAGCCAAAAACGAAGGGCGTATTTATTTACAAACAGAAAGAGTGAAAAAACAACATAAAGCATTCAGGGGGAGTTGGCTCTGTGGCGCTGCGGCCTCTGGCTCTGCGGCTCTGCAGCTTACCCAGAGCAGAGTTGGCTCTGTGGCGCTGCGGCCTCTGGCTCTGCGGCTCTGCAGCTTACTGTCTATCCACTCGGAGAGGAACCGGAGAGGAACAGAGAAACAGAGGAATGTCAATAACCGAACGCAGGGATTACGAGGCAGTCCAGTAATAAAGCTGAATCCAGAAATAACAAAAAGCGATACCTCTTCAGTTTTAACGAAACACACAAAAAACAGAAAGGTCTTGAGTCCAGGAAAAACGAGGAAAAACAGAGCATCAAAAATATACTTCCAAACTCACCAAGGGGCAAAGTGAGATACGGGGCGCGGGTCCACGGGAGCAGAGAAGAGCAACAGCGGCGAACTCCAAGGCGTACTGGAGAAACAAATGGAGAACAACACGGGAGGAACAAGCTGCAGGCGGAGGTAAGCAAAACGACCCAACAAATGAACCTTCAGAAACCCTGAGTATATAAGGGCTCCCTTCAGGTGTGTGGAGGTAATTGGTACCTGAAAGCGTGTGGTAATGGACCAATCCTCACAGGAACTGTACATTGGAGGTGGTTGGGTGGGTGGGATGGGGGGGATGGGTAGGCGGGTGGGGGTAACTGTACATTGTATTATCGACGAAACCTACTTGGTCCAAGAAGAGGGTCTCGTGTATTACTGGGTTTAAGTCAGTTGTTTATTTATTTATGTTTTACTGTTTGCATACGAGGTGGTCCGCAAATGTTCTTGATAACAATCTAGTGGTCCGCATAAAACAGAAGTTTGGGAACCACTGATGTAGACGATCTCTAAATATGCGTTCTATGCTACGTATACAGTACTGCATATCTGTATGTCATGTCATAAATGTCATGATATCTGTATATCTGTATGTTGTGTATGTCATAAATGTCATTATGAATTGAAAAAGGAGGGACCCTGATGTAAACAAGACAAAAGTTTTTCTCTGGTCTGCCTCCCCTTAACAATTGTGTGTATTGAGCTGTACTGTATTGTACCCATTCTGCAATCTGTTAATAAAATCTTCAATCAATCAATGGCCTGGGCGGCCAGAGCATAACTGTTCTAACAGCAATATATAATCCATTTCAGACAGAACATTATGCATTATGTAGCTGTAATTCCCCCTCTTTTAACATCAACGGTTAGCTCAACTGGTTCGCCGCCTTGCTGTTGATCCTGTGGTGTGTTGGTGACAAGTTCGAATCCCTTCAATTTATTTTTTTATTTATTTTTTTAACGTGCAATCTTTCGCCGGTTAAGTTTAGGCATTGTTTCGGAGTTGGTTAAGGTTAGGGTTAAGTTTAGGCATTGTTTCGGAGTTGGTTAAGGTTAGAAGGGTTAAGTTTAGGCATTGTTTCGGAGTTGGTTAAGGTTAGAGTTTGTCTTAGAGCATGGCAATATTCTTTCGGAGTTGGTTAAGGTTATGGTTAAGTTTAGGCATTGTTTCGGAGTTGGTTAAGGTTAGGGTTAAGTTTAGGCATTGTTTCGGAGTTGGTTAAGATTAGGGTTCTGTATCACACTTAGCTCACGCTCAGCGTTCATTGCATATATCTCACTTCAGCATATATACACTGAATAATTTCACAATGTACCTTTAAATGCCAGCATTCATCTGGCCACACCCCCATCCGCTTACCTATATAAGCAGGGATGGTGCCACACACTCATCTCCTTCTCAAATTTCATCACAAGCAACGTGTTGCTATATGCCCACTTGACGTGGAGAAAGATATTGCTGGGAAAGCAATGTTTACGAGGAGAGGAAGAACAAGGAGATACGTTGACATCATATCTTTATTTTCTCTCTCACTATTTTCGAGAAAATACAGCGATGTTGTCTTCGTCACTGGAGTGTCTGGAAGATGGTGATCATTCTAAAACCCTCCACCGGTTTTCGTATTGGGAGCACGCCGCTGCATGCTTCTCAACTGCAGTTCCTTGCTGTGTTTGGTTGGGGTGAAACCTTTCAGGCCACAGCTGAACTGTCGGACGCGCCGCTGTTGTGAGAAGCGGTGGGTTTCAGGTTGGGTGAGTACTGTTGCTGGCAGGCTTCACTTGTCTGTTAGTGCTATGGGGGCTACTTGACAATGTTTATGAAAACCGGCCCCAGGCTAGGGTCCTTTGTTCAGCCACCTAGGCGACAGAAGACCTTGGTCTGAAGACCATTGTAGTTTTAACTAGTGGGCTGCGACCATTAACACTGGTGATCCCTGTGTTTTCTGGACGAGTGGGTATCTCCCTGTCACCGTGTAGCCCCTTCTTTCATATCCAAATGAGAGTATTCCTTCACGAGGAGATATGTGCATGGATGTTCGATAGCGGAAGATCCATGTTCAAGTCAGCTACACAGGCCAGTTTGGTATTGTGCTGATTCCGTCGGGTGTTGGTAAAATCACCGTTGTAAAGCTGTGTTGACATCTTGTTTCTCTTTTCTCTTAAAAAGTGAGGAGGGTTTCAGAACGACGGCCTGTCTGGGTGAGTGTTATATCATTGTGTACAAGTTCAGGTGATAGCTGCTTAGCTTACGGTTAGCCAGTCAGCTGTTAGCTGCGGCGTTAGCCTGCTGGGATCACTGCATGGCCTACAGAGGTTGGGCCTACTGTTAGCCAGTCAGCTGTTAGCTGCGGCGCTAGCTGTTGTGATCACTAGGAAACGTTAGCTTGCTGCTATCGGACAAGGCCAGCGCGAGGTAGCTTCGGCTACTCGCGCGCCGCCGTGAGCTCCCCTCTGGTCGCGTGCGCCGTTCGCTCGGCGTCTCGCGAGCAGGGGTAATAGCGACCGACGGTTGGAGCGGCCGTTAGCTTAATGCTACTCTGTTGAACGTGCTTTGATTATAACATGTTTTACACTCTTGACTACGACGTCATCTTTGACAGGGGATGTTCGTCGACCCTGCCCTGAGCCAGGACGGCAAGGATTGCGTCAACAAAGGGACCGTTGCGACGGGTAGAGCGACGACGCTGCCCGGATCGAACAACACAGGATGGCTGTGTTTTTACGGTGTCTTGAGACTGCACTTCGCTGATCTACGTTCCGGGTAGGACAAGGTTTGACCAGACCTTATAACACGTCTTCTGGTTTTACCTTTCTAAATGTTTTGTGAATAACGATGTTTTCCCAAAACGTGTGTTGCTGCAATGCATTTAGGATACAACGCGAGTTATGTGTGAACTGTCTTTGTCACTGGCAGTTAGCTTCTCCGTGCAAATCGGGTTGTTACAGATGTGAAAATGATCTGGTTGTTGTGTGAGAAACATCATGTGTGTTTATATGTACCGTGTACTCACAACTAAGGTAACTAACCTATGAAGCTATGCTTAGTGACAAGTGAGTAAAATAATGTTCTTTTCTCAGCCTGTGATGACAATGAACAGTGTGTTCACATATTAACAGGTTTTCCTGTTTTAACTGGCCGTATTAAGGGTAAAATAAGAGGATTGTGTTTCCCCCCGGTTCCCTGGGGACTTTTTCATCCTCCTATCAGACATGTTGTTGCACTACATTGTGTCTTTTGTGTGGTAGGGATCCGATGTAACCCTTAGCTTGATTGCTGAGGTTGTGCTAAAACTGCTGGAGAAACTTTATTTTCCTAAAAGAAAAGATTGTTTGGTCGCTGTCGTGTGTGCTTAGCAAGGCCTGTGGCCGATACTAATCGAGAATTATGTATTCTCTCATTATGAAAAACGGCGTTCCTCTGTAGAGTGTTTTTGCCATTTTTTGTAGGTGATGATGGGTTGTGTGTGTCATGTGACCTACAACTGGGTTGGACTGGCCATAGAAGCACATGTGTATGTTGGACCGGGGCTCTTAGAGAGCCCTCTCTATTCTGTGTTTTTTCCTTAGTAAAAATCAGATAGCAGGTTAGCTCATGCGCTGTGTGAAGCTGTCAAACGCTTCATAGAGCTGACTATGACTGTGTCATATTCTCTTTTTGTCATTACATCGTATCGTGGGTGTGGGGTCGTAAAGGGGTGAACTGGTAACCTTTCCTCTCCCCCTTGTTTCTGTCGGTCAGGGGTACACCCCCTGTCCTTCAAAGTTCCTGTCACGTTGCGGTTCGGCACGTTACGGGGTGGGGGGGTGGGGGGGGGGGGGAGTTTCCTGGTCCCACGGCCTGGAATATTGGGCGTGTGCACCGCAGAAATTCCCCCGCCATAGAGTACGTCACCGTGCGCGTCTCTGTTGGTAGGACTTCCGTGTGCTGTTCAGGTCCATGTGATGGATCTGTTTCGGGGGGGTGGTCAGGGCTCCTCCTCACCAAGCGCCTATTTGGGCCTTCTGTGAGTTCGGACTCCTCCTTCCATGTGAGGGAGCCTCCATCAGAGTACAGAGCCTTCCTCCTCAGATTGTCAAAGTGAGTGGACCCTCTAGAAGATGTCCTATTCTACTGTGTATGTATTCGATTCAATTCGATTATTGAGTGTGTATGGGTTCAGTGCCTCTTCCCCGGAGAGCCCTAAAACCAATTTTTTTACATGGCTCAAGGTGCAATATATTCTTTTCAATCTGTACAGCTCGCGTGGGAAGTCTCTCTGGGGATCCCCGTCTCCTTCCTATGGGAGGGTGGTGGGATGTAAAAATGTGAAACATTTTTACCCCCGGCTGTGTAGACTGGGATACATACTGTTGGTGCTTCCTTCTTTTCTATTCAAAAAGTGTTGGAGTTAGGAAGTGTCACACCCCTCTTGTCGTTCCCCTGGGCGCCTTGGGGATTCAATGACAGGTCTAAATAGCCTGTTCATTGATGGGGGTGTGTCCCGACGCACGTATAGTGCTAGCTCGCTGTAAACAGGCGACTGACTGGCACGCCTTGGTTGCTTGTGGTTAAAACGGCGTTTTTATAAAGCAACTGAGATGGGGGTTTTTCCTCTTCCGACGACCACATCCCACGACCTGGGTTGGTTATCGACGGATTCTCGTTCATGTCTGGGGGATGATGACGGAATGGATCTGAACATATGTAGAGGGGTCTCACGCCCTTGGGGTGGGCCACCAGGCGCGGTTCGCCCGAACGTCTGGGTGGCGCCTTCTTTTCATGTTAAGATCGACACGCATATCTGCCCTTTCTCCTGGAGTAGGCATGTCGGCGTGGTTAGGGCACGGACTGGTTCTGGTCACCCTGGTCCGGATCAGTTGAACCCGTTGTCCGCCGGGGATGCAGATCTGCTGTTCTGGTACCCTGAGGGACTTGGGCTTTTTTCAGGGGGAAAAATGCCAGGTCGGTCCGGGTGTCACATGGTTAAGCGCTATGGAGACCCTGGTTGGGTACGTTTTTACTCAGCACTATCGTAATGGCTTACGGCCATGCCAACCTGTACACGCTCGATCTCGTCAGATCTCGGCCGCTACACAGGTTGGTCCTGGTTAGTACTTGGTTGGGAGACCGCCTGGGAATACCAAGTACGGTGTGCTTAGGGGCTGGTTCTCCATTCTTTTTCGCTCCTCTCTCACGCATGGCGAAAAGGGGCCTGTTGGGGTGGTCTTTGACCTCCTCTGGTGACCCTGTGCTTCCCGTATCGCCAGGCCCGGTCCGAGGTAATGTTTCGTCGACCCGTAGGCCTGGGTTAACCCTTTTTTGAAAACTGAAACACTTGTACTGCGGTATAGCCAGTGTATACCCGCAGGTGTGTTTTGGAGTTTTTCCTTGAGGGGTTATAGGAACAACCACCGCATTGGGTAACACCAAGGTGGTTGATTCCCTGGTGTGTTGGAGCAGTGTCAACTCCCGGGTTCACCGTTTGAGGGTGCCCCTGCACGTTCATGACGTCTGCCAATCGTGTCAGCCTTCTCTGCCTCAACCCCTCTGGGTGGGGTTTTTTAAATGGAGGCTTGGTCATGCAACACCGCCAGCTTCCGCTCCTTCCGCTGGGGCGGCTGTGTTCAGCTGTCCCCTCTGGCGCCTGTCTCGTCCGCAGTCTCCAGGCTAGGGTTAATAGCCTGTTGCCTGGTTTTTCCCCGGTGCGCTACCTGCTTCCGTTGGTTAACCTTTTTTGTGTGCTTACGGCCATGCTGACTGCCTGTTCTGCAGGGTCAGTGTGCCAGGCGGTGTACTATTGGGGGGACAGGGCCCGCTCGGCTGAGGGGCCTTTGTCCGAATACGCTGGCGATGTGGGGGGCGGGGTCACTAAGTGCCCACCTGGTGGGGTCTTGATGCTGGCATCATGGACTTCTCTGGGCCCCCGTTCCAGGGGGTCCAGTCCCTTTGGTGGGTCTGGGTCTTCCTTCGCGCTCCGCTGCTACGGCCTTGCCACGGGGTTGGGTTTACTCTTGACCCCGTGATTCTGGGGGCAGTAACGAGGTTTATCCCTCCGTTCGTTCCCAGGTGGCATGCGGGTTGTGCGTGTGTGTAGTCGTGGGGTCAAGCCACGGTCTGCTCACCCTGTGCGTTGAGTTGCTTGAGTGCCTCTTCGCACGGTCGGGTCTGTCGCCCTCCCGTGAAGCCACCAATAGGGGGGGTGCCCTCCATTAGGGTGGGTCGGGGGGGCTCGGCCCTCCCTGGTCTGATGGTTGTGGGGGGCCTCAGCAGGGTACATTTGTCGAGCTTCTAGCTCCCGCTCAGCTCCTATTATGCAATGAACGCTGAGCGTGAGCTAAGTGTGATACAGAACGTTAGGTTATGACTATAACCAAGTTCTGTTAACACTTAGTGAACGCTCAGCGTTTAGACGACGCTGCAGGCCCTTGATCTTTCATTGTGATGAAATTTGTTGGGAAGGAGATGAGTGTGTGGCACCATCCCTGCTTATATAGGTAAGCGGATGGGGGTGTGGCCAGATGAATGCTGGCATTTAAAGGTACATTGTGAAATTATTCAGTGTATATATGCTGAAGTGAGATATATGCAATGAACGCTGAGCGTTCACTAAGTGTTAACAGAACTTGGTTATAGTCATAACCTAACATTAAGTTTAGGCATTGTTTCGGAGTTGGTTAAGGTTAGAGTTTGTCGCAGAGCATGGCAATAGAATGCAGCCTATTTCCGCACTGCCGCTCTCTCGCGCTGCCGCGGTCACATGGGCGTCGTGGCCAATCAGAGAAACGCTGAACACAAGTTGGTTGCCTAAAATGTTGACGCGGCCTGGCCTGCACAGATTAAAAAATATATATAAAAAAATATATTTCTTAATTATAATTTAACATTTTCTTTTGCCAGGCCATTGTTTCTAGTTGTGGCGGCGGCGCGGCGCGATAGTTAGATAACCTAGGTGGGTGGGGAACAACCAGGATGTCACTGTCTGCGACAGAGTTGGAGAACTATCTGACTCTCTCTTCCTCACGCGGATCACACACACACAATGGAGCCGTGCTGCCGCTTGTGATTGGTGGTGGCGGGACCAGGCGATACAACTGATTGACAGCGGAGGCGGCGAATGGAATGGCAGATGGCACTCAGATGCAGAATAACAGCCAGGCAATGAGCCAGGTAGTGAGGGACTCGGGAGAGATACAGTAGAGCGAAAGTCAATTAACGTTGATGTCAAGATGGACAGTGGAAGAAAGAGAAAGGGTGGAGGAGAGAGGGATAAAACAAAGAAAAAGAAAGGCCCTTACAGGAGATGCTGCTAAATCCGGCAACATTTATCAAATGTTTTCTTGCACCAAGGTCAAGGAACCAGCTGGTTAGTCAGTGATAAAAATAAATATGTGGATGTTAGCTAGCTAACGTTACCATGCAATGCATCATCTCCCCTGTCAAAAGCCCAATCTTAAATCTGCCAAGAAACAAATAAATAATTTAACCCTTGTGTCTGAAAACTAAAGTGTTATACTCTTACCATATTAGGGGACTAAATTGAAAAACACCATAAAAAGATTATATGTTGAAATAATTTCCCACTTTCTTTTCCATAAATATTTTATTCAACTTCATATTAAAAATGAAATACTCCAACTTTTCTGAAAGGAGTTGTTAAATCTGACATTACAAAAAACAATATGTGGTGGTTATGATTGGCGCTGAAGTTGAATAAACAATTTATGAAAGAGAAAGTCAAAATAATTCCAAGATAATTCAAAGATTACACACCTTTGCCACATATATTGGCTACAAACATAATCACTGCAAAGTTATCAAAAAAATAAGAATCTGATCAGACACAAGGGTTAAGTTGTTGTTCCCTTTCTAATTTCCTCAAAAACATCTAGTCTAGTTAATGTGATCAATATTATTTGACAATTGATGCTTTTTGTTGGAAATTTCAGTCAGTGAGCTCATACTTTGAGCTCATTTTATAGTTAAAATGATTGAGACAACGCAATCTTCTGTCTTTGTTGTGCATGCATGCGTGTGCTCACCACATGCGATACATGTGTCACTATTCTGGCAGTGGCTACTGTTATTATAGTATTGTAATGAAAGGTCTGTTATTTAATGTTTGTGTAAAGGGCTATGTTAACTGTTGATAGGTAGTGCATCAGTAAAGTGAATATGGTATTGTGCTCTTGCTCTGTTTGAAGGTGGAGAGAGTGGTTAACTGTATTATAATAGTAAATAGAAAAATATGTTGTGCTCTTGCTTTTTTCTTTTTGAAGGTGGAGAGAGTAGCATTGCTAGTGCCACAACAGTTTTATTTGAGGTTCATAACAGTACATTGTACTAAGCAATTGTTGGCTCATTAGTTTGTGATTCACATGCACTAAAATTCACCAGAATGCAGGAAATTAAGTCCTTGTAACAAAACATTTCCTGGTTTAAAAAGTGGCATGACTGGGGCTATATTTCGCGCTATATCTCCCGGTATGAATTATTTCCCCAGTCCGGCCCTGCGCACCATTGATAAATGAGGGCCATGGTCTTCACGCTATCACCCTACCCAGGAAATATGGGTCTAGATCGGCAGAGAGTATGGAGGAAGACAGGGCTCTATGAAGAGAATGGGGTAAGTTTGAAGACAATTTTTAACACAGACAAAAAAGTTTTATAATTACCATCACAATATGTAAAAAAGAAATATTTTAAATAATTTTTTAATCTAATCTAGTTTCATTAATTAATTAATAACTTTTGAACAATAGATGCTATTCCTAATCTGTCAGCTGTTCTATATTGCCAACAAGATTGTCTACATTCCATTCATTACACATCAATCTAAAATAAGCAAGGAAAGTGCTTGCAAATAAATGTTTATCTTCCAAGTTTAATTTCAACAAGTTCAAGTGCAACTACATATGAACCATAATAATACAAATTATGATGATAATCATACACTTATTTTATATCATTGGAAAGCCCTAGTTGTTGGTACTAAATATGAGGTACTTTGAAATACCAAGTAACTAATAATCTATCACAAACAAATGCATTATCATGTTCAGGGATTTCCTAATAAATACAGATGACCTATAAATTGGCCATTTTAGTTTTAGTTTTTGAGGACTGCATACTTTTTTTGCAAACCAAAATACTATACTTTATACTTATAGCACATGCATGAGCCTGGTCTCTTTTGAAAGATGACATTAATTTCGGATACAATAAAGAAAACTCACTTTTAGTGCTAATGAAATAGAGTAACATATGTCTTAACTTGAGTTGTAGAAAAACGTGTTACTCACATTTCTCTGTAGTAGTTAGTAGTCCAGAAGTAGTATTTCCAAAAACAGACACACTGTGTCCATAGCCTGAAGTCTTTTGTAGTACATTTCAAATTTCATGAAAATATATTCAGAAATGAGTGATTAAGCGGTTTTGGTAAAAGGTGAGAGGGCTCAGAAATCAATTTTCTCATAGACTTCAATGCATTCGACAGAGGTTTCTCTTCCTGTTTTGTCTTGTGACCTTTCACCTAGATCCCTGATTCGCTCATTCCCACCTGGGGTACCATTGGAAAGCCCTACTCATTGGTTACAACCCTGGTCAATAATTTTCGAGATCACCAAATGATTGACGGAGGTAGAGGCTCGAGAGTCGGGAGTTGTATTTGTACAATACTGTGTACTTTGGCACACGCCTCACATATCGGCATGTAACTCGAGAACCGCTGAATGGATTTTGTCACCTGAAATGGCTATCGACAGGCAACAAATAGGGCTTTAATCCGATATATAGTGTATTCAAAAATATGCACACCCGAGCCGCTAGAGGTTGCCAAAGTGCCGGTGGGAAAAGCGTCCTCAAGAGGGCCCACATGAGGGCCGTTGCATCTTAACGCCTTCTCCAGAGTCAGACTAGAAGATCACATTTGTGCTAAGCTAAGCTAGCTTGCAGCCGGATAGCTTTCTACTGAACACACAGAGAGGAAATTGGTATCTATCATCTTATCTGACTCTGGAGAAGACGGTAAGCACATTTCCCATAATGTTGTCGTGTTCCTTTAGGATCCCAGACAGAAAGAAAAGCGCTGAGCTCATTGTAGTTTATTGATACCAGGAGGCACCTGCGCCGTCAGACCTGTCAGTATAAAATAGGAGACACTTTATTACATTGTACAGAATGACCAGCATTTTTCTGTCATACAATCTCTTGTTAGATTTTTTTCATCTCATGTTCTTACCCAGAAAAACTAAAATAAACTGTAACAAAAATTAAATAGACCTGTTGAAGTTGTTCACAAACACAAAAATACGCATTCAGCAACACACAGCCGTTGAATACTTGAAGGGTACGGTAGACCTCTAAATGTATGTGTTTTGTGTCACTGTCATGTTCGTTTTTGTTGTGGCCTAACAGCCCTGGGACCATGACGGAAATAAGGGTCTTACTCTTTCTCATGTTATCCTTTGGATCCTTGTTGTGTGTGTTTTTAATCCATCAATAAAATCAAATGAAATCAAGAGATTTGCATCAGAAACAACATTTTATGGCTTGTTGTTTGACTCATGGATGCTCAGCTGGAAACACAGTATTCTATTTGATCTATAAGCCAGAAACACTTTTTAAACAACATGGTCTCATCAGAAAACGTAAATAAAGTACTAATTAACCACAGGAAAAAAGGTACATTTATACGTTATAGCCATAAGTAATATATTTACTTATTACATGGCGTTTTAACATTCGCCAAAATGCTTGATTGTGATTGGTCAATAGCGCTCGGTTGCCCATAACAGCGGTAAATTATTTCTCATTAATTCACAGCTGCTACGGGCAACGCGCAATAATGACCGCTGTTAGGGGCAACAGAGCGCTATTGACCAATCACAATCAAGCATTTTGAATGCAGTCATGAAAGCTAAGCTTTACCATTATGCACAGCTGCACTACATCAGGTGCAATCAAGTCCACACACCTGCCGGCGATGACAGAGGAGCAACAGAACAACTGTGTCTGCATTTGATCTCGTCTTGTCGATGGTGTAAAATGAATTACGTATATTGTTGGTAAGTTAGCCCTGTAATAAGCGGGATAATATATAGCTATACTCGGTCATTGTCGCAAAATAATTGACCTTCACTGCGTTTAGAACACCTAGGCTGCGCCTCGGTGTTCCATAACGCTGTGTCGGTCAATTATTTTTATTATTATCCCTTACATATATTACATATATCGTTACAATTCCAAAACAAATGCCGCGACCAGGAGTTGAACCAACAATCATTGTGGGTGAGTGCTCTCACCACTATCTAACTTTGATTATACTGTAGTTAGAGTTGAGGTTAGTTTTAACATTCACTTAAAGGTTATGGTTAAGACATAAAGTCCCCAGCAGGGGAACCTTTTCTGAAAAAGTTAAACGTTTGTAATATATTATGTACTTATTTGTAATACAAATACAGGCCAATACAAACAAATTCCTGTGGTCGATTAGTACTTTGTTTTGATATTTTAAGTGAGATTGGTCCGTTTTAAAGGATAAGGCTGGTATAATAATTACACCTGTGCACATTGTGCGGCGTGGATCATACTGATTATTGTGGTGTGTGTGTGCGCGTGCGTGTGCGTGTGTGTGCGTGTGCGTGTGCGTGTGTGTGTGTGTGTGTGTGTGTGTGTGTGTGTGTGTGTGTGTGTGTGTGTGTGTGTGTGTGTTTCTCTGAGGGTTAACAGTGAAATACAAATACCTGTGACGATCTAAGTATAATTGTAATCGGATACATAGGCATCGTTTGGGGGGTATTGCAAGGGACTTGTCTGAGGTCAAATTGTCCCCCTCAAAAAATATAGCTAATATGATAAGACAACACCCTTAAAATAAGGGGGTCAAGACTACAATGCCGGTGTTCATCACAAGATGAATCACATGATGAATTATACTGACTAGAACAAAGAGTACTGCTCTGTGCCTTGTTTTAACATGATGAACTATACTGACCAAAAAAAAAAAAAAATTGTTTTTTAAACACACAAACAAACAAACAAACATTCAACAAAGACAACATTCTGTTTACAGAGGGTCTTAAAAAGGACAGCCCTCCACGTATTGTTGCTAGATGGGATACAGGAGATTGCAGCTAGTGATCTCTATGAGGTTAGGGTTAGGTGGGATACAGCTAGTGATCTCTGTTAGGTTAGGGTTAGGTGGGATACAGCTAGTGATCTCTGTTAGGTTAGGGTTAGGTGGGATACAGATAGTGATCTCTATTAGGTTAGGGTTAGGTGGGATACAGCTAGTGAACTCTATTAAGTTAGGGTTAGGTGGGATACAGCTAGTGAAGGTAATATGCTTGTCAACAGGAAACCGAGTGAGACGAAGGGTTAATAAGAAAAGATTGTCATGCACTGTCCCTGTTTTGAATAAAATAAACCTAAACCTGTTGAGACATCTGCTCGTCCAACGTTGCCCAAAAAGTTGTCCAATGTATCACCATCAAAGACATCAAACAGATAGTGTGGGTACTATAGTTCTTCTCTACACAGTAGCCTACAGCCAGCTAACTACTGAAAACTCCACCTGTTTTCTACCCAGAAAACTCTGCTTCTGCCTCATGTGAGATTCAGTGGTGGTTGAAACCATAGATATATAAACACTAGATGGCTCAAGGCAGAGTCTCCCGCGTAGTTCACCGGCAGCCATCTTGCTTGAGTGGACTACTGGTGATGATCTGCACAAACAAAAATACTCTTAGCACCCCTTCCTGACAGGCAAGTGTGATTGCGAAAATGATTCAAATGTATTCGTTTCAATCAGACTATCCTGACCTGCCGCAAGCGACAGCGAACTGAGCAGCGATGTCGTTCCCCCCTCAAATATTCGCTCGCTGTGTCTCTAGTTGAGCGATTACGCGACCGAGTCCCGCCCCTAAACACTTTTTATTGGTCGAGAATCGCAGGCTGCTTTGCCCCTGTGCTTCCAGGTAACACACACACAGACACGCGCCGCCTCATATCAGGACAGTGTCGCGCGCGACTTCATCTCCAGTTCGCTCGCTCGCTGCCTGTCAGGAACCGGTGTAACTCGCTGAGATCTTGACGGATTTACAAACGGTTTGGTTTATTACAAACGGTTTGGTTTATTACAAGCGGTTTGGTTTATTACAAAAGTTATTAACGTGGCTATGATTCTTGCTTGGAAGACTTTTTTTTTTTATACCAAAGTCCATTATAAGTATGCAGTATGATAACTACATCTCTGACGTTCTTAACAAACCAAACGGTTGAAAATTGAGCAAGCTGTGGTTATTTCAATAGTACATGATGCACCATAGACCTGCATGTTATGAGTGGGCGTGCTCCACCCAAGCAAGATGGCCGCCATGTGGCAACATCGGTCTCCGTTGGCCAGCAGCGCGGGTGAGTCATCTAGTGATAAATATCTATGGTTGGAACCACTGGACTTTACTCATCACTGCCACTTAGTGGAAAGAGTGATGGGGTTCAGTAACCTCGTTACAGGATAAATCAGGAGCCTCTAGGTGGCGGTATACACATGAGAACAGTCAATTTTCACGACACACATTGTAGAAGAAGATCGTGCACCTGACTCAAACGTTGTTGTGCAGGCGTGTATACCAAACCAAGCCGCATTTCTCGGAGACGCTCTCTGATTGGCACTGACTGACGCTCTCTGATTGGCCACTGACGCGTTTGCCCAATCCGTGATGAGCTGTGTCTTTGCCCATTTCCACGTCAAACAGCCTGCAAACTACCTGGCATTCTATCGCCATGCTCTACATGCTCGACATGGCTCTACGTGGCACTACAGGGTACCACAGGGCACTACAGGGTACTACATGACACTACAGGGTACTACAGGGTACTACAGGGTACTACATGGCACTACATGGCACTACAGGGTACTATAGGGTACTACATGGCACTACGGGGTACTACAGGGTACTACATGTCTGCTCCTTTGCAGCACCTCAAACATGGGAACTCTCTAACTCTGTACGGCCCATGGGGACATTAACGTGTGTTGTCGGGCCCTATAAATAAATGTGATTTGATTTGATTATGCTCTAAGACAAACTATAACCTTAACCAACTTCGAAAGAGTGCCTAAGATTAACCGCCGAAAGAACTTGCCGTCACGCTCTAAGACAAACTCTAACCTTAACCAACTTCGAAGAGTGCCTAAGCTTAACCAGTGTAGAAACAGGCGTCGGCCAATCAGAGAGCGTCTCCGAGAAATGCGACTTGGTTTGGTATTCACGCGTTGTGCAGTGAGCTGTTCATCTGTACGATCACCCCCTCCAGGGGATACGGTCATGGCTCGGTTTATAAACAACCTTTTAGGTGAAAATTATGACAAGTTCTTCTCCTGTCCATTCACCCTCCCTTCTCCTGTCCATTCACCCTCCCTTCTCCTGTCCAGTCCTCTTCTCTTCTCCTGTCCATTCCTCTTCTCTTCTCCAGTCCTCTCCTCTCTTCCCCCCCTTCTCGCCTTCCCCTCTCCTCCTCCTCTCCTCTCCTTCTCCCCTCTTCTCCTCCCCTGTCCTGTCCTCTCCCCTCTACTCCTCTCCAGTGTCATAGCCACAGACCACTCCCACATCCTCCCCGTGGGAGCAGTTGTGTTTCCCGACCTTTGCCCTTTTACACTCCAGCAGCGACCTCTCCCCGCCCTCGCACTCCACGTCGTCCAATAGGATCCTGACGTGGGCGTCTGCCTCTCCCAGCACGGCCTTCTTCAGGACAGCCAGCGCCGTGGTGAAGCCCACCTGTCGACAGACCACCGTCGCCGCGCTGCTGGTGAAGAGATCATCGCACACTGTCCCCCACTCCCCGCGGACGTAGATCTCCACCCGCCCTCGGTCCGAGAGCCCGTCGGCGCTCACCAGCCTCACCGACCCGGCCCGGAGCTTCCTCCCTCGGCCCCGCCCGTGGCCCCTTCCTCGCCCCCCGCGGGGCCGCTTGTGGACCTGGTTCCCCTGCCCCGCCTCGTCCAGCTTCGGCCCCGGATGGAGCTTGTCTTCCGGAGCTTTGGGCATCGTGGTCTCGGGAGGCGGCCTCTGTGACCTGTGGGAGGAGGAGGTGGTGGTGGGGGCCCTGGAGGTCCAGTACGCCGCCCGGGGGCTGGTGGTTTGGCGCTGGGGGCGGCGCGTGGCAGGCTGTCTCAGAGACGCTGTGGCTCCCCGGGCGGCGGGCGCTCTGGTCGGGGTTTGAGGAAGCGGAGGCCTCGCGGTCGGGGTAGAGGGTTGTGGAGGCGTACGGTGCTGCGGGGGAGGGGTGGGGCGGGGGGCTGTCCTGGGAGAGGCCGTAGTGATGGCGGTCGAGCGATAACCTGAGGAGAAAACACAATCACCCTCTTATTTAAATAATCCATTATTCAGATCAGATAGCCTAGCTTAGCACACATTAATGGAAGTGGATACGGACCACTAGCCTATATGTTAAAACTCTGGGAGAGGTGTTTTTGGGGCAAAACAACAGCTAGGCTAGCCGGTCCATATCACACGTCCATTTATTTGTGCTCAGCTAGATAGCTTTCTACTGAGCGCACGGAATGGAAATTGTCTGACTCTGGGGAAGATGGTAAGCACGTTTCCCATAACCCATATGATTGAGTTTTTAAAATGTGCTAAACAATCATCTAAACACTGATACTTTGAGTGCTGTATGAAGTCATAGTTAAAGATAACGTTAGTTAAGGTTTTGTTGTCTGAGGAGCCATGGAGCTGCGACCACGTTCCCTTCAAAACGCACTTCTAGAACTATCCATCTCATGGCCTCGAGTCGTACTGAATAGACTTGCTACCGGAGTAAAAACACAGACACAGACACACAAAGGAATGTCCAAACTGCAGCTTTCGGATGTAAATAGATTTATTTCAAATAAATTATGCTACTGTAACTGTACCCGATTTAAGTGATGCAATAGTGCAAAATGATTGACCTCTACACACATACAGGCCGCTCAGCTCCTGCCCTATAGAGTATTCAAGCAGTCCACAGCTACAACTTACCACAAAGAGTTAAACAGTCATTAAAAGGGACAGTCCGCCCATTTTAAGAAGTCTATCCGATTTTTTATCAAAGAAAATGTGTTTTGGCTTTTGACACATTGGACATGGTTGGGTTGGTGATTGGTATTTGTTAACTTAGTATATATAAATCATTTATAATCATTCTATGGCAGATATAATTTATAAATCCTTCAACAGCAGATATTTGTAAATCATTCTACAGCAGATATAATTTATAAATCCTTCTACAGCAGATATAATTTATAAATCCTTCTACAGCAGATATCATTCATAAATCATTCTACAGCAGATATAATTTATAAATCCTTCTACAGCAGATATCATTCATAAATCCTTCTACAGCAGATATAATTTATAAATCCTTCTACAGCAGATATCATTAATAAATCATTCTACAGCAGATATAATTTATAAATCCTTCTACAGTAGATATCATTCATTAATCCTTCTACAGTATCATTCATAAATCCTTCCATAAAACATGTTGTGAGGGACAGGAACTAATTTGAAAGGGGACATATGAGATACATTTCATATCCCATATCCCATTGACATCCACTAGCATTACTAACAATCTCAACTTCTAATATCTCAAAGAGCGAAAACACATGTGGTCCCCATACTGTCTGTATAGATTGAAATGACGTCCAGTTTGTGACAAGTCAGATAGGCTTCTCAAGTGGTTGTAGGATCCTAGCTACCTACTTGGCCTCAATGGCCACATCTTAATCAGAAGCTGAAGTAGTGAACAGTATTGTAACTAGTTAGTGATACTAGTTTAATTAGCTTTACTAGCCCTTTAATGATTAAAGCTAGTAGAAAGTAGAAATGAGGAACGATTATTACAGTAATTAGCTTGTGACTATTCCTAAGTTACACAAGCTTCTGCATGAGTGCAAATGTCAGTTTTTCTTCTCTATTCTCTAAACACAAACAAGCATGTTGGTTTGCTGCCAATCAATGGCCTCAACTCTGCCAACATTTTGCAGTCAATGTGGGAATATTACTTGAGAGGAAACACATGTAGAATTTTCTGCCTCTGTCTGTTCTACGATCAAAGACAAAGCCAAAGGTAGGGGTGTGACAATATATTGTGCCACAATGTATCGCAATATAAAAATGTGACCGTATGTACAGTATGGTTGAGATGAACAAACGGATCATATCTAATCATATCAGGAGAACTGCCCTGAGAATGTCAGACTCAGCTAAACTTTAATTTATTATGATCTATGACGAGATGATAAGGCTATAGGTACTATAATTTTTTACAATTAAAATATGAAAAATATGATTGTTTTGCACATCTGGAATCTTTTTTCAGTCCCATTCAATACCATTGAACTGTGAATCCAGTATACTAGTATAGTGTATCAAATCAAACCGTGTCCTGAGTGTATCGTCACACCTCCATCATAGGATGACGTTGCAATTTGAAATATGAATATAGAATATAGAATGTCAGGCCTTTAAATGACCTTATTATGGCAAGCCAGCAAAGACCAGGGCTGCAAAGACCGTGAATGAAATCTACTGTAAGTACAGTTACTTTTGTATAATGTCCATAGCTGCGTAATTTTTTACCGGATTGAGACGCGTTCTTTTCCTAGACGTTCACAGAAAGGTAAAGAAACAATATATTGTATTTTATGGCAATAACGTTGAGGTTTGTTCGACCCATGAGATATAAACACGATTTTCACGTCAATATTTATTTACAATGATCTATTTGTGACATGAAATAAATCCTGGCCCCATAAGCCCGAGCAATCCGGTAAATTAATATCACATCATAAATAGATCACTACAGTCCGAATTAATTAATGTTGAGTTTCTTTTTCAAATGTAGCCAAGCGTAAAGACCCTAACCCTATCAAAACAGCAGTAAAAGTGTATATTTTCAGCACTATGTTTGTAGTCCTAAAAGAGAGGAGACCCAGGGCTTTTGATGGACATCTAAATATCATAAAACTACACTACCCAGCTCACACCAGCCTCTGTCAAAGCTGTTGAAAATATTATTATCAAAAAATTCAGATGTTATTTTTGTGATTATATCTCACTATCACCCCCCCCCCCCGGTCCTATTGGACCGGCCATCGGACTTTCAACACCACTCATGAACAATACCCTATTGCATTTGTGCCTGTCTATGTTTATTAATTTGGTCTCTGTCATTCTCACTAATCTGTTGTCTGTGTATCTGCTGTCTGTGTTGTGCCCCATTGTCTAGTCTAGTGATGTCTCCCCTGTGTCTGTATCTATGTGTTATTTAGTGTCGTCATGTTTCAGTATTTTACCCCAGGTTGTTCTGTCTTTTCCACGCAGCTGTGTCTTGTTCCCAATCACCCTCATGTGTCAATTAGTCTGTGTATATTAGTGTTGTCTGCCCTGCCTTCCTGTGCTTGATCATTGTTCATGTTACCCTCGTCCTGTGTGCTGTCAACCTTATGTTTCTCCGTATTCCCAGTGAGTCAGTTTTGTATTGTTTGCCACGTTAAGTAAAGTGCTTATTACTTTCATCCACAACTTGTGCTTCATCTATTTCATCCTCCACTACCTCTCCTCGTGTTAAGTCTGCATTCCGGGTTCTACTCATCTCTACCACCGACATGCCAATGAAACGTTCCAGGAATCGTAACAGAATGATCCAGCCAAACCAGAACCCTGCAGAAAGGAGAGACGGAGCGAGCTTCACGCTCGGTATCCTGGGAGCTTCGGTCCTGTGTGCCAACCAGGCGGCGGCTCGGGATTTGGCACCGTGGGACGGAGTGGCCGGACCAGTGGCGCCGATGACAACAGGTGCTTGTGCCGCGGCCACTCCTGTGCTGGATCCCTGGGTGGGGAGTCGTCTGGTCCGCAGGGGAGCGTCGGGGAAGGGGCGGGGATCCCGACGCTACAGCCCCAGGGGATGGGGTTCCCAGGATCACAGGTCTTCCTCACCGGCCTGGTCGAGGTCTCCTCAGCCCTGGGAGGTTCCGGAGGACGAGCCACCACCATGGCAGACCTGGAGGACGATGCTGAATTCCGCTGCCGGAGGGACCCCGGTCGGGGGTCCTGCACCGCGTCCTGCCGCCAGGGAGCCTCCGGTTCGGGGTTCGGCAGTGGGTCTCGCCGCAGAGGAGACCCCAGCCCCAGGTCCCACTCCGGAGCCGTCGTCTCTACCCTCCATCCTTCCCTGCTCCAGTCCTCCTTGTCAGCCCCCTTCCCCCGACCCAGTTCCCATGAGCCCCGTCCCTCGACCCCCCTTCCTCCCCCCGCACCTCTTCGCCGATGCTACTTCCCTCCCTTCCACCCTTCCCATTCCCGGGGGGGCCTGCTAGGCCGAGCCCCGTCCCTCGAACCCCCTTCCTCCCCCCGCACCTCTTCGCCGACGCTGCTTCCCCCCCTCCGACCCTTCCCGTTCCCGGGGGGCCTGCTAGGTCGCCTGGGAGTCGACCTTTGAGGGCGGGGTACTGTCACCCCCCCGGTCCTATTGGACCGGCCATCGGACTTTCAACACCACTCATGAACAATACCCTATTGCATTTGTGCCTGTCTATGTTTATTAATTTGGTCTCTGTCATACTCACTAATCTGTTGTCTGTGTATCTGCTGTCTGTGTTGTGCCCCATTGTCTAGTCTAGTGATGTCTCCCGTGTTATTTAGTGTCGTCATGTTTCAGTATTTTACCCCAGGTTGTTCTGTCTTTTCCACGCAGCTGTGTCTTGTTCCCAATCACCCTCATGTGTCAATTAGTCTGTGTATATTAGTGTTGTCTGCCCTGCCTTCCTGTGCTGGATCATTGTTCATGTTACCCTCGTCCTGTGTGCTGTCAACCTTATGTTTCTCTGTATTCCCAGTGAGTCAGTTTTGTATTGTTTGCCACGTTAAGTAAAGTGCTTATTACTTTCATCCATGACTCGTACTTCATCTATTTCATCCTCCACTACCTCTCCTCGTGTTAAGTCTGCATTCTACTCATCTCTACCACCGACATGCCAACGAAACGTTCCAGGAATCGTAACATCTCACGGGTCGAACAAACCTGAATGTTATTCCCATAAAATAGAACAGAGTTTGTTTCTTTACCTTGCTGTGAATGTCTAGAACAAAACAGCATCTCAATCTGATGAAAAATGGTGGAGCTATTTAATTATAAAAAAGTAACTGTACTTACAGTAGATTAATAAATGATATTCTCCTTTGGTTCATTACAATTTACTCAAGCCTAGTAACAGACACAATATGTCTGACACTGGGAAGACATTCCCTGAGGTCCATAGATGTCCCTAGATACCAAGAACAGGCAAATGGACCTTAGAAGTGGAGCAACCTTCCATTTACTTAGGTATGTACTTAACAGGTTAAGAGGTTTCGCTGTTTACAAACACCATGTTCAAGCAAATTAGCAATACCAACTGAGTCACGTCACCTGACTAAGTTACCCTGGACCTGCGCGAGCTGCTGCGCCAAAATAAAACGGCTGGATGTCATTTAGCCAAATGAGTGTGAGTCTTTCACCTTTTACATAATCTAGCTTTGGCATAGATTGATTATTTAGATCGCTAGCATGGCTAACAAATGCAAATATATTGTAGTCTGCCCCGTTGTTCTGACCAGGATTTACGTTCCTTTCTGCCTCGGGTCTGCACACGCATATTTTGTCATGACGTCGGTGGCGAACAGGTCTAATAGCCACTAGATGTTGCACTAGAGCACCAGCATGTCATTTATCCAATCAGATGCATTCCACGTGAGGATATGCCCATGGAGGGGATACATGCACATGCAACATATAAACAACAACATTCATTTTGAACCCGCCAACCTTTTTTGTAAAGATAAATTAATTAATCAATAATTATTTTGTGGGAAAAGCAATACTTTTATTCTGGACCTTTCTGCCTCGGGTCTGCACGCGCATATTTTGTCATGACGTCGGTGGCGAACAGGTCTAATAGCCACTAGATGTTGCACTAGAGCACCAGCATGTCATTTATCCAATCAGATGCATTCCACGTGAGGATATGCCCATGGAGGGGATACATGCACACGCAACATATAAACAACAACATTCATTTTGGACCCGCCAACCTTTTTTGTAAAGATAAATTAATTAATCAATAATTATTTTGGGGGAAAAGCAATACTTTTATTCTGTACCTTTCTAAAAGCTGGATGTATACTTTTTTATAATTTTTTTAAACGATTACTCTGTTAAAATTGTATCCTTTAATCTGAGAATGATGACACTATTGACAATAAATTGTACATCAATTCGTTTTTACCCAGGTGCATTTTTTGCACACATAATCTCAATATCAGGGGTATTTTATGGATTTTGAGCAGGATCGAGTAATGTTTTCCCAGATCCAATACTCGCATGAATTACTCCAGTATAGTGATCGAGTACTCTTTCATGCAAATCTATCTTTCGAACGTATAAAGAGCATGACAGCAATAACAATGTACAGCAATGCTTAATGCGTATTGTCAGTCATAACAGTCAGTTACTATTTGTAATAATTACATTGACTCGACATGGTCTGCATCAGGTCTCCTCACTCATGGAAACACAGATTTCTAGTACAGGATGTGTACTGCTCTGGCTAGCAGTAGTATCAGTGTTTGAGTCAATGTAGGTCCATTAACGTTAACAGTTAGCTAGCTGTTAGGTATCTGTTTTAGCTAGCTGTTTTTATCTCTTTTAGATAGCTGTATTACAATGCAAACAAACTTTTTGCGGTAATGTTTACGCCTCTCCTTTTCGGGCTTCCGTTGTTGTCTTCCTGCAACAAGTCATGCCGTGCAGGATTTCAGTACGTTTCAGTTTTCAGTGGCAAAAACAAGCACTTTTAGTGGACGTAATTGGTAACGAAAATAAAACCAAATTTTTTTAATTCCCTCAAAAAACGCTCGAGTTCAGTTGCAACGGTGAATAGGCTACTCAAGTAATTGATTACTCATGCCCACCCCTAATCGATATTTGAACCATAAGCCCTTAAATTCCTTCTCTGTCCATAGAAAATCACACATTGTTACTCGTCTGAGAGCCAAAGTGAAGAGTAAACATACAGATAGATAGATAGATAGATAGATAGATAGATAGATAGATAGATAGATAGATAGATAGATAGATAGATAGATAGATAGATAGATAGATAGATAGATAGATAGATAGATAGATAGATAGATAGATAGATAGAACAGAAGAGGAGACGACAGCTAGAGTGCCACAGCGTAGAATAGACAGATAGATAGATAGAGAGAACAGAAGAGGAGAGGACCTGGTCGGATGCTAGCAGCTTGTCCCGCAGCTGCTGTGGGGGCCGGCCTACCGGCAGGCCTGACCGCAACCTTAACCGTTGGCTTAACCGTTGGCCTAAATGTAGGCCTAGCGGTCGTAGCGACCGGCCTACGAGTGGGTCTGGTGGTAGCGGGAGGAGCCGTCGTCATGGCAGTGCGGATGGTTGTTCTTGCTGTTGTTGTTGTTGTTGTTGTTGGTGTTGTTGTTGTTGATTTTGGTGGCATGGTTCTTCTCGTTCTTGCTGTTGTTGTTGTTGTTTTAGTGGTGGGAACGGGGGTGGTGGTTGGTTTCTTGTTGATCACAAACTCTGCAGAAAGGGGGGGAAGGGGGGCAAAAGTTTTTGTTAATTAAAAATCATCCAATCTAACATACAGTTACAGCCATTAGGACTGTCTACCATACTACCGCGGTGCCAATGGGGTTCATTTTGAGGTTGGTTGCTCTTCTGTTATATGCCACCATGCACAGTCTCAAAATATTCTGAAATCCCGCTTTGTGTGCAACTCGTGAAACATTAATAAACAGATCGATTTGTTTATGTTATTATGAGTTGCTTTGAAATGCCTTTTTTTTATTGTACCGCTTTGTCGCAAAGCCTGACAGAACTGATCCCGATTTGCAGCGTTGATGGATAGCTGCAGGCTTCAGAAATAGGCCTCGAAATCCATAGCACATATGAAGAATATTTATATCCATTTGACATTTATAATTTATGATGATGAAGTTATGCCAACCTTTCTCTAGGCAAAAATATTTACCAAACTCAAACATGCTTCATTATTTGTCTAATTATCTTCACCTATGCAATGTGAGAAAACTGTCTATTATATTATGAGCAAACAAAATTCCTTAGATTGGACATCTGAAAATGGTCTCGATCTGCCAGCGCATCTGACAGAGAACAGAGAACTCTTTTAATCACATATATTGGAAATGTGTATATCAAGTGGAGAACTGAGAAATTCGGCACTACTGATGAATGAAGTTATTTCAGAACAGTGCCTATTGAGTAACAGACAAATAAGTGTGCGTGAAAAAAGCAATGAGTGCTTAAGAGGTTATTTACCGAACTAAAAAATGCTTAAAATATTCGCATGAATAGAACAATTTTATTGGACATTTGATTATGTATTGTCATCATGCAGCACAAGCACAATACAACGAAAATAAGTTTGGCATCTAACCTACTGAAGTAATACTTAGTTCTTGAGATAAATTGTAAACTGTATCTAATAATTTGAACCCCAGTGAGATAGTTTGGCAAATGATGAAAGACTATGTATGTATTATTATAATTATAAGAGAATAAGCATTTATTTACGGAAAAAAAAATGCAATGGATATGGGATGCAAAGGGCCCCGTGCACGTCGCAATACATTAACAGCCGTCTGTTATAATCACATTTAATATGTTAAGCATTTTATGAGCAAACTGAAATTTGTTAAATTGGACATTTGAAAACGACCGTGATTGTTCTTTATAACATCAGCGCCCTCCCCTTTACCTAGAGACAAAAGTAACCTGGTGCAACCTGAGCGCCCCCTACTGGTTGATACAGTTAATATGCCATACACCGGTAACCACCCGGCAATGCAGACCGTCCTAAGGGCTACATCTGTATCATAGCATTGATAATATGCTGATTTCAATGTCTTTGAATTTAACTCGGTACACCAGGTTTGTTTAAAGGGAAACAATTGTAAAAATGACCTTTTCCTGTTTTGCATTGTTTGTACAGAATTAAGGCCCTCCCATAGTTGAGCGTACCTCCGCGGACCTCCGCGTACCAATTTCCTACATGTCTCGCGCCAGTTTACAAAAATTTTCCCACGCTGTTTTAGACTTCTGTCATGTCGTCGTCATCCGATGTCAAAATAAAAAGTCTAGGTTATCTCCGTTTCCAATATTTCTAAATAAAACTGGCAGTTTTACACACTTCATTTAGAAAAGCCATTCAAATTTCTCAAGTTTCTTCAGATGATGAAAAAAGACATGGTCCAAATGTATATGAATTGGAATGGATGACGATTAGCGATAGTAAAACAAAATTTTGCGTCATCTACCTGCCAACGTTTTACCGGACCAATCCTACATTTACTCATGATCCTGCCCTACTCTCACTTGGCACGGAGCGAGTGTTCAGAGTAAAATGCAGATCGGTATCACATTAAATGCAGGTCGATGTCAACGGCGAGCAGCGTTTTGTGTGACACCAAGTGAGCGGACATCCGCGCGGTTAGAAAATTGGAGCTTCGAACTTGGAGTCCGCTTTGAGTACGCTTTGAGTACACGCGGACCTCCGCGGAGTCCAGTCCACGTACGTTCCGCTCGACTATGGGAGGGCCTTTAGGGCTTCCAGCTCCAGCTATATTCCATATGGTCATCAGACCTTTGTACATGACAAGACCTATATTAACTTCAGATATGTTTAAAACACTGACGTTGACTCAAGTGTCTACCTTTCCCACACACACACTCTATCCTCAGAGAAAGACAGACATGTAGACTGGCAGGCCGAAAGACAGACAGACATGTAGACTGGCAGGCCGAAAGACAGACAGACGGACGGACGGACGGACGGACGGACGGACGGACGGACGGACGGACGGACGGACGGACGGACGGACGGACGGACGGACGGACGGACGGACGGACGGACGGACGGACGGACGGACGGACGGACGGACGGACGGACGGACGGACGGACGGACGGACGGACGGACGGACGGACGGACGGACGGACGGACGGACGGACGGACGGACGGACGGACGGACGGACGGACGGACGGACGGACGGACGGACGGACGGACGGACGGACGGACGACGGACGGACGGACGGACGGACGGACGGACGGACGGACGACGGACGGACGGACGGACGGACGGACGGACGGACGGACGGACGGACGGACGGACGGACGGACGGACGGACGGACGGACGGACGGACGGACGGACGGACGGACGGACGGACGGACGGACGGACGGACGGACGGACGGACGGACGGACGGACGGACGGACGGACGGACGGACGGACGGACGGACGGACGGACGGACGGACGGACGGACGGACGGACGGACGACGGACGGACGGACGGACGGACGGACGGACGGACGGACGGACGGACGGACGGACGGACGGACGGACGGACGGACGGACGGACGGACGGACGGACGGACGGACGGACGGACGGACGGACGGACGGACGGACAGACAGACAGACAGACAGACAGACAGACAGACAGACAGACAGACAGACAGACAGACAGACAGACAGACAGACAGACAGACAGACAGACAGACAGACAGACAGACAGACAGACAGACAGACAGACAGACAGACAGACAGACAGACAGACAGACAGACAGACAGACAGACAGACAGACAGACAGACAGACAGACAGACAGACAGACAGACAGACAGACAGACAGACAGACAGACAGACAGACAGACAGACAGACAGACAGACAGACAGACAGACAGACAGACAGACAGACAGACAGACAGACAGACAGACAGACAGACAGACAGACAGACAGACAGACAGACAGACAGACAGACAGACAGACAGACAGACAGACAGACAGACAGACAGACAGACAGACAGACAGACAGACAGACAGACAGACAGACAGACAGACAGACAGACAGACAGACAGACAGACAGACAGACAGACAGACAGACAGACAGACAGACAGACAGACAGACAGACAGACAGACAGACAGACAGACAGACAGACAGACAGACAGACAGACAGACAGACAGACAGACAGACAGACAGACAGACAGACAGACAGACAGACAGACAGACAGACAGACAGACAGACAGACAGACAGACAGACAGACAGACAGACAGACAGACAGACAGACAGACAGACAGACAGACAGACAGACAGACAGACAGACAGACAGACAGACAGACAGACAGACAGACAGACAGACAGACAGACAGACAGACAGCTGTTTCCACAGCCTGACTTACCCTCCTTGGGGTGGAAGTGGATCAGCTTGCCCTTTATCTTGACTGGGGAAGGCTTGATGCTGCACTTGCCTGGTGGGGCTCTCCTGTGAGGTGGAGATATTCAACAACAAGGTTTTTATATGGTCTGAATCCACATGTATGATTCTTACAAGGTTTTAAAAACAATTAGTAAGGTAATGATATCTGCAGGCAGAAACCTTCATAAACTATATGTTTCTTATAAAACCGTATGAAAGTAGAAACTTTGGGATGAATTCACAAGAGGATTGCGCAGCTTTTTCTGACGCTATGCCTGTGCAAATAGCCCCAAAACAAACCTTGCTATTCACAAAGCACCTGCAAAGCCTAACTGCGTTGCCATCATCATTGCGTCTCTGTGTGTCCGTGCTATTTGCGGATATTTAAATTAGGTAATATGGCTGGAAAATTCGCCCCTTTCTATGCAAATGAGCCTCATTGTAAAAACACTCCAATTCACAAAGATCGGCGCTAATTGCCACATGGAGGTAAAGTAAAGTTATTTACGTCTTCAGATAGTTGGTGGTAACTAAGCGCATTTATAATAAACAATTTAAATGGTGGGATTCCCCCCGTAAGCGATGCCTCATGGAACGAAACAACACAACGCAGAGACAAAGAACGTAGTGGCAAATATAAACTGAAAACAGCTATTTCCAACAGTACTTCATTTTTTGTACTCGCTGATGCCAAGTGCCATCACAAAAAACACTAGTGTCTTACTTGGAGGGGTCAATTATTTTATAGATGACTCCTGCTCTGGCTGAAGCACTGGGCGCCCCTGTTGCCAAGAAATATAACTCACCTAGAGAGAGAGAGAGAGAGAGAGAGAGAGAGAGAGAGAGAGAGAGAGAGAGAGAGAGAGAGAGAGAGAGAGAGAGAGAGAGAGAGAGAGATGGAGATACAAGAGAGGGAGACAAACAACTCAACCTAAACGTTTGAACTTTAAATCTCATCACATTTTACCATATCTGCCTCCTCTTAATCCCTTGAAGATGAGAGAGAAAAGAAAAGAAGAAAATATAAGAGAAGAGAAGAGAAAAGAAAAGAGAAGTGATTCTTTCTGGCCAGCAGCGTACAATCATGCTCTACATTCAGATGTAATTGAAGACCGTCTGCTCTCTTTGAAGCTGTTCAGTTGGAACTAGCTTTGATGTGTGGAGTTCTGTTGTGCCTGCATGCCGCTGGAGAAGGTTAACCTTTCACTACCACACTACAGAAGGTTAACCTTTCACTACCACACTAGAGAAGGTTAACCTTTCACTACCACACTACAGAAGGTTAACCTTTCACTACCACACTACAGAAGGTTAACCTTTCACTACCACACTACAGAAGGTTAACCTTTCACTACCACACTACAGAAGGTTCTATATCATACTGGCTTCCGCTCAGCGTCATCTGCACTAACCTCACTTTGTGCATTGCACTGAATAAAAACGCACAATGTACCCTTACATACCAACATTCATCTGGCCACACCCCTATCCGCTACCTTCATAAGCAGGTGTGTGGCCACACACTCGCCTCCTTCTTCACTTTCACCACAAGGAAGTGCCTGTTATATACATCACTTGACGAGGTTGTTAAGCTGAAGAAAGTTGAGAGGAAAACGGAAGACAAGGAGATACGTTGACATTATATCTTTATTTTCTCTCTCACTATTTTTGAGAAAATACGGCGATATTGTCTTCGTCACTGGAGTGTCTGGAAGATGATGATCATTCTGACCTCCACCGGCTTTTTCGTATTAGGGGCTCGCGCCGCTGATATACTCCCCACCTGCAGTCCTCCTTGCTGCGGCTGGATAGGTATTGAACCTCCGGTTATACAGCTGGACTGTGGGAGGCACCGGCTGTTGTGAGAAACCGGTTGCTTCCGAGCTGGGTGAGTACTGTTTTGCTTGCAAGCACTAGTTGTCTGTTAACGCTATGGGGGTTAGCTGACAATTTTACGAAGGCTGGCCCCAGATTGGGGTCCTCTGCTCGGCTTCTTAAGTGACGGACGGAGGATCTTGGTCTGACGCCCATAATGGTCAACCTAGTGGGCCGTGGCCGAGACCTGGTTGAACCCGGGATTCTCTGGCCAAGCGGATGCTTCTCTGTCCCGCGCAGGCCCCATCTCTCACATGAATGTGGAAGTACACCCTAAAGCAAGAGGAAAAGTGGGCATGGATCTTCGTTATCGGAAGTTCCATGCTCAAGTCGGCTGCAGCCCATACGGGAATTGTGCCGACTCCGCTGCATGTCTGGTAAATCACTGTTGAAAACTGTGTGACATTTCTTTTTCTCTTCCCTCTTAGGATGGGGAGGGACTCAGGCGGCGGCCTGTCTGAAGTGTGACTTATTGTGTCGTTGTGTACCCAGTTCAGGTGATAGCTGCTTAGCTGGCGTGCTAGTTTGTGGCCTACTGTGTTAGCCAGTCAGCTGTTAGCTGCGGCGCTAGCTCGTTGTGTTCACTAGGCTAGTAAACGTTAGCTTGTTGCTATCAGTCGGGCGGCTGTTAGCTTAATGCTACACTGTTGAACATTACTGTGACTATAACATGCCTTAAACACTCTGACTACGACGTCATCTTTGACAGAGGATGTTAGTCGACCCTACACCCGGGTGCCATGCCAGCGAGGACTTCGTCAACATGGAGAACGGCGGCTGGGTGGCGTAGCGGACATTACCCTCGTCACCAACGCAGGAGATGCCGGGTTCGACTCGGTGTCCCGTTGACCAGTGTTGCAGTCCTCTCGGCCTGCGCTCAGGGTGAAGGTAGGAGTCCTGACCGGACTTTAAACACTTCTTCTTTTCTTCCCTTCTAAATGTTTTGTAATAACGATGTTTCCAAAACGTGTGTTGCTGCAATACATTGAGGATACGACGCGTGTTGTGTGTGAATTGTCTTGTCACTGGTATAGCTTCTCTCTCCATAGAAAATCGGCGTTGTTTTTACATGTGTGAAAATGAACTGGTTAGTTGTGATGAGAACATGTGTGTTCATGTAACGTTTGTAACGTGGGTGAACTCACAACTAAGAGGGTTAATTAACCTGTGAAGCTATGCTTAGTGACATGTGATTGAGGAATGAATCTTTTTCTCAGCCTGTGATGACAATGAACAGCATGTTCACATATTAACAGGGGTACCTGTTCAACCTGGTCGTATCAAGGGTAAGGTAGGAGGGGTGACCCCCCCGGTTTCCCTGGGGCTTCCCTCCTCCTCTCAGACATGTTTGTTTGCAATATATTGTGTCACTGTGTTTGTGGGGATACGATGTAACCCTCAGCTTAAGTTGCTGGGGTTGTGCTTCCGCTTGAGAAACTATTCTTTTCCTAAAGAAAAGGTTGTTTGGTCACTTATCATGTGTGCTTAGCAAGGCCTGTGGCCAATACGTAATCAAGGACTTATGTCTCTCTCGTTATGAAAAACTGCGTTCCTCTGTAGTAAGAGTGTACTTTTGCCATTTTTTGTTATGATGAAGGGTTGTGTGTGTCGTTGTGATCTACAACTGGGTTAGGTTTGGCCCACAGAAGCACATGTGTAAGTCTGGACCGGGGCTCTTAAAGAGGCCCTCTCTGTTCTGTGTTTTTTCCTTGGTAAAACTCAGATAGCAGGTTAGCACATGAGCTATGTGAAGCTGTTAGATGCTTCATGTAGCATGCTATGACTGGGTCATGCTCTACTTTGTCATTACATCGTATCAGGGGTGAGGGGTCGTAAAGGGGTGAACTGGTAAACCTTTCCTCCCCTTTTCTGATTGGTCAGGGGTTAAAACCCCCTGTCCTTCAGGGTTCCTGTCACGTTGCTGTTTGGCACGTTACAGGGTAGGGGGGGGGGGGGGGGGGGGTTCCTGGTCCCACGGCCTGAAAAATTGGGCGTGTGCACCGCGGAAATTCCCCCGCCATAGAGTACGTCACTGAGCGCGTTTCTATTGGTAAGACTTCCGTGAGTTGTTCAGGTTCCATGTTATGGATCTGTTTCAGGGAGTTGTCAGAGCTCCTCCTCACGAAGCTCCTCCTTAGGGAGAAGTGCCTTCTGTGAGTTCGGACTCTCCTTCCCAGTGAGGGAGCCTCCTCAGAGTTTCAGAGCCTCCTCCTCAGATTGTCAAGGTGAGTAGAACTTCAAAAAGGAGTTCTGCTCTATTGTATGTGTATTCGATTCAATTCGATTATTGAGTGTGTATTGGTTCAGTGCCTCCTCCTCGGAGGGCCCTAACCCAAGTGTTACATAGCTCAATGTTGCAATATTTTTTTTCAATCTATACAGCTCGCGTGGGAAGTCTCTCTGGGGATTCCCGTCTCCTCCCTGTGGCGAGGGTGGCGGGATGTAAAAATGAAAAAGAAATGTACCCTCAGCCACGTCACGTGGGATTCATGTCAGTCTGTGTTTTTTTTTTTTTTTTTTATCTTTTTCCCCCTCCATTTTCCTCCGATTTTCTCCCATCCCAATGTTAGTCGTATGCCAATTCTCAATCCCTTCCTGGTCGCTGCGCACTTACCCCCCACAGTCAGATCATCTGGGAGAGTGGAGGCTACCACGTGCTTCCTCCGACACACGTCCAGCCAATCACCGCTTCTTTTCACCTGGCAGCGCGGATTCTCATTGAGAGGGCGTAGCGTGTGGGAGGATCACACTATCCCTCTCAGGTCCTATCCGCGCTTAGCAGGCGCCCCGACCGAACTGTAGGAGTCGCTGTTTACAACGACCCGGACCCACCCCGCCAGCTTCTCCCACCCTCTAATACAGCCAATTGTATTAGTGTGAACGGCCAGCCAAGCTGGTGACAACCCCGGAGCTGTGAGCTGGATTCGAACAGGCGAATCCAGCTCACAGCTCCGGGGCTGGTGACGAACACATTCTCCGCTACGCCACCTAACCGCCTGTGTTTCTTTCTTTTTTAATAAAAAGAGGAAAGAACATGAAGCACGACGGCTCCTTGTCGTTCTCCCAGGCGACTTGGAGGAACAATGTCTAGTGTCTTGTTAGACTATCCATTGATGTGTTTGGGTCTCGACGCGTACATAGTGCTGGCTCGGGGTGTTTCTGATAAGAATCACGCATGAAGCTGGTACGCCTTGGTTGCTCGTTATTAAAACTGCGTTTTTATAGGGCAACTGGGATGGAGGTTTTCTCTTCCGAGCGCCTGTTACTAGGTCTCGACGAATTCTCGTTCATATCTGGCGGATGTTAATAGAGCAAAACATAGGTAGAGGGGTCTCACGCCCTTGGGGTGGGCCACTGAGCGTGGTACGAATGGGACCGTCTGGGTGGCGCCCTCTTTTCATGTTTTAGATCGACACGCGTACCTACCCCCTCTCTTGGAGTGGGGATGTCGGCGTGATTAGGGCACGGGACTGGTCTGGTCACGCTGGTCCAGGTCAGTTAACCCGTTGTCTGCCGGGGACGCAGATCTGCTGTTCTGGTACCCTGAGGGACTTGTGCTTTTTTCGGGGGGAAAAATTCCGGGTCGGCCCGGGTGTCACAGGGTTGGACGTTATGGAGACCCTTTGTTGGGTACATGTTGTACCCTGTGCTCCTTTTTCCTTTCGCCCCTCTCTTACGCATGGCGAAGAGGGGGCTGTTGGGGTGGTCTTATGGACCTCCTCTGGCATCCCTGTGTGCTTCCCGGGCCACCAGGCCTGGTCCGAAGTTGTGTTTCGTCGACCCGTACGCCTGGAATAACCCCTTTTTGAAAACTGAAACACTTGTACTGCGGTATAGCCAGTGTATACCCGCAGGTGTGTTTTGGAGTTTTTTCTTGAGGGGTTATAGGAACAACCACCGCATGTGGTACCAAGAGGGTGGTTGATTCCCTGGTGTGTTGGAGCAGAGTCAACTCCCGGGTTACCCGGTTGAGTGTGCCCCTGCACGTTCATGACGTCTGCCAATCGTGTCAGCCTTCTCTGCCTCGGCCCCTCTGGGTCGGGGGTTTTTGGTGGAGGCTTTTGTCATGGTGCGCAACAATGCCAGCATACGCCCCTTCCGCCGGGGGTGCTGTTTTCAGTTGACCCCTTTGGCGCCTGTCTCGTCCGCAGTGCTCCAGGCTCCGGTCAAATGCCTGCTGCCTGGATTAAGGGATCGACCCCTTCTGGGGTCGTCTCCCCGGTGCGATGCCTGCTCCCACTGTAGTGTAGCCTCTTGAGTGCTTCGAGTTACAGCCATGCTGACTGCCTGAGTGTGCCAGGGTCAGTGTGCCAGGCGGCGTGCTAGTGGGGAGAAGGGCCCGCTCTTGGAAGGGCCCTGTCCGAATACGCTGGCGATGTGGGGGGCGGTGTCACTAGTGACCGCCTGGTGAGGTCCGTCTCCCTCCCGTCCTCCAATAGGGGGGGTATCCTCCATTAGGGAGGGTCGGGGGGGCTCGGTCCTCCCCGGTTCTGATGGTTGTGGGGGGCCTCAGTGGGGTTAATTTGTCGAGCTTCAAGCTCCCGCTCAGCTCCCGTAGTGCAGACAACACTGAGCGGAAGCCAGTATGATATAGAACGTAAGGTTATGAATATAACCGTAGTTCTATGAATACTGGTGACGCTCAGCGTCTGGACGCCACTGCAGCCTTTGGTCTCGCCTTGTGGTGAAAGATTGGGAAGGAGGCGAGTGGCCACACACCTGCTTATGAAGGTAGCAGATAGGGGTGTGGCCAGACGAATGTTGGTATATAAGGGTACATTGTGAGTTTTTATTCAGTGCAATGCACAAAGTGCGTCACCAGTATTCATAGAACTATGGTTATATTCATAACCTTACGTTAACCTTTCACTACCACACTAGAGAAGGTTAACCTTTCACTACCACACTACAGAAGGTTAACCTTTCACTGCCACACTACAGAGGGTTAATCTTTCACTACCACACTACAGACTGTTAACCCTTTCACTACCACACTACAGAAGGTTAACCTTTCACTACCACACTACAGAAGGTTAACCTTTCACTACCACACTACAGAAGGTTAACCGTTTTTGCCATTCGGATACATTAAATATGAATATAGAATATTGGGCCTATAAATTACCTTATTATGGCCAAGTCACACATCTATGGATCGGGACAAATCTCCCCTTTCCAATGGCAGAGTTCAATCTGGATTTAGTACCACCAGGCGCCACTGACAGGGCAGCAAAACCGTAAATGAAATCTACTTTAAGTACAGTTACTTTTTTATAATGTAAATAGCTCTGTAAATAAACTAACTACGTTCTATTATATGTCAATAACGTTCAGGTTTGTTCGACCTGTGAGATATGATCCCGAAAATAATGTAACAAGAAAAAAGTTCATGCTGGAAGTCAGATGATTGACAGGGGCTGGTGTGAGCTGGGAAGTGTAGTTTTATGAAATTCGAAAGCCCATCACAAGCCCTGGGTCTCTTCTTTCATACTACCAGGGGTGTAAAGTACTCGAGTAATTGTACTTCGTTACAATACTTACGTACTGTTTTTGGGGATTTGTACTTTACTCGAGTGTTATTAGGTTTGTATACTTGGTACTTTTACTCCATTACATTTCAGAGAAAAAAAAACATACTTTTTACTCCTTTTTTTTTTGATCAAATTTTTTTTATTATTAATTACATGAAACAGGACAACACAATAACCACAGTAACAAAAAACATAACTTTCACAGGAGAATAACAAACAATAATAATACAGAATAATAAATTATAAAGACAAAAAGAAAAAGAAACAGCGTCCAACCTATCAAATATAGATGGCTACTTCAATAACAAAAAGGGTCTTCAAAACATGGCAACCTTTCCCCACCTTTACAAAGTGGAGTGACTTAAAAGATTGTTTATGAGAGTGTTGCCGCAGATTTACTGTAGATAGCCTAGGTCCCTTACACATGTTCAAGACTGCCAAACTTGCAGAAGGTAAAGTGTAAGAAGAAAGAAATTCTTCCTCCAAGTTGGTTGACAGGTCAATCAGTCTGCCAATATTAGTCTCTTGGGGAGATGGCATGTGAATTGACATATAGCGCAGAATAGCTAAATACCAACCCCCCCTAAAATCCCCCCAGTCAAAGTTAAGAAGGACAAGACAAAAACCAAGACAGACAAGACATTTCCTCCTCCCCCTCCCCAGAGACCGCCGGACCCCCCCGATCAAGCGCCCCAACCCCGCTCAGCCGCACACTGCGGTCTTTACCTTCTCAGCTGCTGCGAACCACAGGTCAATTCCAGCCTGCCCTACCCCGATCACCCGGGCCGTGGATATCTCAAGATAAATCACATCCAATAGAGTTAGGGACCAGTTAATCATTGTAAGCTTCTCAGGCTCCTTCCATCTCATTGCTATTAGCTTCTTCGCTGCTGTGACGCCCGCTAGGACAACCCTTTTCAGTTGTACGGACGCGGGTAGTGTCGTTATATCGTTCAGGAGTAGCGTAACAGCTGTGAATGGGATAGTTAAGCCACACAGATCTGAAAGTTTGTCCGTTATTGACCTCCAGAAGCGGGCCACTGGTGGGCAATCCCAATACATATGCATATAAGTGCCAGTGGCCTTTTGAGAGCACAAAGTGCACCGAGAGTCGGTTATCAGTCCCATAGCAAATAGCTTCCTAGGTGTAAGATAGGTCCTATGAATATAATTAAAATTAATTTGCTGGTGATTGGGGTTGCGGGAGGATAATGCCACATTTGCCCAAACATCATCCCAGTCAAACTCGGGGTCCAACTCCGGGATATCCACACGCCAGATTGTATCCAATGATAAATTTGTATACGTGGATTGAATTAAGAGCGTATAAAAGTCGGAGACAAACCCTCTGGATGTCGTCCTGTCCACTATGAGCCTGAGGAAGGGGTGTGGGTGCAAGGCTTGAGCCCACGGTACGCCATGCGCCCTCAGTGCTGACCTTAGTTGAAGGTAAAGAAAGAAGGACTCGCCGGGAAGATCATAAAATTCTCTTAAGTCCTGAAACGCACGGAGGCCGTTCTTATCATAAATATCCTCCAGAGTATGCACTCCCCTCCTTTGCCATTGAGGAATATTAACCGGCTTGTGTCCAACAAGTAATTGCTGGTTATTAAAAATTGGAGAGTCCAGGTGCCAAGGGCATTTAACCCCACACGACCTCTGTACATTACGCCACGTTTGGATCACGTGAGTTATGATCGGTCCATACCTCAGCCGGCATTTCGCAATAGAGACAGTGGAGTACACTACATCCTGCAATCTTAGCGGAGACACCGCCGCCGCTTCTAAGGAGCGCCACGATACAGCCTCTACAGGGTCTAGCCAGCACATCAAAGGTCTCAGTGAAAAGGACCAGAAATACAGTTTAAAATCAGGGATTGCGAGGCCCCCATCTTGTTTCCTACGTTGAGTAGTAGCCCTTTTGATTCTCGGGCGTTTGTTATTCCAGACAAACTTAGATACCATCGATTGTACCTTGCGCCAGTGGTCTATTGGAGGGGGCAGGGGGAGCATTGAGCTAATAAAATTTATCCTAGGCAGGATGTTCATTTTGATTATGGAAGCCCGGGCTTGTAAGGAGTTAGGAAGGGACGACCACCTGTCTAGATCCTGGCGTATTTTATCATAAGTACCCGTGAAGTTGTACTTAGTAGTTTGGTTCAGCGTGGGGAATATCTCTATGCCCAGGTATTTAAAATGTTCTACTATGGGGATATCAGCTGGTAGTCGTACCGCCTTGGCCAGTTCATTAAGAGGTAGGCAGGCTGATTTGTTCCAGTTAATCTTAAAACCTGACAATTTACCAAAGTCGTCGATTATCCTCAATAATTTTGTGGCCGACCGGGAGGGGTCGTCCATGAAAATCAGCAGGTCATCCGCATAGAGAGCAATTTTGTGTGGAGTATTGTTGACCATTATGGGGACGATGTCCTCCGATTGCCTAATAAATTGGGCCAAAGGTTCGAGGGAAAGCGCGAACAGTCCCGGGCTCAGAGGGCAACCCTGTCTAGAAGATCTGGAGACTGGAAAGAGTGTGGAACAGTTTTTGCCTGTCAGTATCATCGCAGACGGCAAGGCATACAGGACTTTAATCATATGAATAAAACTCTTTCCAAGACCCATGACCTCAAGTACCTTCCACAGATATGACCACTCAAGTCTGTCAAACGCCTTCATGGCATCCAAAGACAGAACTGTGGATGGAGTTGTATTGTCTTTACTGTTATCGATTACATGCAACAGCCTCCTAAGATTATCTGCAGCCAGACGCCCCGGGATAAAACCAGTTTGATCGCAGTGTACCAATACAGACATAAATCTCTGCAGGCGACGGGCCAGCACCTTGGCAAACACCTTTAAATCGGCCCCGAGAAGACTCAAGGGTCTATAGCTACCACAATCATTGGGATCTTTGTCCTTTTTGAGAAGTAAAGAAATCAACGCCATATTGACATCTCTTGAGAACTCCCCTTGTTCGATAGCGTAATTGATCATATCGAGCATCAATGGACCCAGTTGGTCCCAGAAAGCTAAATACACTTCGGGTGGAATACCATCCCAGCCTGGCGCCTTACCCCTCTGCATTTCAACAATAGTCTCCCTCAATTCTACGAGAGTAATCGGTCTCCCCAGTTCCTTGGCCTCTTCCTCAGAAATGTGGGGTATCTCAAGCCCGCCAATGAACGATTCAAATCTAGAGTCATCCAGATTACCCTCTGAGCTATATAACTGTGAGTAAAACTCTTTAAAAGTGTCATTGATCTTTTTCGAATCAGTAGTGACTGCACCCTGGCTCGTCCTAATCGAGGGGATATCTGAGAAATGATCATTTGATCGTATTTTCATTGCCAATAGATGGCTAGGTCTGGAGCCGTGAAAATAGTAATTTTGTCTTGTCCTATGTATCAAAAACTCAGACTGTTGTTTAAGTATGGAGTTTATTTCTTTTTTGACTATCTTACGTTGTGTGTTTAGTCGTTCATTATAGTCAGTTTGCAAGGATGCGTATAGGTCCGCATATAATGATTCCAGTCCTTCTAGCTTTTTTGACCGGGATTTTCGCAAATTGGAGGCAAATAGTGTGACATGACCCCTGATGAATCCTTTCAATGCGTTCCACAGGACCCTAGGGTCTTCTACTGTGCCAACGTTGATCTGCAAAAATTCAGCTAGTTTACTCCTGAACTCAGAACAGAAGTCATCGTTCTTTAGCAAGGTCGAATTAAAACGCCATCTGGGAGCTCTTGCGGAGAGCCTGCCAAAGGTTGCCGTAAGGAAAATCCCCTTGTGGTCTGAGAGAGCCAAGGGAACCAATGAGACATCGAAACTATCAAACATATTAGGGGACGCGAATGCATAGTCAATTCGAGAGAAGCTTTTGTGTCTGGCTGACAGGTGAGAGTAATCTCTGAGGGTGGGGTTGCATAAGCGCCAGAGGTCTGTGAGCCCTGTGTCTTTGGCCCACATCCTGAGGGCCTTAGAGGCCCGTTTCTGGTCGCTCGTTTCAGCGGGCCCGGACCTATCTATCTCCGCATCCCAGCACGCATTAAAATCGCCACCCACAATGAGAGCGTATCCATTAAGTTCCAACATATTCTTCGTGATTGTATTATAGAACGCTGAATCAAATGTGTTAGGAGCATACAATGCTATTATAGCCATCTTCCTATGCAAGAATTCAACTTTTGCTATAGTAATCCTTCCCTCCGTGTCCGACCATACATCCAAGATTTTGATATCAAGGTTACGTCTTGTAACTATGACTACTCCTTTCGTCTTATCATCGGCTGAGGATGAGGAGATAACGTGATATTGCCGATTTGCCAGTCTTGACACGTCACCTACCATTAAATGCGTCTCACTAAGGAGAGCAAGGTCAATATTTCTCCTCTTCAATAGCCAAAGGACACTGGCACGCTTGTGTGGGGCGTTAAGCCCTCCTGCGTTCCAAATTAAAATATTCAATTTAGCCATGGTCGAGCTTGTATAAGTGCGTAGAGAACATACCCGTGCAGCCAGGCTGAGTACAGAGGTGCCGATCCCGGCGGGCCCGGACGGTCAATCCCAGGAGTTCAGAGGAGGAACACTTACACATATATAAGACAACAGTACATAGAACACATAAAAATACCACCCCAGCTACAGCCCCCCCTCCTTCTACTCTAAACCCTAACCCACCCGTCCTACTATAAGTTCCTCTATACCCACTCTCCAATCCCCACCCTATGCCCCATCCACTGAGGATGGTCATCTTCCTATCACTTCCCACTAGAGACATGGATCAATAAGACGCTTCCCACTCCCACCCCCCTCTAGATAAACCCCTGAGTAAACCCCCACTAGTCCAATAAACACAAATAATAATAAAATAAAATTCAATAAAGATATCGGTCGAGACCCACCTGAGCCCTGGCCCCAACATGAGACAACCATAATGGTAAAAATAGCCATTATAAAATAATAACTCCGCATCAACCTGCAGCCCTCTATTTCCGAATCTGCGCTTCAACATCACATTGTTATAGCCCAAAAAGGTATAGGAAAATTCAAAACAAAATTAAATTAAAGCATCCCAGCCGATAGTCTAAGGCAGGTTCGGGTCACAGGTTAATTGTGCAAAATTGTGTGAACAGTGTCAATTAAACAATGACAAAAAAAAGGAGGAAGGGAAAAAAAAAAGTTATGGTCAAAGTGCACCCCTTTAGCCGTCCCTCTGATCAGGCACAACGGCTGAAATGACCTAACCTATGTAAGAATAGAATTAAACACAATCCTTCATTAATCAATCCGGGGATGGTAATAGGCAACACCTGACACCACCTGTCATCATACATTGTTTCAATAAAGATATCGGTCGGAGCAGTTAGTCCAAGGTAGGATCGAATCACAGTTAAATTGCTCATTCAAATGCCCTTAAAACAGCGACACTAATTATTATATAATTACTCAGCATCAACCCTGTAACCAACTACCTTGGAGTCTGCATATTAATGTCGCAACGTTATAGCATAAGTGGATCACGGAAAATTCAAAACACATTTAAGGCAGATTAGCAGTTAGTCCAAGGTAGGATCGGATCACAGTTAAATTGCTCATTCAAATGCCATTAAAACAGCGACAATAATTATTATATAATTACTCAGCATCAACCTGTAACCATCTACCTTGGAGTCTGCATATTAATGTATCAACGTTATAGCATAAGTGCCTCACGGAAAATTCAAAACAAAATTAAGGCGAGTCAGCAGTTAGTCCAAGGTAGAACCGGATCACATTTAAATCGCGCATATAGATGACATAAAAACAGCGACAATAGGAAAGAAACAAGAAAGGAAAAGAGGGTAATGGCTAGAGTGCAAGCCATATAACCATATAGCCATGAAGTGCAAGCCATACCCGACCCAACCGTTTATCAAATATTGTATATGCATATTCAACCGACCTTGGCATCTACTTTGGATCACCAAAGCTCAAAACAACCTGGATATAAAAATAAAAAGCATACCAGAAGTTAGTTAGGGACTCGGTCACTCTTGAACTGTGCAAACCAATGTCCCTTTGAACAGCAACGTAACCATTAACGGGTCTCGAATGTCTCAGCGCAGACCATAGTCGAAGCCCGCTGGCTAGCCCGAGGCTAGCGCGTAAGCTAGTGACGAATCCGGATAGCACGTTAGCCTACTATGTACATTGTTCAGCTAGCTCGTTAGCTTCCAAAGAGGCGATACACAAGTACGACCATGAGGTCAGCTTTAGCAAGTAACAGAAGTCATTGGGAAGCCCCGCTAGTTGGATGGGCAGAGGACAGTTAGCATGTCTGGGCATGACAGCAAGTGTTTGTGAATAGTCGACCTAATCAATGTATATAGGCCCAAACCGCCAAGTCACTCACCCTCCATAGATATCAAGCAACAGACTCGGGTGTCTCCGCGAGATATTCCTTCGCTTTAGCCAACGACCAAAACAAACGCTGACCACCGACCTTCTCCAACACAGATAGTTTCGCGGGAGCGAATAACGTGGGCCTCAGGCCTAGTTTCCATAGCTTAGTCAGGACCACCTTGTACTCGGCTCTCTGAGCTTGAACCTCCGGTGTAAAGTCCTCGAAAATGGCCACTTTGTGATCGCCAAGCCTCAGAGTACCCCTTCTGGTACGAGCCGACCGCATGATGATTTCTCTCTGTTGGAGTCTGTTCAGCTTGACTATGATGGGCCTCGGTTCTTTGTTCACGCCGGGAGAAAACCTGCCCGCTCTGTAGGCCGACTCACAGATAGGAGGCGAGGGGAGGACGTCCGTCCCTAGTATCTTCTGCAGCAGTTCGGGCATGGTCTCAGAGAGACGGCCTTCACCGCTGGTCTCCGGTGCTCCAACAATCCTGACGTTGTGGCGTCTATCCCGGGACTGCATCTCCTCCATCGCCGACTGTAGTTTGTTGACTTCAGCCTGCCTAGCCAGCAGGGCGGATTCAAGACCCGCCATCTTCTCACACTGTGATGATACCTCCGTCGTTAGCATGGCTAGTTCGTTAGCATTAGCCGATGAGGCAGCGTGAATCGTCTCCATCTTGTCTGTCAGCGGGACTACCGCCAGCTGTATTTCTTCTGATATCTCACGACGGAGGCTGATACAGAAATCCGCCAACGCTTTCTTCTGTGCTTCAGCGATGCGTGCCTCAGAGTCTGCGTGTACTTTCTTCTGTGCTTCAGCGATGCGTGTCTCAGAGTCTGCGTGTAGCTTGGTCATGACCAAGAGCACAGCTTCGCTTAACTCCCCGACAGCGGGAGACGGTGCGGCCATGCTCGGCGGTGCCGGTGTCGTGCCTAATTCTTTCATGGCTCTGGTTTCCACCCCCGCCATCGTAGAAAGTCGAAAAAAGTTGATGAATGTATACTAAACACGACGACCTAGCAAACAGATAAAAAACAAATAAAAATAAAATAAAGACTAATGGGGAGAAACGTATATTCAGCACGGTAGAAGGGAGCTCATGTGAAACACGTCTACTCCATGATCGCTCAGCTCCGCCCCCACTTTTTACTCCTTACATTTAAAATGAAGACCTACAAAGTACAAAGTACAAATCTTGCAGGTCCAACTATTTGAATTAGTATATTTGTTTCTCTGGCCGAACTAACGTTAACGTTAAATAATCCTGCGTCCGCACTTTATTTAAAAACAGCCAATCAAATCCACATCAATGGAAAAGGAACCCACCCATACCCATGCTGATTGGTCCTTGTGCAAGACTAGAAAGCGGGGATCTTTGATTAAACACCTGCTATCAGAAGAATAGACAGTCAGAAAAAAAGTTTTTACTTTTACTTTTTAGTACTTAAGTACATTTAAAAGTAGAAACCTTTTGACTTTTACTCAAGTGTGTTTTTAGCCAGATACTCTGACTTTTACTTGAGTAAGATTTTGAGACGGTACCCATACTTTCACTTAAGTATAATTTCTGGGTACTTTTTACACCCCTGCATACTACACACACACATATTTCCATCTAATTCATCCGGTTTCCGCCGGGATGCGCCGAGATATTTATGAACCTGTATTTCGCTAATAACACTTAAAATCATTGGTAAACAAATGTAGTGCTGAAAATATACAATTTGACTGCTGTTTTGATAGGGTTAGGTGTTAGGGTCTTTATCTTGGCTACATTTGAAGACAAATAAAACCTACATTAATTAATACAACATTCTACATTGTTGTCTGTGGCTACGTTTGGACTGCACTTAAAATTGACATGTCTACAGTATGTAGTTTGTCATATTGTTATTTGTGGTCATGTTTTGTTGGCCTATTGCTTATCTGTCTGAGACCAAGGACCACAATGGAAATAAGTCTTGACTTTTCTGTGTTTCATCCTTGATGTTTTTTTTAATCTTGAATTTATTTAAATATCAAATCAAATCAATACAGACTGTATTGATCTATTTATGGCGTGAAATGATTGTCGGTCCGGTACCAGACCACTTGGGCTTAAGGGGATAATATCACTTCCAGCTCTGTCACTGTCCTCTCTCAAATACCATGCAGTCCCCTAAAAAACGTCCCAGGCAGCTAGACATGCTTCTAACCTCTTGGCACCCCCTTCCTCCTAATGGGCGACTTCAACCTGCCTGACTCATCTCAGTCAGACACAGTGGTGTCTCTCCTACAATCCTTTGACCCGACTCCCACTGTCATGCCTCCCACTCACAAAGCAGGCAGCTCCTTGGATCTCATATTCTCCCGTGATTCCAGCATAATTAACCTCTTAAGATTTGGGCAAAAATGGGGCTAGTTCTTTTTTTATTTTACCATTGCATATCCAAAGTAATATGCGATTTATTATACTCTATCCTTATAGCACATGCATGAGTCTGGTCTCTTTTGAAAGGTAACATTGTGAAGTTTCTTACACAACAATGACACTTTGAGTGCTAATGAAATAGAGTAACAGAGGTGTGAACACATTGAAGTAAAGGTTTTGTGTACTCACATTTATTTTTACTGGTTGCCAGATGCCTGTTTTTAAGTTTGAGCTAAGAGGTAGGAGCTGGAAAACATAATGGTTCCATAGCCTGAAGTCGTATGTAGTACAGGTCCAAAGTTTATAAAAATCGCATGCAAAAGTAGTGTTTCACAAAGGTTTTTGTTAGGGATGTCCCGATCCGATCACGTGATCGGGATCGGGGGCCGATCACGTGATTTTCAGAAGATCGGGATCGGGAAAAAAAATTATAAAAGATCAGGAGTCAAAATATATATATATATTTTTTTACTTTCTTTTTTTATTCAACAAACATACGTTTTAAACTCATACTGAGGCCTTAGTTTTGGTTTTAAATTACATATCATCATTCATTTATTTATTGTCACACAGAGCAGAAGAATTTGACAAAACAAACGCATTTCCTTTGATTTAATTATACATCAAATGATTTATGTCAAGGATGAGGGACTATTAGTTGCAGAACTTGCAGTCACCTGATTTTTACAGACGATGGCGCCATTGCTCTATGTATGTTATTACCATCTCATGAAGCAGCAGGTTGGTATAATATTGTACTCGGGGAGGTAAGGAGGAAGAGTTTTTAGATTAGGTTGCAATGCCTCGCTTGAATGAAGTTAACTTTTCACCTGGATAACGTCAATATTTGCTTTGTGACTGAGGATTATCGTCTGCGTTTCAGACCAAAATGGAGCAAATCATTACGTAAGTCGAACACTGTGAATGTATACTAATGTGCAAACAGATTGAAACGTTGAATATTTCTCGTATGAAGCACATTTCTCAGGGTGAATGTAATGTGAGCCACCGGCACTCAAGCCCCTCGAGGGACTATTAGGCAACGCTTGGCCAGTTTCTGACAAAAATGCGTCAAATTGGTTACTAATGTGAAAGATCGGATCGGGCAAGATTGGTAACACCCGTCTGAGATCGCTTTCGGAGCAGACGCTCGTTGGCTACAACGGTGGTCAATAATTTTCACCATCAGTGGTGACTGGTCAGTTCAGGACCGCTCACAACCGGACATGGTCACGGCTTGTCAAATGACGCTCGCCGGATGTTTCGTCTTGTAACTGGAGAATGGAATCATGCAATAGTTTGAGTGAGGTGACGATCGAAAGGCGGCAAATTCAACTTTCCAACAATGTATTGGTTGATCGGCTAAAACGCAGCCTGGAGCCGGCAGACGAGCGCAAAGTCCTGCGACATGTGCGCAAGTGTGTGACGCCCAGAATACGGGCCATCCGATCCTTAAGTGGTTAATACCAGGGTAACTCCCCTCCATTTATCAAGACACTTCTTTATATCCTTCCCACTAACCCCAAACCATCCACTCCGACCCAAACCGCCTCAGTCAGACGCAACTTGTGCTCTTTCCCCCTCCACCCTCTCCTCCGACATCCTATCCACTCTACCTTTGAGTGACACCTTCTCTGCTCTCCCCCCAGATACGGCAACCTCCTCCCTTCTCTCAGCCCTCTCAACCTCCTTCGACAAGCTCTGTCCCCTCGCCGAGAAGCCTGCCCGCCAATCCCAACCCAGTCCATGGCTGTCGGATGCAGTGAGAGAAGAAAGACAGGCCCTGAGAGCGGCCGAGAGGAAGTATAAGAATAAGAACATATATAGTAGAATAAGAATATAGTAGAACAAGAGCATACAGTACAATAAGAGTGTATAGTAGGTTAAGATCGTATAGTAGAATATGAGTGTCTAGAATAATAAACACATATAGTAGAATAAGCATGTATAGTAGAATAAAAGCGTATAGTAGAATAAGAGGATATTGTGGAATAAGAGCGTATTGTGGAATAAGAGTGTATAGTGGAATAAGAATATATTGTGGAATAAGAGCGTATATAGTAAATTAATAGCATATATTAGAATAAGAGCGTATAGTAGATTGAGAGCATATACTGTAGTAGAATAAGCATGTATTGTAGAATAACAGCATATAGTAGAATAAGAGCATATAGTAGAACAAGAGTGTATAGTAGAATAAAAGCATATAGTGGAATAAAAGTGTACTTGTGAAAGAACACTCTACTACTGAGGGCAGACGTGAAATAAACAAGCATCTGAACACAGGAAACCAAGCCTACTTAAGGGCACTGCACACCTGACACCAATCAGGTGCCAATCAAGCCCACACACCTGCCATGTCACATGGCAATTAACTGGTGTCTGGTGATTGACAGCTCACAAGAGAAAACACAAAATACATCCATAGCACACATGAATACACTTTTATAGTATGGAGAGAAGAATTACCAAATCAGAAATTTGTATATTCAAAATGAACATATATCTTTGTATATTAAGGCTACGTTTAGACGGAGAGAGTCTGAACAGAAACTGCAAAAGTCGTCTTACGGTCTCACTTTTAATTTTGCGTTTAGACTAGCGTTTTGGGATGGAATTCTCCGTGCAGACGAGGCTGTAACAACTCGAGACGACTGAGCCCCGCTGTCACACGATTGGCACATATGTCACATGACGTGCTGTGAAGACCCGCCCTACTCTGCCTCTGATTCGCAGACTGTGGGTGGGGAATGTGATTGGACCAAAGCAGAGTCACTCACAGACAGTGGGTCCAGTCACGCCGCGGGACAGATTCTTGTGTATTTAAAAGTACTGCCAATGTAGCCTTCAGGTGATCGCCATGGATAGATTCAGACATGCTTTGTTTACGCTTCTAGGCTACTGGCGCATGCCTGTGATGTAAGCAGTACGCGCGACGAGAGCCTTGACAACCCTTTCGTCATCGTTTTATGCGGTTTGACAGTTTAGATGATAGCGCAAAGGTTTATCGTTTCTAGGAATTCCACCCTGGAAGGTAGTCTCACTTTTTTGCGGTTTCACCCCGTAAAAACGCCGTTTCCGTATAAACAAAAGGCACATCCGAATCTTTTTTTGTGCGGATTCACCTGCTAGCGTTTCCGTCTAAACAGGGCCTAAGTGTCCTAAAAGTACATTTCTATTCATATGTACTTGTCTGTATTTTTGGTAGTTCTTATGTTCTTTCATGTATGTTTAGTATGATAGTCATTAATATGCGTGTAATACACTTAAATAGTGTTTAAATATGTTTACAAATCATAAGTTGTACTTTAGTATACCTATTCAAAATAATCAAAAAACTTAATCAAAGATACATTGAAAGTATACTTTCAATATATTTACACACATCTTCATTACAATTAACAGACTTGAGTACAAGTGTTTACCTTTTTAAAAAAAAAAATTATTATCTTGTCCCCCCTTCTTTTTCCGTTTCTCTCCCCTCCCAATGTTAGTCGTTATGCCAATTCCCAATCCCCTTCCTGGTCGTTGCGCACTCTACCCCCTACCGTCGGTCTGGGAGGGCGGAGACTATCACATGCTTCCTCCGACACATGTGTACCCAGCCCACCACTTCTTTTCACCTGGCAGTGCGGACTCTCACTGGGAGAGGTCACACTGCCTCCCTCCAGATCGCGTGAATACTTTCGGCAACCAACATGCCCTTCCGCGTTGCTCTGATTGGCCGAGCGAGGACATGCGCATGAGCCCCTCAGAGGCAGGAATACTAAGATCCCCTTAACGCAATTTATACAAATGAAAGTATTGATTACGCCGTAACGAATCATTAAAAAAATATACCGTTAACTGGAATATGTTGTTTCTTTAAACATATGTTTGATTATGTAATTGGTTTGTCATGACAAATCAATAGAAAATCGCGATTTACCAGGTGGCTACAACAACACACAGTAACTGAGTCATTCCACCAATCCGGTCCGATTTGAGTCCCTCTGATGTTTTTAAGTGTCTTTTTATTTAATCAGTTACCAAAATGTGCTTTGAAATGCTATTTATTTCAGTTGCAATGTCCTCTTTAATAAAGTGTAAAAACATTGCATGAATGTAATTTTTTTTATTATGCATTATGTTGTTATTTCAGTTGACACCATGTATTTTGACATGTCCCTTGTGGCATTTCATGAAAATGTATTTGGGATATGACCAAGAAAATCTGTAAAAAGTCCATACTTTTTTCCATGAACATACACATCCATCTGTGCTGTTAATGCTGGTAATGATTTATTTCAAAATAAATGAATAATTATTCATTAAAATAACATTATTCAGTCTGTCCCTCAGTAACCCTCAACCCTGTTACACTGAGCATTCTCCCCCCCACAAAAAGAATGGTTCAATCCATAGAAGCATGTGAAACAGGAAGTGACAACTTTGAAGTCTTTTGGAGAACACAACACCAGAAACAGGCAAGTAGCTACCTCATTGCAATATGTTTTCAGTCATTTATCATGTAATATTATGGTAGTCAAGCATAATTACTCAACACCGTTACTTGAAAAAAATATAGCAAACTATTATTTGTGAATATGATCTTTGTTATAAAAAAAATTTGATGCTTTCTTAATATCATGCATGCCATGTGCTCTCCTGGTATTCACCACATGTGGAGTAGCAACCATTTTGTGCAAAAAAATCACAACCCTGTTATACTATATACGTTTGAATGTAACGTTTGAATGTAACAGGCTTGTGAGATTGTAACAGGGTTGTGATTTTAACACTGATTTTGAAGTTATACAATAATAGTTAAATTAATTATTGAGCTTTTTCAACATGCTTATGCCACATACATATTAATTGTAATGTGCATGTTGCTGTGTGTGTGTGCTCACACGTTACCCTAGACTCAACCCTGTTACAGCTACATGTTTATTAATAATTTCTTTAAGTTTATGAAAAACAAATTCAACTTTTGAATAATTTTGTCTGAAACGTTTAGAGCAAACATAAGAATATCGATTTTAGTTCAAAATCTGAGGTCAAATCACATTTCTGATGAAAAAGCTTGCGGCCGCTGTCAAAAAAGGCAAATTTCAGGGTTCAGAATAGCAAAAGTGTAGGATTTTACGAAATTTTTAGACGAGCAATTATAGAAATGGTGTGAAGGACATCTAATTATTATAGAAATGTTGACTTTAGCACAAATACATGTTTTAATCTTATTCAGAGAGCTTCCAGAGTGTCCGTAACGGGGTTGAAGAATAATGGTGTCCATATCATACAATAATGACCAAAAATAATAGAGATTTCATGCCTGAGATGGGAAAATATATTTTTCTGGAAGTTAAATATGTCATTCATCTTGAGGGGTGTTCAGAAAAGTAATACCTCTTGGTAAAAAAAAATAATCCCAAAGTCCAAATCGGACTGGATTGGTGGAATGACTCAACTACATGCATCATTGTTTACAATGAACGGTGGGGCGTATCGAAAGGACTGGACACGGACGTGTTAAACAGCAATCAATTAATTTAATATAACAGTCCGGTTCTGTGTTTGTTTGTGACTGTAGATTGTTGGTGAACAACTAACTTTAGGTTAGTTTAACGCGTCCGTGTCCAGTCCTTTCGATACGCCCCACCATTCATTGTAAACAATGATGCATGTAGTTACTGTGTAAATTGCGATTTTTTATTGGTTTGTCATGACAAACCAATTACATAATCCAACATATGTGTAAAGAAACAACATATTCCAGTTAACGGTATATTTTTTTAATGATTCGTTACGGCGTAATCAATACTTCCATTTGTATAAATTGCGTTAAGGGGAGCTTAGTATTGCTGCCTCTGAGGAGCTTGTCGTGGCTAATGCGCATGCGCGCGCTCGGCCAATCAGAGCAATGCGGAAGGGCATGTTGGTTGCCAAAAGTATTCACGCCTCCAGATCCTTCCCTCGCTGTGCAGGCGCCCCGACCAAACTGTAGGAGTCGCTGTTTACAACGACCCGGACCCACCCACCGGCTTCCCTCCCGCTGACTCTGCCAATCGAGCCAGTATGACGGCCGGCCAAGCCGGAGGCAACGCTGACAGCTGGATTCGATACCAGTGTCTCTTGCGTTGGTGACGAGCGCTTAGTCCGCTGCGCCACCCAGCCGCCACAAGTGTTTACATTTAAGTGGTTTAAATTTGAATATTCAAATTATACTTTCTGAATACATAACAAGTATACTAAAGTATACTACTGTAAGTACATTACATAAAATAAAATTAAGTATAAATTTTTTTTTATCTTTCGTTATTTTATTATTATCTTTTTTTACACAAATAGCCAGACACAGACAGACACGCCCAGACTCTCCAGTCCTACCTGCTTCGTCCTCAGCGAAAGAGATGATGTATTTGTAGTAGCTGTTGATGAGTCTAGGGAAGCGACAGGTCTGATCTTTGCCCATACACACCTCCCTGTAGTCCCATTCACCACTGGTAGAGTTCTCTCTCAGAGACATCAGACGGCTGCACACCACACACACACACACACACACACCACACAAACATGGATAGAGAGACAGACACACACACACACACACACACACACACACACACACACACACACACACACACACACACACACACACACACACACACACACACACACACACACACACACACACACACACACACACACACACACACACACACACACACACACACACACACACACACACACACACACAGAAAGACACACACACAGAGAGACACACAGGGACACACACTTTTTTCCATCAGCATCACCACAAAGATGCAAATACATTTTGGCAACAGAAGTAAATAATTGTATAGAGGATAAAGTATAGAGGATGGGCCTGTGTTTGCCTTTGACCACTGATTTAAAACTATCCAGACAAAAAGGTCCAGTTCATACAAAAAAATCCATATAACGATATAACCACTTCCTAATATTTTCCACCTAATCATTAACTGCATACAGGTCTGGAAGTTGGTCCTCATTTGACACAGTCAGTTATTAATTAAGTATTTTTGATCCCTTGCAAATCTGGACTGACCAATGAGCTCCGCCATCTGTCGCTAAAACTGTGGATATAAACCAATGTGTGTCATCATCAATGTTTTACAAACTGTAGATTATCATCACACACCCACTCATGAAGTCCCCAAAGATGTAGAGGCCGTTGAGGTTAGGCATCTGACAGCCTCTGTAGATGTAGCCTCCAGTCACTGACTTCCCCAGCTTGTGGGGATAGGCAAAGATAGGCAGGATGTCATCTGGAATACAGGATACGGTTAGGTTACATTGACTGAGGTTAGGTTACAGTGACTGGGTTTAGGAGGACAGTGGTAGCTTGCACTGTAGGGGTAGGCACTAGGCAGGCAGGCAGGCAGGCAGGCAGGCAGGCAGGCAGGCAGGCAGGCAGGCAGGCAGGCAGGCAGGCAGGCAGGCAGGCAGGCAGGCAGGCAGGCAGGCAGGCAGGCAGGCAGGCAGGCAGGCAGGCAGGCAGGCAGGCAGGCAGGCAGGCAGCAGTCATCTTTCGCCTCGACTACTGCAATGCACTGCTTGCTGGCCTTCTGACCACCGCCACTAAGCCTATTTAACTCATTCAGAATGCAGCCGCGCCCGCCTGATCTCAAACCTACCGAAGTCAGCCCATGTCACCCCACTTCTTAGAGACCTGCACTGGCTCCCCATTGCAAAGGAAATGGCTCCCGCCTACCTCCGGTCAATGGTCTCTAACTACACACCCTCAAGACCCCTACGCTCTGCATCTTCTGGTCGTCTCAGACCCACTCCTATCCGAGCTCCGGGAGGGTCATCAAGGAGAAGCCGGCTATTCTCAGTCCTTGCCCCACAATAGTGGAACGAACTTCTCACCACAGTTAGGACAGCTGAAACCCGACCAATATTTCGCCGTCGACTAAAGACACACTTCTTCAATCAATATATGAAAAAATATATATAACCTTAACTGACCTTACTGTCATGCACTTGTCCTAATATACTAACCTACACTGTAGCACTCAACACTTTGATGAACATTGTTACTCAGCTTATAGAGTTGTGCCCTTCCTGATGACTTGTCGTACAGAACTTGTAAGTCGCTTTGGATAAAAGCGTCAGCTAAATGACTAAATGTAAATGTAAATGTACAAACAAAGATATGAAGGATGTAAGGTATGCATGATGTTGTTACAGTTAAACTGACTTTGGTTGACAGACGGATGGACGGACGGGCAGAGAAACAGACATGTCTATAGATAAACAGACAGACAGACAGACAGACAGACAGACAGACAGACAGACAGACAGACAGACAGACAGACAGACAGACAGACAGACAGACAGACAGACAGACAGACAGACAGACAGACAGACAGACAGACAGACAGACAGACAGACAGACAGACAGGTATGGTCTCACCTAAAGAGGAGTTCTGACACATCTTGCGGTCGTAGCAACTGAAACCTTCCTTAGCTCTCCAACCGTAGTTCCCCCCTGGAGAGAGGTTAGCATAAAAACATTAGTTCCCTCCTGGAGAGAGGTTAGCATAAAAACATTAGTTCCCTCATAGAGAGAGGTTAGCATAAAAACATTAGTTCCCTCCTAGAGAGAGGTTAGCATAAAAACATGACTTCCCTCATAGAGAGAGGTTCGCATAAAAACATTAGTTCCCTCCTGGAGAGAGGTTAGCATAAAAACATTAGTTCCCTCATAGAGAGAGGTTAGCATAAAAACATTAGTTCCCTCCTGGAGAGAGGTTAGCATAAAAACAGTAGTTCCCTCCTAGAGAGAATAAAAACATGACTTCCCTCATAGAGAGAGGTTAGCATAAAAACATTAGTTCCCTCCTAGAGAGAGGCTAGCATAAAAACATTAGTTCCCTCATAAAGAGAGGTTAGCATAAAAACATTAGCTCCCTCCTAGAGAGAGGTTAGCATAAAAACATGACTTCCCTCATAGAGAGAGGTTAGCATAAAAACATGACTTCCCTCATAGAGAGAGGTTAGCATAAAAACATTAGTTCCCTCCTAGAGAGAGGTTAGCATAAAAACATGAGTTCCCTCATAGAGAGAGGTTAGCATAAAAACATTAGTTCCCTCCTAGAGAGAGGTTAGCATAAAAACATTAGTTCCCTCCTAGAGAGAGGTTAGCATAAAAACATGACTTCCCTCCTAGAGAGAGGTTAGCATAAAAACATTAGTTCCCTCCTAGAGAGAGGTTAGCATAAAAACATTAGTTCCTTCCTAGAGAGAGGTTAGCATAAAAACATGACTTCCCTCATAGAGAGAGGTTAGCATAAAAACATTAGTTCCCTCCTAGAGAGAGGCTAGCATAAAAACATTAGTTCCCTCATAGAGAGAGGTTAGCATAAAAACATTAGTTCCCTCCTAGAGAGAATAAAAACATGAGTTCCCTCCTGGAGAGAGGTTAGCATAAAAACATGAGTTCCCTCATAGAGAGAGGTTAGCATAAAAACATGACTTCCCTCATAGAGAGAGATTAGCATAAAAACACGAGTTCCCTCATAGAGAGATGTTAGCATGAAAACACGAGTTCCCTCATAGAGAGAGGTTAGTTCCCTCATATGCCCCTTTTCCACTGCATGGTACGTCCTCGACTCGACTCTACTCTACTCAGCATTTTCGGTTTTCCATTGCCAAAATACCTGGAACCGGATACTTTTTGGATTCTTTTTTAGTCCCTGCTCTGTCGAGGTTCCAAGCGAGTAGAACTGGTACCAAAAAAGTGACGTGAAACACTGCAGACCACTGATTGGTCAGAAGAGAGAAGCGTCACACGTTGGAGCATCTGCACAAAAACAGAAAGCCGCCATCTTTAATGCCTCGCATAGGATTTCATTATTTGTTTGCAGCAGGAACAAGTGCAATAAACAAAAAAGGATACATTCACTGTGTATTCTGCCTCATTTATTGATGAAACAAAACCAACATCAACACAATTTACCACAGAGCGGAGAGTTTACTCTCACAAAAAGATTGCTAATTTGTTAGCTTATGTGATTGCGTTTTACCGTTAGCATTTGGCTAGCGTGCACAGATCAATATAACTCGCTATTGATTGTTTGTACTAGTAACGTTAAAGCTAGTAGAATAGACACAACGTGAGGTAATCATCATCATCCATTTTAAACCGGTTATTACCTAATGCTAATGTTAACGTTAGTAGAATAGACACGAGAGGTAGCGTTAACGTTAGCAGAATAGACACGAGAGCAGTGGCGGCTCGCCACTAGGGGCGCTCGGGCGCCGCCCCCCCTCAGGCCCCTGGTTATATGAGAGAAGAACAAGAAAAAATATTTGTTTGTTTTTTGTTTTATAGCCCTATAAATAATATAAACATGTTTAAAATGAATAATATTTACTCATTTTAAGTATGTTTGTGTTTCCAATGCACAATATAACGTTAATATATAAAATAAAAAATACTCGTTTTCCTGAACAGGAAGTGACTCACTTTTTTTTATTTTTTTTTTTTTTGGCCCGGGCTAGACGCAATAGCGCTCTGAGTGCGCGTCACTGTTTGATCGCTGTATCCGTCGCAGCCAATCAGTGCGTAACGCGTTGTGCGTTGAAATATGACTATTATGTTGGAATCCGGGCGCGATTTGAAGCGGTCTAGGCAGCAGCGTCAAGAATTTCTGTAGCCGCATTTCGCGGAGACGCTCTCTGATTGGCCGACGTCAGTTTTTTTTTCCGTAGCAGCATTTCGCGGAGACGATCTCTGATTGGCCGAATCCAATTTCTATGTTCCAATTCTAGCTTGGTGGTCGAGATAGTTGTGTTGTTGTGACTGAGATGCGAGCTATTTGTCTTAGAGCGTGACTGCAAGTTCTTTCGACGGTTAAGCTTAGGCACTCTTTCAAAGTTGGTTAAGGTTAGAGTTTGTCTTAGAGCATGGCGATAGAACGCCAGGTAGTTTGCAGTCTGTTCGACGCGGAAATGGACAAAGAAATCAAGTACTGTCTTGTTGTGGTGCTAACAGCTAACAAGCTATATGGCGGATCGGATGCAGTCTGGACAGTGGACAGTGGTCTGGATATACATCATCAACAGCGGATTATACACTTTATCAAGCCCACCACGTTTCAATTAAACAAAGTGAGTTTATGCTGTTGTGAGATGCAGCTATTTGTTGTTATCTCACACAGTACTTGTGAGCTATAAGCTATATATGGATGCAGTGTGGAGGGACATGCACAATGGACAATGCCATGGAGTGGATATATACTTTATCAAGCCCTGCTGCCTGCTCTGCTGTCAATTTAACAACAACAACAAGGTAGATTTGCAATACTCTGTCTTAGCTGGTGAGTCGCGATCTTTTTCGCTCTCTCTCGCTCTCTCTCTCTCGCTCTCTCTCTCTCTCTCTCTCGCTCTCTCTCTCTCTCTCTCTCTCTCTCTCTCTCTCTCTCTCTCTCTCTCTCTCTCTCTCTCGCTCGCTCGCTCTCTCTCTCTCTCTCTCAGCCACTCAGCTAACGCTTCTCTCTCTCTCTCTCTCTCAGCCACTCAGCTAACGCTTCTCTCTCTCTCTCTCTCTCTCTCTCTCTCTCTCTCTCTCTCTCTCTCTCTCTCTCTCTCTCTCTCTCTCTCTTTCTAACTTTTCTATTTATATATTGAGTTTCAAGTTGTGAATTAGACTGTACTTTATTTGACTGGTTGTTGTGTGTTGTTGTAGTAACAGCTGAGCGACTCGTTCATAAGAGCCGATTCATTGCCGTGAGCGTGAGTCGAATTGCTCACGTCTTGCCATGAGTCGGTTGCGTGGTACATGTTTGCAAAATGTTTTGGTATAGCGCCCCTAGTGGAGAAAAATCCAGCAGCCGCCACTGCACGAGAGGTAATGTTAACGTTAGCGGAATAGACACGAGAGCTAACGTTAGCTGTAGGCTCAATTTGCCTATCTAAGCCAGGATACGTCTTCAACGCGCTCACACCACATTGACTTGGGCTGTCTTGTTACTCACTGTTTGATGTTGTTGATAGTTGCATCCGATGGGTTCGAACCGGTTGAGTTTTATGGAAGGAGTTGCGTAAAGTTTCAAATAATAACGGGGCAAACAAGTGAAACAAAACAGGCTCCAGACTTGTACTAAAAAGGTTTCAAAACAAACAGGCGCAGCAAAAGGGTTTCAAATAAACTCATAATGATTCTAAGCAAAGTCTTTCTTTTCAGTCTTTCATTCATTCCATCTGCGCTGTGTGTGTGTGTAGCAAGCGAGCGGTTAAAAAACTGTTTCTCGTCTGGCGTGCGTTTACACACAGCTGTGCCATAATTAATAGGAGCACCATGGTGCCATTTTACGAGGCGACCAGTGGCGGCGCTATTTAGTCAAAACTATTAAATCAAATGAAATGGCTCCTACATTAGCGTTAGCGGAATAAACACACCGAGAGTCTGGTTAATGTTGTTATTGATTGAAAACTGTGTTTTACTCTGGCTTGCTCCAAGCCCCCACGGACATAGCTATGCTGACGGAGCTCATGCTGTACGCCAGCGGCCCCGCCTCACGGAGACAAACGGAGTACTACCTGCAGTGGAAAAGCAACGAAATACCAGGAACCTAAAGCGAGTAGAGTAGGGTAGAGTCGAGTAGGTACTAACTATGCAATGGAAAAGAGGCAATAGAGAGAGGTTAGCATAAAAACATGAGCTCCTTCATAGAGAGAGTTTAGAATAAAAACATTAGTTTCCTCCTGGAGAGAGGCTACCATAAAAACATTAGTTCGCTCCTGTAGAGAGACTAGCATAAAAACATGAGTTATCTCCTGGAGAGAGGCTAGCATAAAAACATTAGTTATCTCCTGGAGAGAGACTAGCATAAAAACATTAGTTATCTCCTGGAGAGAGGATAGCATAAAAACATTAGTTATGTATCGTAATGGATCTCGCTCGGCGTCACTTCCGCACTGTACCTCGCTTGTGCACGTGCACTGAATAAAAATTCCACAATGTACCTTTACATCCCAATATCCGTCTGACCACACCCCTATCAGCTTACCTTCATAAGCAGGTGTGTGGCCACCCACTCGCCTCCTTCTTCGCTTTCACCACAAGGAAGTGCCTTCGGTAGATCCCCACTTGACGAGGTTGTTAGTAGGAGAAAGTTGGAAAACAAGGGATACGTTGACATCATATCTTTATTTTCTCTCTCACTATTTTCGAGAAAATACGGCGATATTGTCTTCGTACTGGAGTGTCTGGAAGATGATGATCATTCTACACCTCCACCGGTTTTTTCGTATTGGGAGTTCACGCCGCTGACATGCCTCCCAACTGCAGTCCTCCTTGCTGCGGCTGGATGGGGTAAAACCCTCCAGCGACACAGCTGGACTGTAGGACGCACCGACTGTTGTGAGAAGCGGTGGGTTCCAGGTTTGGTGAGTAATGTTTGCTTGCGAGCACCACTTGTCTGTTAGTGCTATGGGGGCTAGCTGACAATGTTTACGAAAACCGGCCCCAGATTAGGGTCCTTTGTTCAGCCTTTTAGGCGACGGCAGAGGATCTTGGTTTGAAGCCCATTATAGCAACTAGTGGGCCACGACCAGTAACTGGTGATCCCAGGATCTCTGGACGAGTGGATGCTTCTCTGTCACCGTATAGGCCCCATCTTTCATATGCAAATGAGAGTATATCCTAAACGAGGAAATGTGGGCATGGATGTTCGTTATCGGAAGTTCCATGTTCAAGTCGGCTACAGCCCAGATGGGACTTGTGCTGGCTCCGTCGGATGTATGGTAAAATCACCGTTGTAAACTGTGTTGACATCTCGTTTCTCTTCTCTCTTAACAGGTGAGGAGGGTTTCAGAACGGCGGCCTGTCTGAGTGTGGCTTGTTATATCGTTGGGTACAAGTTCAGGTGATAGCTGCTTAGCTTGCGTGCTAGTTGTGGCCTACCTGTTAGCCAGTCAGCTGTTAGCTGCGGCGCTAGCCTGTTGTGTCACTAGGCTAGGAAACGTTAGCTTGCTGCTATCGGCCGAGAGCGGCTGTTAGCTTGATGCTACACTGTGGAACATTGCTATGACTATAACATGCCTTAAAACACTCTGACTACGACGTCATCTTTGACAGAGGATGTTAGTCGAACCTACCCAGAGCCGGCCGGCGAGGACTGCGTCAACAAGGAGAACCGTAGCGGCGGGATAGAGCAACGACGCTGCCCGTGTCGTCAACACAGATGCTGTGTTACTATCGGTGCCTTGTTAGAGACTGCAGTTCGCTTGATCTGCGCTCACGGTAGGAAAGGTCCTGACCAGACCTTGAACACTTCTTCTTTCTTTCCCTTCTAAATGTTTTGTAATAACGATGTTTTCCAAAACGAGTGTTGTTGCACTACATTTAGGATACGACGCGAGTTATGTGTGAATTGTCTTGTCACTGGTATTAGCTTCTCCATGCAAATCGGGTTGTTTGTTACAGATGTGAAAATGATCTGGTTTGTTGTGTTGAGAAACATCATGTGTGTTCATGTACCGTGTACTCACAATTAAGGGGATTAAACTAACCTATAAAGCTATGCTTAGTGACATATGAGTGAAGAATGAATTCTTTTCTCAGCCTGTAATGACAATGAACAGTGTGTTCACATATTAACAGGTTTACCTGTTCAACTGGCCGTATTAAGGGTTAGGTAGGAGGGGTGTTTCCCCCCGGTTCCCTGGGGACTTCCTCACCCTCCTCTCAGACATGTTGTTACAATATATTGTGTCACTGTGTGGTGGGATACGATGTAACCCTTAGCTTGATTGCTGGGGTTGTGCTAAAACTGCTTGAGGAACTGTATTTTCCTGAAAGAAAAGATTGTTTGGTCACTTTTCGTGTGTGCTTAGCAGGGCCTGTGGCCGATACTAATCGAGAATTGTGTATTCTCTCATTATGGAAAAACGGCGTTCCTCTGTAGAGTGTATTGCCATTTTTTGTGGTGGTAAAGGGTTGTGTGTATCTTGTGATCTACAACTGGGTTGGGTTGGCCACAGAAGCACATGTGTAAGTCTGGTACCGGGGCTCTTAAGGGGGCCCTCTCTATTCTGTGTTTTTTCCTTAGTAAAAATCAGATAGCAGGTTGGCACATGCGCTGTGTGAAGCTGTTAGACGCTTCATGTAACTGACTATGACTGTGTCATACTCTTTTTTGTCATTACATCGTATCATGGGTGTGGGGTCGTAAAGGGGTGTACTGGTAATCCTTTCCTCCCCTTTTCTGATTGGTCAGGGGTTAAAACCTCCTGTCCTTCAAGGTTCCTGTCACGTTGCTGTTCGGCACGTTACAGGGTAAGAGGGGGGGGGGGGTGGGAGGGAGTTTCCTGGTCCCACGCCCTGGAATATTGGGCGTGTGCACCGCAGAAATTCCCCCGCCATAGAGTACGTCACTGTGCACGTCTCTGTTGGTAAGACTTCCGTGTGCTGTTCAGGTCCATATGATGGATCTGTTTCAGGGAGTGGTCAGGGCTCCTCCTCACGAAGCTCCTACTCGGGCCGTCTGTGAGTTAGGACTCTCCTTCCCTGTGAGGGAGCCTCCTCCTCAGATTGTCAAGATGAGTAGAACTTCGAAAAGGAGTTCTGCTCTATTGTGTGTGTATTCGATTCAATTCGATTATTGAGTGTATTGGTTCAGTGCCTCCTCCTCGGAGAGCCCTAATCCAAATATTACATAGCTCAAATGTTGCAATATATTCTTTTCAATCTATACAGCTCGCGTGGGAAGTCTCTCTGGGGATTTCCGTCTCCTCCCTATGGGAGGGTGGTGGGATGTAAAAATGTAAAAAGAATTTACCCTCAGCCTGCGTCATGAGGGATTCATGTCAGTCTGTGTTCTTTCTTTTTTGGAATAAAAAGAGGAAGGTACATGAAGCACGACGGCTCCGTGTCGTTCTCCCAGGCGACTTGGAGGAACAATGTTTGGTGTCTTGATAGACTATCCATTGATGTGTTTGGGTCTCGACGCATACATAGTGCTGGCTCGGTGTGTTTCTGTTCAGGGTCACACAGGGGCTAAGTGCGCCTTGGTTGCTTGTTAAAACAGCGTTTTTATAGGGCAACTGGGATGGAGTTTTGTCTCTTCCGAGCGCCAGTTTACTAGGTTGTCTCGATGAATTCTCGTTCATATCTGGGGGATGTTAACGGAATAGATCTGAACATAGGTAGAGGGGTCTCACGCCCTTGGGGTGGGCCACTGAGCACGGTCTAAATGAGGACCGTCTGGGTGGTGCCCTCTTTTCATGTTTTAGATCGACACGCATACCTGCCCCCTCTCCTGGAGTGTGCAGGTCGGCGTGGTTAGGACACGGGACTGGCCTGGTCACGCTGGTCCAGGTCAGTTAACCCGTTGTCCGCCAGGGATGCAGATCTGCTGTTCTGGTACCCTGAGGGACTTGTGCTTTTTTCGGGGGGGAAAATACCACGTCGGTCCGGGTGTCACAGGGTTAGGCGCTATGGAGACCCTTGTTGGGTACATATTGTACTCTGCACTACCGTAATGGCTTACGGCCGTGCCAACCTGTACACGCCCGATCTCGTCAGATCTCGGCCGCTACGCAGGTTCGGTCCTGGTTAGTACTTGGTTGGGAGACCGCCTGGGAATACCAAGTGCGGTGTGCTTAGGGCTGGTTCTCCATTCTATTCGCTCCTCTCTCACGCGTGGCGAAGAGGGGCCTGTTGGGGTGGTCTTGGACCTCCTCTGGTGACCCTGTGCTTCCCGTGCCGCCGGGCCCGGTCCGAAGTAATGTTCGTCGACCCGTAGGCCTGGAATAACCCTCTTTTGAAAACTGAAACACTTGTACTGCGGTATAGCCAGTGTGTATCCGCAGGTGTGTTTTGGAGTTTTTTCTTGAGGGGTTATAGGAACAACCACCGCATTGGGTAACGACAAGGTGGTTGATTCCCTGGTGTGTTGGAGCAGTGTCAACTCCCGGGTTACCCGGTTGAGGGTGCCCCTGCACGTTCATGACGTCTGCCAATCATGTCAGCCTTCTCTGCCTCAACCCCTCTGGGTGGGTTTTTTTTAAATGGAGGCTTGGTCATGCAACAACGCCAGCATACGCCCCTTCCGCCAGGGGGGGCTGTTCTCAGCTAACTCCTTTGGCGCCTGTCTCGTCCGCAGTGCTCCAGGCTCAGGTTACAGCCTGTTGCCTGGTTTTCCCCGGTGCGCTGCCTGCTTCCGTTGGTTAACCTTTTTTGTGTGGTTACGGCCATGCTGACTGCCTGTTCTGCAGGGTCAGTGTGCCAGGCGGTGTGCTATTGAGGGAAAAGGGCCCGCTCTTGGAGGGGCCTTATCCGAATACGCTGGCGATGTGGGGGGTGGTGTCACTAAGTGACCGCCTGGTGGGGTCTTGATGCCTGGCGTCATTGACCTCTCCGGGCCCCCGTTTTCCAGGGGATCCAGTCCCTTCAGTGGGTCTGGGTCTTCCTTCGCGCTCCGCTGCTACGGCCTTGCCACGGGGTTGGGTTTGCTCTTGACCCCGTGATTTCTGGGGGCAGTAACGAGGTTGTTCCCTCCGTTCGTTCCCGGGTGGCATGCGGGTTGTGCGTGTGTGTAGTCGTGGGGTCAGGCCACGGTCTGCTCACCCTGTGCGTTGAGTTGCTTGAGTGCCTCTTCGCACGGTCGGGTCCGTCGCCCTCCCGGGGGGGCTCGGTCCTCCCTGATCTGATGGTTGTGGGGGGCCTCAGCGGGGTGTATTTGTCGGCCGATGGCTCTCCCTCGGCCTCCCTTGTGCGGAAGTGACGCCGAGTGAGATCCATTACGATACAGAACGATAGTAATGGTGACGCTCGGCGTCCGACGCCGCTGCAGCCCTTGATCTCACCTTGTGGTGAAAGCTTGGGAAGGAGGCGAGTGGGTGGCCACACACCTGCTTATGAAGGTAAGCTGATAGGGGTGTGGTCAGACGGATATTGGGATGTAAAGGTACATTGTGGAATTTTTATTCAGTGCGCGTGCACAAGCGAGGTACAGTGCGGAAGTGACGCCGAGCGTCACCATTACTAACAGAACTTGGTTATAGTCATAACCTATCGTTATCTCCTGGAGAGAGACTAGCATAAGAACATTAGTTATCTCCTGGAGAGAGGATAGCATGGGGTATTCTGAATCTCTATTTTATGTTTTAATTTCACTTTTAATTCATGCTCCATTAATTTCCTCATTGAGCTGTGCAAGAGAGGCAAGGCAGGCGCCCCAGAAGTCGGGGAAGGTCTAGTTTTTAAGTTATGTTACAATCCTTTTACAATAGAAGGCAATTAACACATAATAATAATTTGCTTCACATTGAGATTATATATTTAACGTTATATGTTCTACCTTTAACAATGAGGTTATATATTTAATGTTATATGTTCTACCTTTAACAATTAAGTTATATATTTATTTTTATATGGTCTACCTTTAACAATGAGGTTATATATTTAATTTGATATGCTATACATTTAACAATGAGGTTAACTATTTAATGTTATATGTTTTACCTTTAAAAATGAAGTTATTTATTTAATGGTATATGCTATATCCTTAATAATGAGGGTATATATGTAATCTTATATGCTATATCTTTAATAATGAGGATATATATTTAATCGTATATGCTATATCTTTAATAATGAGGGTATATATTTAATTGTATATGCTATATCTTTAATAATGAGGGTATATATTTAATCTCATATGCTATACCTTTAATAATGAGGGTATATATTTAATCTCATAGCTATACCTTTAATAATGAGGGTATATATTTAATCTTATATGTTATACCTTTAATAATGAGGGTATATATTTAATCTCATATGCTATACCTTTAATAATGAGGGTATATATTTAATATCATAGCTATACCTTTAATAATGAGGGTATATATTTAATCTTATATGCTATATCTTTAATAATGAGGGTATATATTTAATCTTATATGTTATATCTTTAATAATGAGGGTATATATTTAATCTCATATGCTATACCTTTAATAATGAGGGTATATATTTAATCTCATAGCTATACCTTTAATAATGAGGGTATATATTTAATCTTATATGCTATATCTTTAATAATGAGGGTATATATTTAATCTTATATGTTATACCTTTAATAATGAGGGTATATATTTAATCTTATATGTTATACCTTTAACAATGATGTCCACCTCCTCGTACTTGTTCTGTCCGACATCACCACAGAACATCCTGCCCCTCCCCCTCTGGGTCACGGGGTCACCGCGGTCGATGGAGCAGCGCCACATGTTACGAACTCCATACGCATAGATCTCTATTAGGGATGGATGGACAGATTGATTTAATACAGTATGTAGACACTACAGGCATAGATCTCTATAAGGGATGGATGGACAGATTGATTTAATACAGTATGTAGACACTACAGACATAGATCTCTATAAGGGACGGATGGACAGATTGATTTAATACAGTATGTAGACACTACAGACATAGATCTCTATAAGGGACGGATGGACAGATTGATTTAATACAGTATGTAGACACTACAGGCATAGATCTCTATAAGGGACGGATGGACAGATTGATTTAATACAGTATGTAGACACTACAGACATAGATCTCTATAAGGGACGGATGGACAGATTGATTTAATACAGTATGTAGACACTACAGACATAGATCTCTATTAGGGATGGATGGACAGATTGATTTAATACAGTATGTAGACACTACTGACATATATCTCTATTAGGGATGGATGGACAGATTGATTTAATACAGTATGTAGACACTACTGACATAGATCTCTATTAGGGATGGATGGACAGATTGATTTAATACAGTATGTAGACACTACTGACATAGATCTCTATTAGGGATGGATGGACAGATTGATTTAATACAGTATGTAGACACTACAGACATAGATCTCTATTAGGGATGGATGGACAGATTGATTTAATACAGTATGTAGACACTACAGACATAGATCTCTATTAGGGATGGATGGACAGATTGATTTAATACAGTATGTAGACACTACAGACATATATCTCTATTAGGGATGGATGGACAGATTGATTTAATACAGTATGTAGACACTACTGACATATATCTCTATAAGGGACGGATGGACAGATTGATTTAATACAGTATGTAGACACTACTGACATATATCTCTATAAGGGACGGATGGACAGATTGATTTAATACAGTATGTAGACACTACTGACATATATCTCTATAAGGGACGGATGGACAGATTCATTTAATACAGTATGTAGACACTACTGACATATATCTCTATAAGGGATGGATGGACAGATTGATTTAATACAGTATGTAGACACTACAGACATATATCTCTATAAGGGACGGATGGACAGATTGATTTAATACAGTATGTAGACACTACTGACATAGAGCTCTATAAGGGACGGATGGACAGATTGATTTAATACAGTATGTAGACACTACTGACATATATCTCTATAAGGGACGGATGGACAGATTGATTTAATACAGTATGTAGACACTACAGACATATATCTCTATTAGGGATGGATGGACAGATTGATTTAATACAGTATGTAGACACTACAGACATATATCTCTATAAGGGACGGATGGACAGATTGATTTAATACAGTATGTAGACACTACAGACATAGATCTCTATTAGGGATGGATGGACAGATTGATTTAATACAGTATGTAGACACTACAGACATAGATCTCTATTAGGATGGATGGACAGATTGATTTAATACAGTATGTAGACACTACAGGCATAGATCTCTATTAGGGATGGATGGACAGATTGATTTAATACAGTATGTAGACACTACTGACATAGATCTCTATTAGGGATGGATGGACAGATTGATTTAATACAGTATGTAGACACTACTGACATAGATCTCCATTAGGGATGGATGGACAGATTGATTTAATACAGTATGTAGACACTACAGACATAGATCTCTATTAGGGATGGATGGACAGATTGATTTAATACAGTATGTAGACACTACAGCCATAGATCTCTATAAGGGACGGATGGATCGATGGACAGATGGGTGGATGAATGGAGGGTTGTATGAGGGGATGGATGATGTCTCATATATTATAGATTTAGGCATCTATATTATATTATATATTATATTATAGATTTAGCCAGATGAAAAAAAAAGGAAAGAAGGAAAGAAAGAAGAAAGAAAGAAAGAAAGAAAGAAAGAAAGAAAGAAAGAAAGAAAGAAAGAAAGAAAGAAAGAAAGAAAGAAAGAAAGAAAGAAAGAAAGAAAGAAAGAAAGAAAGAAAGAAAGAAAGAAAGAAAGAAAGAAGGAAAAAGGAAAAAAGGAAAGAAGGAAAGAAGGAAAGAAGGAAAGAAGGAAAGAAGGAAAGAAGGAAAGAAGGAAAGAAGGAAAGAAGGAAAGAAAGAAGGAAAGAAAGAAGGAAAGAAGGAGATAAAGAAAGATAAAGAAAGAAAGAAAGAAAGAAAGAAAGAAAGAAAGAAAGAAAGAAAGAAAGAAAGAAAGAAAGAAAGAAAGAAAGAAAGAAAGAAAGAAAGAAAGAAAGAAAGAAAGGGAGAAGATAAGAAAGCCAGTCCTACCAGGCATAGCGCCTCTCTCCCGCAGGAATGGGTTGTCTGAAGGGATGCTGTAGGGGGCGCTGTCATCGTTGTTGTCAATGTCAATACGCAACGCCTTACCTAGGTGTGTGGATCTACAAGCACACACACACACACAAACACGCACGCACACACACACACACACACACACACACACACACACACACACACACACACACACACACACACACACACACACACACACACACACACACACACACACACACACACACACACACACACACACACACACACACACACACACACACACACACACACATTTTAATACTTTATTTGGTTCCACAAATTATATTACATGAACAGGGAATCAAATGTATCGGGGCCAAGCAGCACTGAACACTTACAGTAAGGGACACATAGCACCTCCTTCTCCATGCGGCTAAGCTGCCAATAATGGTTTTTCTTTTAGACATTGCAGCAATTCTCAAACCGGTCATGGTGCATTTATATACATGGCCAAGACTTCCGAACACAAGTACACTGTATCTACACCTGTACCCAAGGCCGGCCATCACATTGAGCAGTGGTTGGTAGGCTTGGGCGGTATGACGGTATTAAGGTATACCGGGGTATTTAGAGATACCGACGGTATTGATTCAATACCGTCCGTCACCGTCAAAATCACAGATGCGCTTCAGTTTCTATAACAGTGAAACAGAGTTTTGAGTGTAGTGCACACACTGAGTGTAGTGCACACATGCGCCAGCAGAGGGCGAGACCGCTCTAGTGGAGCGAGTGGGTCACAACGGTGTTCACGTTTTACGGTAATGTTGCGACAGTGCTGTGAAAATACCGTAAAGCGGTGTGACGAGAGTTGGTGTGTGTTGTTGTCGAGTGGTGCACTGGTGGAGCAAGCAAATAATCCGTCTCTTATTATATGTGAACTAAAGAGTACAAGGTTTACACAACAGCCCCCACCCGCCTTTTTATTGTATTTGTACCGTCCTGTACTATCCGCTGTCAGCTGTTTATCTCTCTCTGTGAGCTACTGAGCTTGAATAACTAGCGTTAGCTCACGTTAACTAGCGTTAGCTCTGCGGCTAATCTTAGATTACCCTGAACTAAATCAATGACTAGGTTATAAAGCATTCGAGTAATTTTCACTGCACATAGAAGTAGCCAAACAACGGGAGCATTTCGGGAGCATACCAAAACCCAGGCAATTTCTAGCCCTTAACTCTTTAAATGCCATGCCTGGTTTTCCATTTTACCGCTTGAATGCCACCATCCGCGCCAATGTTAACGTTAATATCGCCTAATCTATGTTTTAAATTATGGCTATGTGTCTAATCTGCCCATCGCATTATCAAAGACTATGTTCCAGACAGTGCTGTGAAGGCAGATTGTTTTTTTATCGCGTCGTTGCCGTTTCAGAGCAGTTAGAAAAGCCCCCGTTTTGATATAAAAAACAACTCATTCTGGAGCATTCTATGAAAATCGTCTTTTAGTGGAATATTCCACAACGTTGATATTCGTCGGCCTTTTTATGAATCGTTTTCAAATAAACGCTAGATGATCAATATTATACGTGCACGCACGCACATTACGGCCGCGCGCGGACAATCGCCTTGTTGATTTCCTCTCGGACTTTTACAGTGAAAACGAAAGAAGAGATTTCACAAAACAGCTTATAACTTCATCAAAATTACTCTGATTATCCTACCACTGATAACATAGAGTCCTTACCTGACATCAGATGGTATCCAACTGGTATATTCCAATTCCTGATCACCATTCGAAAAAATCGATACGTGTATGGATCCAACGCGACACAGTGGTTCTCCATGATCCGCGGAGATCTGAGGCTCCAGAATGAACTCTAGTAACCCCGGCTGGATCAGTGAACTGGAAAATGTGGAGTACCGGATTTTTTTCCCCATTCATTTTCATTGAGTCCATTCCAAAATCACTTATGTCATCTGGGAGACGACAGGGGGCGCTTTTTTCCACAGTGATCACCGGCGCAGCTCGGCAATACTCGGGTAGGCTCGGGTGATGCAAAAATTTTTCAGATCGCAAAAAAAATTAAAAAAAAAAAAATCCGAGAAATCTCGTGAGTGGCTAGCAACCACCTATAAAAAAACACGAGAAATCTCGTGAGTGGCACTGAAAGAGTTTGGAATCAAATAGTCTGCCATGGCTAGATGCTAACGCTAAAACGGTGCAGGCTTCTACCGGTGCGGGACTACCATTCTGAGAGCTGACGATGATTTGTTTAGTTGGTAACTCGGGTTGGGTTTCCCCCAATCCCCCCCCCCCCCCCCCCCCCCCCCCCCGCTGATGAATGAAAGTCATACCGTCATATACCGTGCACCGCGGTATTAGGCAATCAAGGTATAACGGTATGAAAAAAGTCATAGTGGTTGGTATTTTATATACTTGTCCCGGAAGGCTGGTCCATGTACATTATCAAAGGCACAGCCTACTTCTATAACTAGCACCTCCTTGTGGCTGGGGTCAACAAAAACAACATCCGGGTGTATTTGGTATGTTAGCAAATACATCGTTGGTAAGACCAAACCATTCTGGTAGCACTCTAGTATGATTGTACATTGCTGCACTAGATGGTGAGATGTTTTGTACCACATCAGACACAATGTCCACAATACGGTCATGACGAGCTATGTACAACCATTTGTTATGTGTGCAATGGATCCTAGGTGTTGTTGTGAATCCTGATGGTTTAAACAGAATGGACTGTGAGATTGAGGATATCAAGTAGACAGATTGTATTTAGTGGGTAATACCTGCAGTCTTGCTTTGATGGTAAATTTAAAAACATCCTCACCAACAGCGGCGTTCTTAAACACTGAGGGCTAGATCCACAAAGAATGGATTGCACGGAAGCAAGTTGCACCCTTGCTTACAATTCATTATGAATTGAAAATGGGGGACCTGATGTAAACAAGATGAAAGTCTTTCTCTGGTCTGCATCCCTTAACAATTGTGTGTATTGAGCCGTACTGTATTGTACCCATTCTGCAATCTGTTAATAAAACTTTCATTCAATCAATCAATCTGCACGGTGATTGATTGAATGGAAATTGTATTAACAGATTGCAGAATGGGTACAATACAGTACAGCTCAATACACACAATTGTTAAGGGGATGCAGACCAGAGAAAGACTTTCATCTTGTTTACATCAGGGTCCCCCATCTTCAATTCATAATGCATTTTAAGTAAGGGTGCAACTTGCTCTGTGCAATCCATTCTTTGTGGATCTAGCCTTGAGACTAAGTGGTCAGCAAACCCTAAACAGGCTAGCTTTCCCTGTAATCTGAGTCCACACCAGTGCTGCCTGATCTCAGACGGCTTCATTCTAAGCAGAACCCTCCTTGCAGAGTGAGAGAGACAAAAATAACGTAAAAGAAAATAATAATTTAAAACAATGAATAAAGTGTCCATGAAATAATAGGAAAAAGAAAAAGTTAGGAACTTGTTACATTCACCCACACAAGGGCTGATGACTCATAGCCCCCGCCCCCTCTCTCTCTCTCACACACACACAACACACACACACACACACACACACACACACACACACACACACACACACACACACACACACACACACACACACACACACACACACACACACACACACACACACACACACACACACACACACACACACACCCAGCTCTCTTTCTCTCTTGCCCCATCCTCACCTCTCTCACCCCCCCTCTCTCTCTCTCTTGTGTGTGTGTGTGTGTGTGTGTTTTGATATGGCGGTGAGCGGGGAAATTAACGTTCCCTCATCTCTCATCCCTCCATCTCTCTCCCCTCCCTCTTGCATTTCTTCAACCCCCTCCTGCATCTCTCTCTCTCTCTCTCTCTCTCTCTCTCTCTCTCTCTCTCTCTCTCTCTCTCTCTCTCTCTCTCTCTCTCTCTCTCTCTCTCTCTCTCTCTCTCTCTCTCTCTCTCTCTCTCTCTCTGTAGTGTGTGGTTGGACCACAGTATGTAGAGTCAATATTAGACCTGGCAGGGTGTGGGTCTCTTCTACCCAACATGGCAAAACACTCCCAAATACATAATCCGCAGTGAACAAAATATAATATCACGTTTCTTATTTTATGGAAATACAAATTACTCTGTGATAAGACTCTTGTAATGATGATGTCTGTGTGATCTCTTTTGTTTGTCATGTAATTGTATTAGTGTGGATTTAAATGTAAATGATATATTCCCAGCCTAATTATTTACAATTCTGCTGCAATCCTGTGCTGTGCCATTTACATACCGTAAATGTTAACAATGTTGTAAAAACACCTCTCCTCTCCTCTCCTCTCCTCTCCTCTCCTCTCCTCTCCTCTCCTCTCCTCTCCTCTCCTCTCCTCTCCTCTCCTCTCCTCTCCTCTCCTCTCCTCTCCTCTCCTCTCCTCTCCTCTCCTCTCCTCTCCTCTCACTTCTTCCTGTGCTACAGGACAGTTCAGTCAGTATGTTCTTCCTGTGCTACAGGACAGTTCAGTCAGTATGTTCTTCCTGTGCCCCAGGACAGTTCAGTCAGTATGTTCTTCCTGTGCTACAGGACAGTTCAGTCAGTATGTTCTTCCTGTGCTCCAGGACAGTTCAGTCAGTATGTTCTTCCTGTGCCCCAGGACAGTTCAGTCAGTATGTTCTTCCTGTGCTACAGGACAGTTCAGTCAGTATGTTCTTCCTGTGCCCCAGGACAGTTCAGTCAGTATGTTCTTCCTGTGCTACAGGACAGTTCAGTCAGTATGTTCTTCCTGTGTTACAGGACAGTTCAGTCAGTATGTTCTTCCTGTGCTCCAGGACAGTTCAGTCAGTATGTTCTTCCTGTGCCCCAGGACAGTTCAGTCAGTATGTTCTTCCTGTGCCCCAGGACAGATCAGTCAGTATGTTCTTCCTGTGCTCCAGGACAGTTCAGTCAGTATGTTCTTCCTGTGCTCCAGGACAGTTCAGTCAGTATGTTCTTCCTGTGCTCCAGGACAGTTCAGTCAGTATTTGTGAACACACAAATCAGAGACAGAACCCTCCAATCAGTTGCTGGGATGTAAAATTTAGGGCTGCTCCATAGACAATGAACGAGGCTCCGCCTTTATGAGGACGTACAATGTTTGTGTGAGCTCTTACACCTAAATTAGGTTTTTAATTCTGGTTCAGAGCTTCTGGCAATGCTAGAACACAGACCTAATGTGGGTGTAAGAGCTAGGTTTCTATTGAACGCACAGCGAGGAAATTTGTGTCTGACTCTGGAAAAGCACATTTCCCATAATGTTGGCGTGTTGCTTTAATAAAATGTCATTCCTTATCTTACCCCCGCCCCCATAGAACAGTGTTTCATCAAATCATTTCAGCCAAATCATGTATGACAGCCAATCAGCATGAAGAACGACAAGATTGACAGTTATTGCCAAACAGTTGTAGTTAGATTTGACGCTAACAGTCATATATATACATGTTCCCTTCATTACAGACAGGAAACGGCATACGAGTGGAATGCATGAATAGACTCACACAGAGACACACACACTTTTTCAGTATATCATAATGTAAAGGTCATAATGTGTTGGAGGTGAGTAATAATGTTTACCGACTCAGTAAAGACTAATAGTGGCCTGTGGCCCACAGAGTACATGCCATCACAACGTCTAGTCGCACAGTACGTTCCACTCTGTCAATACTGGTCTTCTAAACTAGCTAATGAATCAGACTTGACGCGCATCCACGATGAGAGGTTTTCCTCCTATGATCCAGTGGTTGTTGGTCCTGACTGTACGTACAATTCAAGTAAGTAAACACTGACTCCGCTCCAGGCATCAACAGAATGTCACTCTACATTATTCTGTCATGTACATTTTTGTTTCCCCCTTACATCACAACACTGTTGGAATGGAATCGTGGAACCTATTCTACACGTTCAAATTACCATGTATAGGGATCGTTAGGGTCCTCAAGTTTGCTCTGAACTAGGGAAAATAGATTTGTCAGTGAATTAGATTGACACCGGCCCACAACAAAATATGTTTAAATGTCCCCTATAGCAAAAGCCAGTACAACACAACTTGTCAATCTTATATAATAACTAACTGACCGCTATGAAAACCAGAGACAAAAAAGTTTCGTAAAAGTCAGTCAAAGCTTACCAAAAGCACGAGCAGTGAACTCCAAGCCCACGTGACTGAACTAAAACTGGAAAGAAACAGACTAAGAAATGACGTAAACTCCATGATCAAAACAGCAAAAAGAATATTTCATCAATGACAAAACCGAGGAAAACAAAAACAAACCACGGGAACTTTGGAAATTACTCAATAACCAACTAGGCTGCAGTAAAAAACTTAAAACCAGATTCTCAAACATAAACATAAAGACGGACAACACGCTCATCACAGACAAGCTGGATGTAGCCAATTACTTAAACAGTTTCTTCACAAACATAGCCACAACACTGGTAAACAAACTACCCTCCCACTCAGGGCAGTATGGGGTAGAACACATAGTAGCATACTACAAGAACCTAGGGGTCCACAAAGACGACTTCAAACTGGAAATGGTAACAACAGATGAGGTACTCAAAAAACTGAGCGCCCTCCAACCGAACAAGGCCACTGGCCATGACAACATCCCCTCCAAATTCTTCAGAGACTCAGCAGCCGCCATCACCCCAGTCATCACACACATAATAAACCTCTCCATAAAACAGGGACACGTCCCCAAGGACTTCAAAATTGCGAGAGTAACACCCCTGCACAAAAAAGGCAGTAAATTAGACCCTGGCAACTACCGCCCTGTTTCTATCCTAACCTCCATCTCGAAAGTCATGGAAAAAATTGTATACGAACAGGTCGAAAAATACCTTGCGGAAAAAAATCGAATCTACGAATTCCAATCTGGCTTCAGAACATCCCACTCCACTGACACATGCCTTCTCTATTTAAACGACCACATCAAACAAGAGGTGGACGCGGGCAAATACTGCGGCATGGTCATGCTGGACCTACAAAAGGCCTTCGACACTGTCAATCACACCATTCTGATTGACAAGCTAAAAGCAATTGGTTTTTATAGTCTATCAGTGAGCTGGATGCAATCCTACCTGAAGGGGAGAGAGCAGATGGTGGAGGTAAACGGTACCCTATCCCCCCCCCCTCACAGTGAGCTGTGGTGTTCCAATAGGAAGCATACTAGGTCCGCTACTGTTCCTAATTTATGCAAATGACATGTCGTCAGCTTGTGACTGCAACTTGTTCCTGTTTGCGGACGACTCAGCCCTGCTGGTCTCTGACAAGAACAAGTTACAGGTTGAAAAAACCCTCAGCTCAGAACTAGGCAAAATCTGCATATGGCTCGCTGATAACAAACTATCATTACACATGGGCAAAACAGAGTCCATTCTCTTCGGTTCAAATAACAAACTCAGCAAGACCGACGGCTTCTCAGTTACAGTGGGTGACAATATTGTCACAAGGAAAGAAGATATTACCTACCTGGGTTCCATCCTAGAGGCAAATCTTTCCTGTGACAAAATGGCATCCAATGTAATAAAAAAAGTCAACCAACGAACACGATTCTTGTACCGGATCTCCTCACTGGTAAACAAGAATACCCTGAAGACTCTGGCAGGAGCACTCATTCAAGGGTACTACGACTATGCATGCACCTCATGGTACCAAAGCACCTCAAAGGCGCTAAAAACAAAATTACAAACATCTCAAAACAAACTGGTCAGACTACTGCTTGACCTTACTCCTAGAACCCACCTCACCCCTAACCACTTTGACAACCTAGGATGGCTTAGAGTAGACGACAGAGTACAGCAACTTGCAATGGGCCTGGTCTACAAGATACACTACACGACCAAGGTACCCATGTACATGTCAAAATACTTCCCAAAGGTCAGTGAATACCACGATCACAACACCAGAGGGAGCTCCACAAATCATGTTAAACCCAGATTCGGCTCAAACAAGGGACTAAACATGTTTCGCAATTATGCCACATCAATGTGGAACGCCCTACCCAAAGCTGTAAAGGAATGTGAATCATTCACTACCCACTTTCAAAAACACTCTCAAAAAACACCTACGGGAGACTGCAATTCTAAACTGGCCCCTACAAATGTCCTAACACAACCCCCCCCAATGTACAGTAAATGACCAAGTATGGTCTTGTCAATATTCCAATGTACAGTTTTGCTTGTTCAGTTGTACAGTGTCCCCCCCCCACTCCTCCTACCCAACCCCCCCCCCCCCCAACCTTCTCCAATGTACAGTTTCTATGTCAAATGTATACTCTCTTTTCTGGACTCTTTTCGTATCACAAACAGTACTGTATTTGCAAATCTGGTATGTCATAAATATATAGATGTAGCAGTACTGTCTATCTGTATGTCATGTATGTCATATATGTTATGATGAATTGAAAATGGGGGACCCTGATGTAAACAAGACGAAAGTCTTTCTCTGGTCTGCATCCCCTTAACAATTGTATGTATTGAGCTGTACTGTACTGTACCCATTCTGCAATCTGTTAATAAAATGTTCAATCAATCAAACTAAGTGTCTTTGTGGCTATGTTACTATGTTATTCCCTTATCAACTGTAAATATAACTATACATTTACTTACTAACTAACCATCTGTGTGGCTAGGTTACTATCTATTTTTTCCTTATCAACTATACATATATAATAACTTACTAACTAACCGTCTGTGTAGCTAAGTTACCATCTGTTCTTCCCTTATCAACAGTAAATATGACTATACTGTATATGTAACGGTTGTGACATCGTCACCTTAAACTTCGATGCCCCGAGGGAGTTTCGAACCCGGGTCTCCCGCGCCGCGGGCAACAGCACAGACCGCTATACCAAGTAGTGAACTCACTGCTTTGTAACGTGTCTATGTGTCTTATGAGGATGAGAGTGAGTTTAACCCATATTACCGCTACTCGCCCCAGTCACTTCACAACATCTGAAGTCATTCGTGACTGCGCTTCACGGTACCATCCGTTACATATATATCATTACTAACTAACTAACTAACTAACTAACTAACTAACTAACTAACTAACTAACTAACTAACTAACTAACTAACTAACTAACTATCTAACTATCTAACTATCTAACTATCTAACGAACGAACGAACGAACTAACTAACTAACGAACTAACGAACGAACGAACGAACGAACGAACGAACGAACGAACGAACGAACGAACGAACGAACGAACGAACGAACGAACGAACGAACGAACGAACGAACGAACGAACGAACGAACGAACGAACGAACGAACGAACTAACTAACTAACTAACTAACTAACTAACTAACTAACTAACTAACTAACTAACTAACTAACTAACTAACTAACTAACTAACTAACTAACTAACTAACTAACTAACTAACTAACTAACTAACTAACTAACTAACTAACTAACTAACTAACTAACTAACTAACTAACTAACTAACTAACTATCTAACTAACCAACTAATTAATTAACGAAATAACTAACTAACTATCTAACTAACTAACTAACTAACTAACTAACTAACTAACTAACTAACTAACTAACTAACTAACTAACTAACTATCTAACTATCTAACGAACTAACTAACTAACTAACTAACTAACTAACTAATTAACTAACTAACTAACTAACTAACTAACTAACTAACTAACTAACTAATTAACTAATTAACTATCTAACTATCTAACTATCTAACTATCTAACTATCTAACGAACGAACGAACTAACTAACTAACTAACTAACTAACTAACTAACTAACTAACTAACTAACTAACTAACTAACTATCTAACTATCTAACGAACTAACTAACTAACTAACTAACTAACTAACTAATTAACTAACTAACTAACTAACTAACTAACTAACTAACTAACTAACTAATTAACTAATTAACTATCTAACTATCTAACTATCTAACTATCTAACTATCTAACGAACGAACGAACTAACTAACTAACTAACTAACTAACTAACTAACTAACTAACTAACTAACTAACTAACTAACTAACTAACTAACTAACTAACTAACTAACTAACTAACTAACTAACTAACTAACTAACTAACTAACTAACTAATTAATTAACTATCTAACTAACTAACTAACTAACTATCTATCTGTTCTACAGTAAATAGTGAAACTCTACTGACTTGTTCTGGGAGTTTCCGAACTTCCCAAAGGGGTCTCCAGCGCGACCTCCGTCACCGATGAAGATGTAGAGGTACCCGTCATGGCCGAACAGCAGCTGGCCTCCGTTGTGATTGGATGCTGGCTCCACCACCTCCAGAATGGTCCTAGTGACAGACAAAGTCCGTGAGTGAGTGAGTGAGTGAGTGAGTGAGTGAGTGAGTGAGTGAGTGAGTGAGTGAGTGAGTGAGTGAGTGAGTGAGTGAGTGAGTGAGTGAGGGAGGGAGGGAGGGAGGGAGGGAGGGAGGGAGGGAGGGAGGGAGGGAGGGAGGGAGGGAGGGAGGGAGGGAGGGAAGGAGGGAGGGAGGGAGTGAGGGGGGAGGGAGGGAGTGAGTGACAAATGTCATAATATTGATTATCAATGTCTCACCTCTCAGAGGAGTGGTCTGGCTGGTTACTAGTGTTCAGTAAACAGATGTTTGTCTCACCTCTCAGAGGAGTGGTCCAGCTGGTTACTAGTGTTCAGTGAGTAAACAGATGTTTGTCTCACCTCTCAGAGGAGTGGTCCAGCTGGTTACTAGTGTTCAGTGAGTAAACAGATGTTTGTCTCACCTCTCAGAGGAGTGGTCCAGCTGGTTACTAGTGTTCAGTGAGTAAACAGATGTTTGTCTCACCTCTCAGAGGAGTGGTCCAGCTGGTTACTAGTGTTCAGTGAGTAAACAGATGTTTGTCTCACCTCTCAGAGGAGTGGGCTGGCTGGTTACTAGTGTTCAGTGAGTAAACAGATGTTTGTCTCACCTCTCAGAGGAGTGGTCCAGCTGGTTACTAGTGTTCAGTGAGTAAACAGATGTTTGTCTCACCTCTCAGAGGAGTGGTCCAGCTGGTTACTAGTGTTCAGTGAGTAAACAGATGTTTGTCTCACCTCTCAGAGGAGTGGGCTGGCTGGTTACTAGTGTTCAGTGAGTAAACAGATGTTTGTCTCACCTCTCAGAGGAGTGGTCCAGCTGGTTACTAGTGTTCAGTGAGTAAACAGATGTTTGTCTCACCTCTCAGAGGAGTGGTCCAGCTGGTTACTAGTGTTCAGGAAACAGATGTTTGTCTCACCTCTCAGAGGAGTGGTCTAGCTGGTTACTAGTGTTCAGTGAGTAAACAGATGTTTGTCTCACCTCTCAGAGGAGTGGTCTAGCTGGTTACTAGTGTTCAGTGAGTAAACAGATGTTTGTATCACCTCTCAGAGGAGTGGTCCAGCTGGTTACTAGTGTTCAGTGAGTAAACAGATGTTTGTCTCACCTCTCAGAGGAGTGGTCCGGCTGGTTACTAGTGTTCAGTGAGTAAACAGATGTTTGTCTCACCTCTCAGAGGAGTGGTCCAGCTGGTTACTAGTGTTCAGTGAGTAAACAGATGTTTGTCTCACCTCTCAGAGGAGTGGTCTGGCTGGTTACTAGTGTTCAGTGAGTAAACAGCGGTTTGTCTCACCTCTCAGAGGAGTGGGCTGGCTGGTTACTAGTGTTCAGTGAGTAAACAGATGTTTGTCTCACCTCTCAGAGGAGTGGTCCAGCTGGTTACTAGTGTTCAGTGAGTAAACAGATGTTTGTCTCACCTCTCAGAGGAGTGGGCTGGCTGGTTACTAGTGTTCAGTGAGTAAACAGATGTTTGTCTCACCTCTCAGAGGAGTGGTCCAGCTGGTTACTAGTGTTCAGTGAGTAAACAGATGTTTGTCTCACCTCTTAGAGGAGTGGTCCAGCTGGTTACTAGTGTTCAGTGAGTAAACAGATGTTTGTCTCACCTCTCAGAGGAGTGGGCTGGCTGGTTACTAGTGTTCAGTGAGTAAACAGATGTTTGTCTCACCTCTCAGAGGAGTGGTCTGGCTGGTTACTAGTGTTCAGTGAGTAAACAGATGTTTGTCTCACCTCTCAGAGGAGTGGTCCAGCTGGTTACTAGTGTTCAGTGAGTAAACAGATGTTTGTCTCACCTCTCAGAGGAGTGGTCCAGCTGGTTACTAGTGTTCAGTGAGTAAACAGATGTTTGTCTCACCTCTCAGAGGAGTGGTCCAGCTGGTTACTAGTGTTCAGTGAGTAAACAGATGTTTGTCTCACCTCTCAGAGGAGTGGGCTGGCTGGTTACTAGTGTTCAGTGAGTAAACAGATGTTTGTCTCACCTCTCAGAGGAGTGGTCCAGCTGGTTACTAGTGTTCAGTGAGTAAACAGATGTTTGTCTCACCTCTCAGAGGAGTGGTCCAGCTGGTTACTAGTGTTCAGTGAGTAAACAGATGTTTGTCTCACCTCTCAGAGGAGTGGTCCAGCTGGTTACTAGTGTTCAGTGAGTAAACAGATGTTTGTCTCACCTCTCAGAGGAGTGGTCCAGCTGGTTACTAGTGTTCAGGAAACAGATGTTTGTCTCACCTCTCAGAGGAGTGGTCTAGCTGGTTACTAGTGTTCAGTGAGTAAACAGATGTTTGTCTCACCTCTCAGAGGAGTGGTCCAGCTGGTTACTAGTGTTCAGTGAGTAAACGGATGTTTGTATCACCTCTCAGAGGAGTGGTCCAGCTGGTTACTAGTGTTCAGTGAGTAAACAGATGTTTGTCTCACCTCTCAGAGGAGTGGTCCGGCTGGTTACTAGTGTTCAGTGAGTAAACAGATGTTTGTCTCACCTCTCAGAGGAGTGGTCTGGCTGGTTACTAGTGTTCAGTGAGTAAACAGCGGTTTGTCTCACCTCTCAGAGGAGTGGGCTGGCTGGTTACTAGTGTTCAGTGAGTAAACAGATGTTTGTCTCACCTCTCAGAGGAGTGGTCCAGCTGGTTACTAGTGTTCAGTGAGTAAACAGATGTTTGTCTCACCTCTTAGAGGAGTGGTCCAGCTGGTTACTAGTGTTCAGTGAGTAAACAGATGTTTGTCTCACCTCTCAGAGGAGTGGGCTGGCTGGTTACTAGTGTTCAGTGAGTAAACAGATGTTTGTCTCACCTCTCAGAGGAGTGGGCTGGCTGGTTACTAGTGTTCAGTGAGTAAACAGATGTTTGTCTCACCTCTCAGAGGAGTGGTCCAGCTGGTTACTAGTGTTCAGTGAGTAAACAGATGTTTGTCTCACCTCTCAGAGGAGTGGTCCGGCTGGTTACTAGTGTTCAGGAAACAGATGTTTGTCTCACCTCTCAGAGGAGTGGTCCAGCTGGTTACTAGTGTTCAGTGAGTAAACAGATGTTTGTCTCACCTCTCAGAGGAGTGGGCTGGCTGGTTACTAGTGTTCAGTGAGTAAACAGCGGTTTGTCTCACCTCTCAGAAGAGTGGTCCGGCTGGTTACTAGTGTTCAGTGAGTAAACAGATGTTTGTCTCACCTCTCAGAGGAGTGGTCTGGCTGGTTACTAGTGTTCAGTGAGTAAACAGATGTTTGTCTCACCTCTCAGAGGAGTGGTCCAGCTGGTTACTAGTGTTCAGTGAGTAAACAGATGTTTGTCTCACCTCTCAGAGGAGTGGTCCAGCTGGTTGTCGTCGTGTGTTGACAGACTGAACTCACTGACACGGATCCTCTCTTCCCTCTTCACCTTCACAGAGTAGTAGACATAGGCCTTTCTGACAGCAGTGAACCTGGGTAAGAACACAGAGAGTTAGTTAGTTATTATTTTACATTTTTTTATTGATCTTTTTCCCCCTCCATTTTCCTCCGATTTTCTCCCATCCCAATGTTAGTCGTATGCCAATTCCCAATCCCCTTCCTGGTCGCTGCGCACTTACCCCCCACAGTCAGATCATCTGGGAGAGTGGAGGCTATCACGTGCTTCCTCCGACACACGTCCAGCCAATCAACCGCTTCTTTTCACCTGGCAGCGCGGATATTCTCCGAGAGGGCGTAGCGTGTGGAAGGATCACACTATCCCACTCAGGTCCCATCCGCGCTTAGCAGGCGCCCCGACCGAACTGTAGGAGTCGCTGTTTACAACGACCCGGACCCACCCCGCCAGCTTCTCCCACCCTCTAATACTGCCAATTGTATTAGTGTGAACGGCCAGCCAAGCTGGTGACAACCCCGGAGCTGTGAGCTGGATTCGAACAGGCGAATCCAGCTCACAGCTCCGGGGTTGGTGACGAACGCAATCTCCGCTACGCCACCTAACCGCCCGTTAGTTAGTTATTATATATATATAAAAATATTAGGGCTGTCAAAGTTAATGCTTTAACTTGAGATTAATTAAAACATTTTAAAGCGTTACATTTTTTTATCTAGATTAATCTATGGAGTGAAAAAAATTCTGAACTTTCAACAGTATCTTTGCTTGTTCTTTTTTTGCATCGACTCGTGCACCTTTTTGAAAATCATCTGACATGAAGATGGGACACATTTCTGTTGTTAATATGATTTATATTACTGGTAGTTCATACAAGTTTGTGTTGATTCTACATTAATTCCATGATTTTACTCAAGTAAATATCTGTTACAAGCTCCGGTCCCTTGTGGCTCCCTAGAACTGCTGACACTCACTGGGCTTAAGAGATGAAATGATGGCTCATGTTTAAAGCCATATAATTTTAACTGTTTACTATTTAAAACATTTTTTTACCCATGTTTAACATTCATAGCCTATTCTCAAGATATCTGTAAAAAATTACACATATTTTCGAATTTTAACCACTTAAATTAGTGTTTGTTTGATACCACGTCAGTTTTTATTGAAAAAACCCTGATAAACCGCCATATTCACCATATATCTATTAATTTTTGCCACTACTTTACAGCATGTCAAAACGGGACAAAATACCTGTGAATAAGAATCTGCCATTATAAAAAAGAAAGGTAGACTATTTCGGTCAGAAATAGCGGTCAGAAATAGCCGAGAGTCTAATGTTAGAAAGGACCGGTATAACTAATATTTCTAGCGGGGGTACAGTAGATTTATTTGCCGGTATAATCTCAACACAGAGCCCCTCCCATCATGGCAGAGCGAGCCCTCTCTCGTCTCACCAGTGAGCAGCCGGGAGCAGAGGGGCGTGACCAATCACGAGTGATCTAGCTGCTGGTGATACAACTCACACAAGTGGGCTCGCTCTGTGAGGAAAGTATATTCGACCGTGGTGCATACAAATATTCATTTCTACATTTTATACATAATATCCAGCGTTTCAACCAGCTGCACATTATACTCACATTATGTGCTCATTAGAAAAAAGAATTGACGCATATTGGTCTGGACATGGCGAAACGCACGTTTATGAACATACTGAAGAAAAAAGACAAATAGATTTCTTTATAATTAATTTTATTTTACATGTGTTAAAAAAAACAATCGCTGTGGTTTTTGCACACAGACTTTGTGCACATATGAGTATGACAGTGCCTCTCCATTCGGGTTCTATCTGAGAGGTTGCCCCGCGGGCTAAGCGCTGCAGCACCACCGGCAGCAGCGGCGAGACCACCACCACCGCCGCTGCCGGTGGTGCTGCTTGTTGCCGGGCGCTGTGCCTGGCATCCTGCACAATGCCGGCAGCGCTTAGCCCGCGGGGCAACCTCTCTCGGATTGCCACCTGGGGCATGAGAAGCTTGGTTGCCATCTCGTCGATAAATATCCTCCGTCTGTACTTCCTCCCGACGTTCCAGCCTGGTTCTATTGCCAGCCACAGCACCAATGCGTTGTAGAGGGACACGGTAAACATGCACGTAAACAACGGACCACCTCCCGAACAATTGCTTTCATCTGTCGCACCTGCGTAAACAACCACTGCCTCCCGCGAATATTGTTTTGGGGAACGTGTTTGAAAGTGACCCTGTCTGTCCCCATGCTGCTCTTTCAGCTCACACACACACACACACACACACACACACACACACACACACACACCGGAGCTGTCTGTCCCCATGCTGCTCTTTCATCTCACACACACACACACACACACACACACCGGAGCAGTATGGTGGCTGCAGGGACCCTGTCTGTCCCCATGCTGCTCTTTCATCTCACACACACACACACACACACCGGAGCAGTATGGTGGCTGCAGGGACCCTGTCTGTCCCATGCTGCTCTTTCATCTCACACACACACACACACACACACACACACACTACACACACACACACACACACACCGGAGCAGTATGGTGGCTGCAGGGACCCTGTCTGTCCCCATGCTGCTCTTTCATCTCACACACACACACACACACACACACACCGGAGCAGTATGGTGGCTGCAGGGACCCTGTCTGTCCCCATGCTGCTCTTTCATCTCACACACACACACACACACACACCGGAGCAGTATGGGTGGCTGCAGGGACCCTGTCTGTCCCCATGCTGCTCTTTCATCTCACACACACACACACACACACACACCGGAGCAGTATGGTGGCTGCAGGGACCCTGTCTGTCCCCATGCTGCTCTTTCATCTCACACACACACACCAACCACCGGAGCAGTATGGTGGCTGCAGGGACCCTGTCTGTCCCCATGCTGCTCTTTCATCTCACACACACACACACACACACACACCGGAGCAGTATGGTGGCTGCAGGGACCCTGTCTGTCCCCATGCTGCTCTTTCATCTCACACACACACACACACACATAGATATATATATAGATATCTATGCACACACACACCGAGCAGTATGGTGGCTGCAGCCACCATACTGCTCCGGCCACATTCCCCGGTATATCCCCGCCTCTTGCATGGTTAGTAGCCGGTGGTCTGCAGTGTTATTACGCCACCTTTGTGTTCGAAATCGGCATCATGGGTCGAAAGCTTCATCACTGACTGTGTTGTAGAAGATTGCATTTTATATTTATATCGAGAATTTAACGAATGAGAGCAGATTTAAAAATGGTTAAAAATGCCGTTTTAACATGGGAGCGGATGGGAGTAGAAAACAGGACCAGGGCCCCTGAAGGCACTAAACACTATAACTATTTTTTTAGAGTGTTTCATATTATAAGCTTTTGACACAATGAACATATATGTAAAATTAAGATATTTTCCCAATTTCATGAAATAATAATAAACACAGACACCGCTGTGCTCACACACACACACACAAAATATTTCAAAAAAGTAGTTTTCATGACCAGGGAGCCACAAGGGTGTAGAAAAATGCGATTTTTTTATCTAGATTAATTACAGAAAATTGTGAGATTAATTAGTAAATTGTTTTTAAATCTATTGACAGCACTAAAAAATATGCATCAGCCACTGCTCCAGGGGTACTGCACTGCAGGCGACCTTTGTGCTCTGACCTCTCTGACCTCTCTGACTCTCTGACCTCTCTGGCCTCTCTGTCCTCTCTATCCTGATCGTTCACACAGAGTCGCGCAGGCGCAGTAGCCTATGTTGTAACAATTAACAATTGTGTGTATTGAGCCTTACTGTATTGTACCCATTCTGCAATCTGTTCATTCATTCATTCATTCATTCATTCATTCATTCATTCATTCATTCATTCATTCATTCATTCATTCATTCATTCATTCACAATAGTCATAAATAAACCTTGGGTGTAGCGTGATACAGAGGAATCCTCTCTCGTCTCCGGCCCAGGGCGAGGTGAGGACGGCCTGGGTGAGGTTGAGGAAAGGTCGGTCTATCCTGGAGCCGTTGGCGAGGTACACCCAGACGTAGCCCAGCTGCTCCGCCACAAAGAAGCGATGACTGCCATCGTCGGCGTGGATCATAGCCACAGGGTTCCGCAAACCATTGGCTACTTCCTGCAGACACAGCTCAGACAGCCTTCAGCATCCTTAACCACTGAACCCAGGTTAGCATTTAGTTCTGAGAGAGAGAGAGAGAGAGAGAGAGAGAGAGAGAGAGAGAGAGAGAGAGAGAGAGAGAGAGAGAGAGAGAGAGAGAGAGAGAGAGAGAGAGAGAGAGAGAGGAGAGAGAGAGGGTGAGAGAGAGAGAGAGAGAGAGGAGAGAGAGAGAGAGAGAGAGAGTGAGAGAGAGAGAGAGAAAGAGAGAGAGAGAGAGAGAGAAAAGAGAGAGTGAGGAGAGAGAGAGAGAGAGAGAGAGAGAGAGAGAGAGAGAGATTAATAGTGTTTGTTGAATCAATCCGGTGTCCCACAAGGCTCTGTTCGGGGCCCCTTTGCTATTTTTCCATTTATATGCTACCCCTCTGCAATATCATATGCCAAATTTCTCTTTCAAATGGCAGGGTTGAATCTGAATTTAGTCATTTCTTGCGGTTTCTACGATAATTAGCATTTTCCGATAAATTTGTATATCCGATAAATCATATAAAACATCGGTAAAAATGAAAATATACACTTTGACTACTGTTTTTGATAGGGTTATGGTCTTTACTCTTGCTACAAAAAAAATATTTAAAAACATTGACCTCTTAACATCCAAGGGCCCACATGTGGACGATTCTTTGCCGACCTCTAGTGGCTCGGTGTGCATTTCTTTTAATGCAATAATTATATAGATAAAATTAAAGCCCTATTTGTTGCCTGTCGACTGCCCTTTCAGGTGACAGCGGTTCTCGAGTTACATGCCGATATGTGAGGCGTGCTCCAAAGTACGCAAAAGTACACATTACCACCCCCGACTCCCGGGGCTCTAGCTCCGTCAATCATTTGGCGATCTCGAAAGTCTTTGCTCAGGGTTGTAGCCAATGAGTGTGGCTTTCCAATGATACCGATGATATGATAATTGGGGATCTAATACGGTCTCTATTGATCAATTTATGATAAAGAAAAGCAGGGGATCTTAAGGCTTAACAGGTTAAAGGAAAACTCCAACATTTTGGGAAATTAGCTTATTTAACATCTTCCCTGGAGTTAGACAAGAAGATACATACCTTTTTTGTCTATCTGCATGCATTAGGCTTAGGGAACGCCCGCACCGTTACCATAGCTTAGCTTCATCACTGGAAGTGGGTCAGACTTTTACCCTGAAGTTCCCTACAGTCCCCTACAGTCACGAAATACACTCCAAATACAACTCCAAAACGTTCCTGTAAACATGTTGTGACCTGTGTATTTACCACGTGGAGAAATAAAAAATAATTGAATTCGCCATTTACGTTTTCTAAGCAAATATACTCGGAACTATTTTTTGCCTAACCACTCCTCTCTGGGCGCAGTGATTTCACGCAACGCAGTGCTACTTTCTAACGCTAACGCCAGTGTTTGTTTACATTTACATTTCATTCAAAGGATCCGAACCGATTGAAGTTTATGGATACCATGACTGTGGTGGATGCCGTTGTGGATAAACGGGGCTACGGGACAACACACATAGACTCAGTCACTTTAAACAAAATGTCACTTTAAAAAATAGAATCTTTAGAAACACTTTAAAAGAAGGAGGTACTGTAAAGTTTAGATACATTAAGAGTTAACATTGTAAATTGTATATTTTCTCAGGAACCTAGCATGTCTTTTTTTACCATGCATATCTTGTGTCTTATCTATTTAATTTTTTCTATGCCTATTTTATTCTATTTTATTATTGTATTTTGCACAATCAATGCAGGCATGACCACCCGCATTTCACTGTATGCCCTGGTATGTAGTGACAAATAAACCTCTTGATTCTTCTTGATTCACTACAAACACGGGAACTCTCTAACCCCTGTCCCCATCTCCCTGTCTCTCTGTGAGTGGATGTCACGTGGTGATGGCCAAGGTGGTGGATGTCACGTGGTGTTGGCCAAGGTGGTGGATGTCACGTGGTGATGGCCACGGTGGTGGATGTCACGTGGTGTTGGCCAAGGTGGTGGATGTCACGTGGTGATGGCCACGGTGGTGGATGTCACGTGGTGTTGGCCAAGGTGGTGGATGTCACGTGGTGATGGCCACGGTGGTGGATGTCACGTGGTGTTGGCCAAGGTGGTGGATGTCACGTGGTGTTGGCCAAGGTGGTGGATGTCACGTGGTGTTGGCCAAGGTGGTGGATGTCACGTGGTGTTGGCCAAGGTGGTGGATGTCACGTGGTGATGGCCACGGTGGTGGATGTCACGTGGTGTTGGCCAAGGTGGTGGATGTCACGTGGTGTTGGCCAAGGTGGTGGATGTCACGTGGTGATGGCCACGGTGGTGGATGTCACGTGGTGATGGCCACGGTGGTGGATGTCATGTGGTGATGGCCAAGGTGGTGGATGTCACGTGGTGATGGCCAAGGTGGTGGATGTCACGTGGTGTTGGCCAAGGTGGTGGATGTCACGTGGTGTTGGCCAAGGTGGTGGATGTCACGTGGTGATGGCCAAGTTTGCAGTGACTGTCCCACCCCATATTGGTTATGTGCACCACTGAGGTCATGGATCAGCTTCATACCGTCTTCTGTCCGACCTACAACATCTAAACCATGCCTGCTCTACTTCATTGCTGGGCTAAGTACTTCTATTCTATTCATATATATGCTTACTACGTGGTGCGATCTTCTCTATATCGGCCTCATACTTCAAATGAATCCGAGCGGGGGCGGCTACGTGGTGCAGTGGGCAAGGCGCTCACCACGAATACTGGAGACGCCCAGCGCTCCACATTGCTTTCAGTTTAGCTGATCGTCCGTACTAATACACATTGGCAGTATTAGGGGGTGGGAAACTGATGGGTGGGGATCGGGCGTTGTGAACAGCGACTCCTACAGGTCGGTTGGTGCGCCTGCGCAGTAGAATCAGGAAGCGATGGGGGCGGCGCCCCTCCAAAGCCCAGACCCCTGACGCTGCAAGATCGCGCCGCGCAGGTGAAAAGATGCGACTGCTGTTACCTCGAGTATCGGAGGGGACTCGTGCTATGTATGACTTAGTCCACATTGCAGCCGGCTTGTGGGAGGCAAGAAACAGCGTTCGAGACAGGGGAGGGTTGAATTGGATGATACGAAATTGGGATGGGAGAAAAATAGAAAATGGGAGAAAAAAAGTGGATACAAAAAAAAATGTATCCGAGCGGAATACATACACGCATACATTCATCCAAATGCAATATGACTCTGATATTTTTTGCTCCGAGCGTTGACATTTAGCCTTTATCTTATTTTCATACCAGCGCTCATTTCCCTATGCTTTTTCTTTTGTTGTTATTGTTCCTAGCTCTATTCTATTTTAATTAAAAAAATGTATTCATATGTACCTTAGTTGCTATTGCATGTACATATATGTTTTATTACACGTATATGTATATACATACCAACTATTCGCCTGTTTTATTCTCCATAGCAGCAATATATTATCACCCCCTTTGAACGGCCCATCTAAGGTTTCTCTCCTCCATATCGCCTGTGGTGCTTTTTATATTATATAATAAATCTTATATCTTATATAAGCCTCTCTCTAATAAAGGCCTGGTGCTCTTTGCAGCTGAGGTAAATAGAAGACCCGTCCTATATTTGAGGATTTACGGTATTGCAAACTGTAGAATGGTAGACAGTCCTGTTTGCTCCATCTGTATATTCCTGTGTTGCTCTGCACATTGGGAGAGCAGTACTGTTTATATTCCTGTGTTGCTCTGCACATTGGGAGAGCAGTACTGTTTATATTCCTGTGTTGCTCTGCACATTGGGAGAGCAGTACTGTTTATATTCCTGTGTTGCTCTGCACATTGGGAGAGCAGTACTGTTTATTTGGGAGAGCAGTACTGTTTATCAGGGACGTGCACAGGACTTTAGAAAGGCAGGTGCCCGAAAGGAGAAAAGGGCATCAATTATTAAATGCAATGATCGAGCGCGCATAGCGCGCAAGCCCGATTTTTGGGGTTAATACAAGTCTATGGTACATTCAGTTTCACCGATAGATGTCACCAAAACTACATAGTGTCCCTTTAATAACACAATATACGCTCCAGACCAACAGCTGGACAGAGACAGAGACAGAGAGAGAGAGGAGAGAGAGAGAGAGAGAGAGAGAGAGAGAGAGAGAGAGAGAGAGAGAGAGAGAGAGAGAGAGAGACCGCATTAACTGAAACGTGGTCCAGGTCAGGAGGGCTTGATAAAGTATTATGTCCACTGTCCCACAGTCACAGACTGTTGTCTTGATGTATATCCACTGTCCAGACTGCATCCAGCCAAATAGCTTATTGTTAGCACTGTAGCTTTGTTGTTGTCAGCACACACATAGATATATATATATCTATGAGCACACAGGACATTCAGGAAGTCAAAAACTAATAGCGCTTGCCGATTGGTGCTAAGAACAGCAGGGCGGGTGCCAGCGGTGTGACGTAATTGGCAGACTCGACTGTCAATCAAAATTATTCTGTTTTCCGTCAGAACGAATCCAGGCTGGAAGGACCTATTATTTACGAGAGGGGTGGCATTTCTCTCTCTTTCTTTACCTAATATTTAGATTCTATCGTGACATCTTTCATTTGGAAGGGCAGGGCAGTATATCTATATGTGCAACAGTAAAAAAAAAAAAAACAAAAAAAAAGAGGGTGGCATAAAAAGGGCACTTTCTAATGAAAAATGAAAAAGGCAGGTGCCCGGGCACCCCTTCACCCCTATGTGTGCACGTGCCTGCTGTTTATATTCCTGTGTTGCTCTGCACATTGGGAGAGCAGTACTGTTTATATTCCTGTGTTGCTCTGCACATTGGGAGAGCAGTACTGTTTATATTCCTGTGTTGCTCTGCCCATTGGGAGAGCAGTACTGTTTATATTCCTGTGTTGCTCTGCACATTGGGAGAGCAGTGTACTGTATATTGTATTGTAACTCAGTTACTAATTTTTCTACTCTGTATTGTATATTGTATGTATATTGAACACTTTTGTTTACACTTTGTTTACGTACTTTTGACTTTCTATGTTATACTTTATCTATTTTTTATTATCTAGCACACTCTCAGGAGCAAAACAGAAAAAAGCATTTCATATAAAAGTATTCTGTATTTTTGTATGACAACTAATAAAGAAACTTGAAACTTGAAACAGCACTGTTTACAGTATATATACCTGTGTTGCTCAGCACGTTGGGATAGCAGCACTGTTTACAGTATATATACCTGTGTTGCTCTGCACGTTGGGATAGCAGCACTGTTTACAGTATATATACCTGTGTTGCTCAGCACGTTGGGATAGCAGCACTGTTTACAGTATATATACCTGTGTTGCTCAGCACGTTGGGATAGCAGCACTGTTTACAGTATATATACCTGCATAGACGCCTGCGCAATAGAGCAGACGATGCACGTGCTCCAGGACTATTGAACTTGGGGGAGCAAGGATATGATCTTGCTCCACCACTTTTTGATCATATGAAAAATATGATATACCCCCCCCCCCAATATATAAATCTAAGCATAACTACGTAATTTCAATCAAATTAATAATACGCAATGACACTTAATAACACG
>NC_140165.1:260042993-260062993 GCF_963971535.1 Notolepis coatsorum | reverse complement strand
GGACTTCAGGAGGTCGGGGGTCAAGGACTACAGCCCCCTCAGCATCGACGGGGCACCGGTTGAGAGAGTGAACAGTTTCAAGTACCTCGGAGCCCACATATCCGAGGATTTGACATGGACCACACACATTGACAGTGTTGTGAAGAAGGCACGACAACGCCTCTACTTCCTCAGGCGCCTAAGGAAGTTCCAAGTCAGTCAGAAGATCCTTAGGAACTTCTACTCATGTACAATAGAGAGCATCCTGACTGGCAACATCACCTCCTGGTTTGGGAATAGCACTGCACAAGACCGTAGCAGACTACAAAGAGTGACACGTTCAGCCGAACGCACAATTGGAGGGGGGCTTCCCACCCTCCAGAACATTTACAACAAGCGGTGCAAGGGGAAGGCTAAGAGAATTATTAAGGACTCGAACCACCCGAACAACTGCCTCTTTGAACTGCTGCGGTCAGGCAAGCGATACCGGAGTCTTAAGGCGAGCACAGAAAGACTCAGAAGAAGCTTCTATCCCCAGGCCATCAGGCTGCTAAACGAACAATAAACACTATGCAACAACCATCAAATGCACACAGCACACACACCCACACGCACACACTCACTTAAACAAACAACACACTGCAGCACCCACTCTCCACACTTTAGATCACACAAACACACTTTATATTTATTGATAAAGGATTTGCACTACAACTCGTACACCTACTGTAAATTGTACCTAAATTGCACCTCATCCTATTTCTGCCTTGCACTATATAGTATTGTATATTAGTACACTACACAGTATTGTATATTATATGGTAACTCAGTTACGTCTACTCTGCATCGAACATTGTACATATGTCTATACTGAACACTGTGACCTCATTTTTTTACTTCTAATTTACATGCTATACTATGTTATTTTATTTCATACTTATCTTGTCTTGCACAGTCTCTGGAGCGTAACAGTAAGAAGCATTTTGTATAAAAGTATTCTGTACTTCTGTATGACAACTATTAAAGAAACTTGAAACTTGAAACTTGTCAACACCAGCGCTCAATTCAGTGAAATCAGGAAATGGATTGTCTTCAGCATTCAAATATAGAATAACTAGCTTGTACCCAGGGCTAACCATTGGTTTCAGTAAGGAATGGTAAGAAATTAGGGCTGGGAGATTATTCGAGTTTAAATTTCAATTATTATTTCGTCTTTCCACGATCATGAAAACAAGATAATCGAGATACAACTATTATTGTGCTGCATGCCATGTTGCTCTCATTTTGTCTTGTGTTGTAAATGCAGCGCACCCTTCCTTCAGAGCAGTGCCACTTCACCTATTTTCTTTTTTTATCTACTTTTTCTCCTCCTTTTTCCTCCCTATCCCAATTTACCTCTCGTGCCAATTCTCCCTCCCCTGTCCTGATCGTTGCTCGCATATGCCCCCCACTGGCCGGTTGTAGGGAGGATAGAAGCCTCGCATCACATGTCCGCTCTGATACATGTGGAGGCAGCCTGTCACATCTTTTCACCTGCCAGCACGGACTCTCATTTGAGTAACGTGTAGGAGGCTCACACTGCCCGTGCCATTTCCTGTCTCTGCTGTGCAGGCGCCCCAACCGACCTGTAGGACTCGCTGTTCACAACGACCAGACTACCACCCTTTCGACTTACCACCCGCTAACTCTGCCAATTGAGTTAGTATGACGGCCGGCCCAAGCCGGAGGCAACGCCAACAGCCAGATTCGAACCCGGTGTCTCTTGCGTTGGTGACGAGCGCAATGGCCGCTGTGCCACCCAGCCGCTCGACTTCACCTATTTTCAACCTGAATCCTATTGTTCTGTTGTGAGGAGGACACGAGATGATGAGACATGGAATGTGAGGTGTTGTGTGTCTAGCTCCACACCGCCAAATACTCTGCCAGATGACATCAGCAGCTGAGAGCAACCCTCTGCTTAACCCTTTCACTACCACACATGACAGGAACAAGCATGGAGGTGGTGTCTGTATGTACATTCATAAGGACACCAAATTCATTAACCGTACGGACCTAGATCATGAGGCTACTGAAACTGTATGGGTGGAAATTCTATTTGAAAGGGCTAAATCTGTTCTAGTCGGCACAATTTACAGACCGCCAGACCAAAATGGCTTTTATGATGTGTTGGATGTGTGCTTAGCTGGAGCTGAGGATGCAGAAAAGATTCTTATTGGGGATTGGAACACGGATATGCAACAAAAAGATGCACCCGTCTTCAAATCCTTCAATGGGTTTTGTGATCTGCACGGCCTCAGCCAGCTAATCACCCAACCCACACATGTATGTGAGTCAACTCAGACTACCATTGACCTCATCCTGACCTCTGACAAGTCCAAGATCTCCAATAAAGGGGTTATAGCATGCGGGTTAAGTGATCATTATATGATATTCTGTACCCGCAAAAAGCTAAAACAAAAGGCTGGCTGTCACAAAACAGTCACATCTAGAGACCTCAAAACCTACTCTAGCGAGGCCTTTAACCTTGAACTGGAGAGCCTGGACTGGTCAGATGAGCTCAATGGTACACTGGTTGAAGAAACATGGCTTGGTTTCAAAACCAAATTTTCAAAAGAACCACCAGGGTAAAAAATCGCGCTGAGCCGTGGATGCACACTGAAATACTGACCGCTATGAAAACCAGAGACAAAAAATGCTCTGAGTTTCGTAAAAGTCAGTCAAAGCTTACCAAAAGCACGAGCAGTGAACTCCAAGCCCACGTGACTGAACTCTAACTGGAAAGAAACAGACTAAGAAATGACGTAAACTCCATGTTCAAAACTGCAAAAAAGAATTTCATCAATGACAAAACTGAGGAAAACAAAAACAAACCACGTGAACTTTGGAAATGACTCAATAATCAACTAGGCTGCAGTAAAAAACTTAAAACCAGATTCTCAAACATAAACATAAAGACAGACAACACGCTCATCACAGACAAACTGGATGTAGCCAATTACTTAAACATTTTCTTCACAAACATAGCCACAACACTGGTAAACAAACTACCCTCCCACTCAGGGCATTATGGGGTAGAACACATAGTAGCTTACTACAAGAACCAAGGGGTCCACAAAGACGACTTCAAACTGGAAATGGTAACAACAGATGAGGTACTCAAAAAACTGAGCGCCCTCCAACCGAACAAGGCCACTGGCCATGACAACATCGCCGCCAAATTCCTCAGAGACTCAGCAGCCGCCATCACACACATAATAAACCTCTCCATAAAACAGGGACACGTCCCCAAGGACTTCAAAATTGCGAGAGTAACACCCCTGCACAAAAAGGGCAGCAAATTAGACCCAGGCAACTACCGCGCTGTTTCTATCCTTACCTCCATCTCGAAAGTCATGGAAAAAATTGTATACGAACAGGTCGAAAAGTACCTCGCGGACAAAAATCTAATCTACGAATTCCAATCTGGCTTCAGAACATCCCACTCCACTGACACATGCCTTCTCTATTTAAATGACCACATCAAACAAGAGGTGGACGCGGGCAAATACTGCTGCATTGTCATGCTGGACCTACAAAAGGCCTTCGACACTGTCAATCACACCATTCTGATTGACAAGCTAAAAGCAATTGATTTTGATAGTCTATCAGTGAGCTGGATGCAATCCTACCTGGAGGGGAGAGAACAGATGGTGAGCTGTGAGCTGTGGTGTTCCACAAGGGAGCATACTAGGACCGCTACTGTTCCTAATTTATGCAAATGACATGTCGTCAGCTTGTGACTGCAACTTGTTCCTGTTTGCGGACGACTCAGCCCTGCTGGTCTCTGACAAGAACAAGTTACAGGTTGAAAAAACCCTCAGCTCGGAACTAGGCAAAATCTGCATATGGCTCGCTGATAACAAACTATCATTACACATGGGCAAAACAGAGTCCATTCTCTTCGGTTCAAATAACAAACTCAGCAAGACCGACGGCTTCTCAGTTACAGTGGGTGACAATATTGTCACAAGGAAAGAAGAAATTACCTACCTGGGTTCCATCCTAGAGGCAAATCTTTCCTGTGACAAAATGGCATCCAATGTAATAAAAAAAGTCAACCAACAAACTCGATTCTTGTACCGGATCTCCTCTCTGGTAAACAAGAATACCCTGAAGACTCTGGCAGGAGCACTCATTCAAGGGTACTATGACTATGCTTGCACCTCATGGTACCAAAGCACCTCAAAGGCGCTAAAAACAAAATTACAAACATCAAAACAAACTGGTCAGACTACTGCTTGACCTTACTCCTAGAACCCACCTCACCCCTGCACACTTTGACAACCTAGGATGGCTTAGAGTAGACGACAGAGTACAGCAACTTGCAATGGGCCTGGTCTACAAGATACACTACACGACCAAGGTATGTACATGTCAAAATACTTCCCAAAGGTCAGTGAATACCACGATCACAACACCAGAGGGAGCTCCACAAATCATGTTAAACCCAGATTCGGCTCAAACAAGGGACTAAACACGTTTCGCAATTATGCCACATCAATGTGGAACGCCCTACCCAAAGCTGTAAAGGAATGTGAATCACTACCCACTTTCAAAACCACTCTCAAAGAACACCTACGGGAGACTGCAATTCGAAACTGGCCCCTGTAAATGTCCTAACCCAACCCCCTCCAAATGTACAGTAAATTACCAAGTATGGTTTTGTCAATATTCCAATGTACAGTTTTGTACTAGGTTAGCTTGCACCTGGATAGCTTTCTACTGAGCTCACACAGAGAGGACATTGGTATAGGCTGTATGTTCTACTGAGCTCACACAGAGAGGACATTGGTATAGGCTGTATGTTCTACTGAGCTCACACAGAGAGGACATTGGTATAGGCTGTATGTTCTACTGAGCTCACACAGAGAGGACATTGGTATAGGCTGTATGTTCTACTGAGCTCACACAGAGAGGACATTGGTATAGGCTGTATGTTCTACTGAGCTCACACAGAGAGGACATTGGTATAGGCTGTATGTTCTACTGAGCTCACACAGAGAGGACATTGGTATAGGCTGTATGTTCTATACTGAGCTCACACAGAGAGGACATTGGTATAGGCTGTATGTTCTACTGAGCTCACACAGAGAGGACATTGGTATAGGCTGTATGTTCTACTGAGCTCACACAGAGAGGACATTGGTATAGGCTGTATGTTCTACTGAGCTCACACAGAGAGGACATTGGTATAGGCTGTATGTTCTACTGAGCTCACACAGAGAGGACCTTGGTATAGGCTGTATGTTCTACTGAGCTCACACAGAGAGGACCTTGGTATAGGCTGTATGTTCTACTGAGCTCACACAGAGAGGACATTGGTATAGGCTGTATGTTCTACTGAGCTCACACAGAGAGGACATTGGTATAGGCTGTATGTTCTACTGAGCTCACACAGAGAGGACATTGGTATAGGCTGTATGTTCTACTTAGCTCACACAGAGAGGACACTGGTATAGGCTGTATGTTCTACTGAGCTCACACAGAGAGGACATTGGTATAGGCTGTATGTTCTACTGAGCTCACACAGAGAGGACATTGGTATAGGCTGTATGTTCTACTGAGCTCACACAGAGAGGACATTGGTATAGGCTGTATGTTCTACACACACAGAGAGGACATTGGTATAGGCTGTATGTTCTAGGCTGACTCTGGAGAAGCCAGTAAACGCATAATTCCCATAATGTCTGCGTGTTCTTTTAAGACCCTAAACTGGATAGATTAAATTCCATGTTAAAATGGCTGTTTTTTCAGTTTGTGCCTCAACCTCAGCCTGCAGTGATGCCACCATGACTCAACAGCTGAAGTCTCACCCAGACAGCCCAGTATTCCCAGCAACCCGTTGTTCAAACCATGCCATTCCTAGCTGGGGGGGGGGCATATTAAATACAAACAATTTCGCTGACAGAACACACTGTACTTAGCTATATAAACTGACTCCCTGGTGTTCTGTTGCCAGGGGAACAGTCTGGACCCCAGGTGTGTTTCCTGTCGAAACACACTATTGTTGTCGCTTTGAAACGGTCTATCACTTTATTGAGAGGAAGTGTTTGACGCCGTTGTAAACCTTCTACATCACTAGTGGTCAGCCGTGCAAACCGACATCATAAAGGCTCACGGTCAACGGTGAGAAAAGTCGGTTTAAAAGTCTTGTTTCCTACAGAAATATCAGAACTAGTGGCCTTCTCCTTGCTCTTAGCTAGACGTTTAATATTACTGAGTGAAGCATGTCTCTACCCACACAGCAGTTGGATTATAAAGGTCCCACAGGTTCTAAAACTAGAAAAAATAAGGTTCTCACTGAAAGGATCTTTAGCCAAATTTGAGAAAACTCACAGACGCACAGACCCTGATACTTACAGAGGAGTGAGGTGGGCCTGAGCTACAGCGACCCCCTCTTTGTTTATTTGTACTATAGTTTTATTTATTCATTTATCGTTTCTCAATGTTATTTTCTCTTCGTGTTTTTGGGATGCATGGGTTTTTATGTTTCATTGTCTGGCCAAGTGTCCAAATTGAAAGAATTCAATAAATATATTTATAAAAAAAATAAAAAATTAAATAAAAGGAATATCACAGGCTTCAGCATGTTTTATTTTACTGTGATAACCCTTCGACAAAGAATCACAGAAACCCATTTTGAGCTTTCAGACAAACAATGTTTTCAAACCCAGTTATCTAGAGAGAGTGAACTGGAGTGTTGCTCTCTTTCTTGTGTATGTTTGTATGCCTTGTTTTTTAAATGCTATGTTTTTAAAGCCTATGTGTTTACCCTGTAGCACTTTGAGATTTGGTTCCAAATGTAAAGTGCACTACAATTACTATATTAAATGTATTATTATTATTATTATTATTATTATTATTATTATTATTATTATTATTATTATTATTATTATTATTATTATTATTATTATTATTATTATTATTATTATTATTATTATTATTATTATTATTATTATTATTATTATTATTATTATTATTATTATTAGTATTATTATAATATTATTATTATTATTATTATTATTATTATTATTATTATTATTATTATTATTATTATTATTATTATTATTATTATTATTATTATTATTATTATTATTACTATTATTACTATTATTATTATTATTATTATTATTATTATTATTATTATTATTATTATTATTATTATTATTATTATTATTATTATTATTATTATTATTATTATTATTATTATTATTATTATTATTATTATTATTATTATTATTATTATTATTATTATTATTATTATTATTATTATTATTATTATTATTATTATTATTATTATTATTAAGTTCATAGTGTGAGACAGAAGGACATGTTGGATCACATTGACACTCTGATCTGGATTGACTTTACACAGACGTGCTGTCTAAACAGTTTCACAACAGATTTCTATGATTGTTCAAAGCTGAAGTGTCGTTGTTTTATTTCCCTTTAAGACTCACATAAACATTTGAAAATGCGTTGCTAAGGCAGTGTTGTGGAATATTTAAAATGAGCCAGACATGTAGAAATTCAGATGAGTCAAATTGTATCAAAAATAGAACATAGTTATACATAGTTTATTTCTGTTTCTGTGGTCACAGAAAAAGTATCCTTCGGGTTACAATCAAGTGTAACACGAGCGTCTGGCCAGAAAGTGAGAAAGAGCTCTGGTCAGACTTACAATTAAGTACCAGCCGGGAATGACAAATGAAAACAAATATGAGAAAATGAAAACAAAGATGGGTTTAGGGTGTGTCTCACACAAGACTGATACAAAGACAACAAGGAAAAGAACAAGATGTGAGATGTGATTTTTCTTGGACATGTCATATAAGCCAAGCTGTCCTGGGCCTTGGCCGTTGTTTTAAGAACACTGGTAAGACTGTCACCCCAGTGTCTGAGCTGTATACTAGTTAACCATATAGTCAAGGCTGTACAGAGAATATGTATTTAAACAGAGCTATGAACATGATCATATTTTCGTTCACAGCAGGAACTAGAATGGCATCTCATTGCTCAGATCAGATTTATTTTTAAATAAAATAATATAAGATATCCCTTTATTGATCCCCTTGGGTAAATTCAGGGGATGTGGCCAAGATCAGAGTCCAGTGTGAACTGGTCACGCTCCTGAACTGACCTGCATTGCCAGCTGCTTCTCCCAACCCCCACCCGTTCCAAATACTGAATCGAGAACCTCATACTTTACTCTGTCATCTTTCTCTCCCATTACACCGAAGCATTGACACTGGTAACGTCGAACCGTCCCACTACATGCCAGCTGGACCCGATACCCTCCCCACTCCTCCAGACCATAGCACCAGACATCAACTCTGGGCTGGTTCCCATGCACCTCCCTAAAACAAGCCACACCACTCATAAAAGAATCAACCATGAACCCCACAGAGCGAAAGGCCTCTCCTCCTGATTCTCCTGGACCGGCTGTCGGCAGCCTTTGACACAGTCAACCATCAGATCCTCCTTGCAGGAATGGGAGTGGGAAGAGTCATCCTACCTCGACGACCGCTCCTACAGAGTATCATGGAGAGGGACCCTGTTGGCTCCCCGCCCCCTTCAGACATGCATCCCCCTGCAGGGCTCGGTCCTGGGACCCCTCCTCTTCTACACCAAATCTCTGGGTAGCATTATCACGTCTCATGCCTTCTTGTATCACTGCTTTGCCGATTATACCCAACTCCTCCTCTCCTTTCCTCCCTCACATATCCATGTCTCTGAGCGGATCTCGGCCTGCCTGTCCGACATCTCCACCTGGATGACGACCAACCACCTCAAACTGAACCTCAAAACAGAATTGCTTCACCTGCCGGCCAAACCCTCCCCCCTGACCGGCCTTTCCATCACAGTGGAGAATGTAGCCGTGGCCTCGTCCCCGACCGCCAAGAACCTTGCTGTTGTTCTGGACAACCGGCTGAACATCCCCGCTCACATCGCTGCAACAACTAGAAGCTGCAGATTCCTCCTGAGCAACGTCAGAAGGATCCGCCCCTTCCTGAGAAAAGAAGCCACTCACCTCCTCATCCAATCAACAGTCATGTTGCTGGTTCAATTCCCTGCACAGGTTTATTCTGGATCTAAGCTGGTAACTTGTCTACCCACGATCATGAACACATCATGGTTCAGCTTGTGCAGCAACACAGTTCGTGGTGTGAATTTGTAAAGGTTGCCTAGCAACACAAACTCAACCCAACCATACCAGACCTTGGCTAGCCCCGGTCAGGCAGAACACAAACCAAACCATACCATACCATGCTAGACCTTGGCTAGCCCCAGTCAGGCAGAACACAAACCAAACCAAACCATACCATACCATGCTAGACCTTGGCTAGCCCCGGTCAGGCAGAACACAAACCAAACCAAACCATACCATACCATGCTAGACCTTGGCTAGCCCCGGTCAGGCAGAACACAAACACAAACCATACCATACCATGCTAGACCTTGGCTAGCCCCGGTCCGGCAGAACACAAACACAAACCATACCATACCATGCTAGACCATGGCTAGCCCCGGTCAGGCTGAGCATATCCAATCCAATCCACTTTATTTATAGAGCACATTTAACAAAGTTGACCAAAGTGCTGTACAAATCAAACAATAAATATCACACAGAGATGAAAAGCACACAGTAAAGCACACACTGTACAGTATGTCACATAAAAAGGCAAGTCTCTCAAGCTGTGTCAAAAACCAAAGTAAATACATGTGTTTTGAGGTGTGATTTAAACACCTGCAGAGTGGGGGCCTGCTTAACATGCAGAGGCAGCTTGTTCCAGAGCTTTGGGGCTGCCACTGCGAAAGCACAGTCCCCCCTAAAGCTTCAGCCTGGACTTAGGAACAGCCAGGAGGAGCTGGTCCAGAGGACCTGAGGGACCTTGAAAGAACACAAGTTTCCAGCAAGGTCCGAGAGGTAAACCGGTGCCAAGCCGTTCAGACACTTAAAAGCAAACAGCAAAATCTCAAAATCAATCCTAAAACGCACAGGAAGCCAGTGGAGGGAAGCCAGTACAGGGGAAATGTGCTCTCGCTTACGTGTACCAGTTAGCAGACGAGCAGCAGCGTTCTGGACTAACTGCAAATGAGAGAGGCGGGCCTGACTGACGCCAACATACAAGGCATTACAATAATCAAGATCGAGAGGTCATAAAAGCATGTATAACATTTTCAAAAACAATGAGATAAAAAAGGTTTGACTTTGGACAGCCTCCTAAGCTGGACAAAGCTCTTTCCCACTACAACATTTATCTATTTGTCCATCTTAAGGTCAGTCGATCTTCACCCCTAGATTGGTGACAGTTGGCTTCACAAAAAGTCCAAGGGGGCCCAAATCACCAGGAGGAGACACACATGGGTATTGCTGGGACCAAACACCATAACTTCGGTTTTACTGTCAGTAATATGTAAAAGGTTTAAGGCCAACCATGCTTTGACATCTTCAAGGTATGCTAACAAAGGTGGTAAAGAGTTAGGATTATTTCATTTCAACGGCAGGTAGATTTGACTGTAATCTGCGTAACAGTGGATGGAGACTCCATGCTTTCTAAGTATAGATCCTAGGGGGAGCAAATACAGTATAAACAAAACATAGCAAATGGCGACAAGGCGTAAGAGGGATAGGGAAAAAATCAATACAGCATAGTATTGCGATATTTTGTGTAATATATTGTATTGTGTTTTTTATGCTGCAATACAAGTGAAATTAACAGACTGACTATGTTATCTCATTAGATAAAACAGATGATGTATATTTTTGTTGCAGACGCTGACAATCCTTTTCCTGTTGGGGACCTAATTTGCAGTTGAAAAAAGCGAATAAATCGCAAAATCGCAATACTGTGATTATGATATTGTATCGTATCGTGGTATCGTGATAATACTGTGTCATGGAACCTGGTGATTCCCACCGCTACACTCTAACCATGATCTGACCCTGACTCTTAAGATTGTATCAGTATCTGGATCAGTAGTGTAGAGATGTGGAGACTGAACTGAACTGGATCAGTCGTGTTGAGATGTGATGACTGAACTGAATCAGTCGTGTTGAGATGTGATGACTGAACTGAACTGGATCAGTCGTGTTGAGATGTGATGACTGAACTGAACTGAATCAGTCGTGTTGAGATGTGATGACTGAACTGAACTGAATCAGTCGTGTTGAGATGTGATGACTGAACTGAATCAGTCGTGTTGAGATGTGATGACTGAACTGAATCAGTCGTGTTGAGATGTGATGACTGAACTGAACTGAATCAGTCGTGTTGAGATGTGATGACTGAACTGAACTGAATCAGTCGTGTTGAGATGTGATGACTGAACTGAACTGAATCAGTCATGTTGAGATGTGATGACTGAACTGAACTGAATCAGTCGTGTTGAGATGTGATGACTGAACTGAACTGAATCAGTCGTGTTGAGATGTGATGACTGAACTGAACTGAATCAGTCGTGTTGAGATGTGATGACTGAACTGAACTGAATCAGTCGTGTTGAGATGTGATGACTGAACTGAACTGAATCAGTCGTGTTGAGATGTGGTGACTGAACTGAATCAGTCGTGTTGAGATGTGGTGGGAGGATGCGAGAGGAGGATGTCCGGGAGGATGCGACCCTCTCTGCGCCGCCCCCACGCCTCAAATAGATCCGCCATCAGCTCTATTTTTCAATCTTTCAAAATGTCCAGTTGCTATTGCATGCACTTATCTGTGTTTCATTACACGTATATGTACATGCTTACCAACTGTTTCGCCTGTTTTTACTGCAACACTACTATCACCGACATCTAAGAACGGAGATCCCCCCTTGAGCGGCCCTTCTAAGGTTTCTCTCCTCCACATTGCCTGTGGTGCATTTTGTCCTTTTGCTAGGTTTTAGTGAGTTTTTCCTTACGTTCGCGTGGGTATCTCTGGGAGTGTTGCATTCATTTATTTTTATTTATTTTACATTTTTTGGACTTCATGTTTTTTTTTTTTATTATTTTTTTTTTTGTATCCTCTTTTTTCTCCGCCTGATTTTTCTATTTTCTCCCCATCCCAATTGAGTCGTTATGCCAATTCCCCCCGTCCCCTACCTGGTTGTTGTGCGCATGTTCCTCCTACTGGTCGGTACAAGGGAACCCTGAAGTCTACCACATGCTTCCTCCGACACATGCAGAGACAGCCAGCGGCTCTCTTTTCACCTGACAGCGCGGACTCTCATTGGTGAAGCGTAACGTGTGGGGTCACCATTTCCTGCCTTTCGCTGAGCAGGCGCCCAGACCTGACCTGTAGGCATCGCTGTCCACAACGCCAGATCACCACCCTCGACTTCCCTCCCGCTAACTCAGCCAAACGAGTTAGTATGACGATCGGCCCAAGCCGCAGGGAAATGCTGACTCCGGGAGTCGAGACCGCAGCCTCTTGCATGGGTGACGAGCACAATCTCCGCTATGCCATCCGACCGCCCCTTGGTGTTTTTGTTTTGTTCTTGATTTATTGTGATGTTTCTTCTTGACTTGTTTAAAGAAGACGTGTCCGGCCCATGGGGACATTAACAGCCTTACAAATACATTTTATTTGATTTGATTTGGTGACTGAACTGAATCATTAGTTGCATCAGGTGACTCACAGCCTACTGGTGAGTTTACAACGTGGCTGTTCTGTCTTCATTCACAGAGATTACTACCAGATGGTCTGTTGACAAGGAGAACCTAGAGACACACACAATCAAACACACACACACACACACACACACACACACACACACACACACACACACACACACACACACACACACACACACACACACACACACACACACACACACACACACACACACACACACACACACACACACACTATCTGGACGCTCTAAATGGTGTAATGCTGTGATTGAGTTTATTATTCAGATGATGTGAAACTGATATTTTCAACATATACAAATTAGTGATGCACCGATGTGAAAATTGTGGCCGATACCGATAACCTATATTAATATTGCTGTTCTGGCCGATACCGATATTTACCGATGTCGATATCGCTGTATAGAAAACCCTTTTTTATGATAATCAAATAAAGAGCTATTTTCCAAAACAAATTTTTTTCTTTTACTTTTGTAACTTATTTTCAGAAATGACGAATATATTGAAACTATTTAACACCAAAACATTGATGAGAATTTGTTTTTATATCGGCCCTATCTTGATATCGGACCGATAGGCCTACAGGTGTAAAAAAAAATGACCATATCAGCCGATATATCGTGCATCATTAATACAAATACATTATTCTGTTCATATTTTTGTGATCAATATGTTTTTTTTTTTTTTGTGAGATAATGAACATTCAAAGACTTAAATGGCTCATTCCACAAGTCTTGACAACCTATGGAAAGTGTGTTTGATAATAACTGACCTGCCTACGGCACCAGCAGCCCTTCATAGTTACCGTTATTTAACAGGTTAACAGCGCAGCATTCGTTTCTTGTTATACATGTAGGAGTCGGTGGTGCTGTGTGGTTGTGACATTTTTAAAGGGTTAACTGTGTCTGCCTTGGTTTCCCTCCATAACTCAACTGAGTCAACACAAAATACCTCAGAGAGAGAGAGAGAGAGAGAGAGAGAGAGAGAGAGAGAGAGAGAGAGAGAGAGAGAGAGAGAGAGAGAGAGAGAGAGAGAGAGAGAGAGAGGGATGAGTGAGAGGGTGAGGGAGATAGAGCGAGACAGAGACAAAAAGAGAGACAGAAAGAAACAGAGAGAAAGAAAAATATTGTTACATCTCTTGCCACATGGCTTCCCCCTCCCCTTCTGTCTCCTCCCCCTCTTCCTCTCTCCTCCTCCTCTGTCCTGCCCCGTACCCTGCTCCTCTTTCCTCCTTCTCACTATTCCTCTGCTGCTCTACTATACCCCAATGTGTCTCTCTCTCCCTCTCTCCCTCTCTCTCTCTCTCTCTCTCTCTCTCTCTCTCTCTCTCTCTCTCTCTCTCTCTCTCTCTCTCTCTCTCTCTCCAGTAGTAACTCATATCTATTGACTGGCCAGGGGAGGAAGTGGCAAGGACTTTTCCTGTGTCTTAGTGGCACACACACACACACACACACACACACACACACACACACACACACGCACGCACGCACGCACACACACACACACACACACACACACACACACACACACACACACACACACACACACACGCACGCACACACACACACACACACACACACACACACACACACACACACACACACACACACACACACACACACACACACACGCACGCACGCACGCACGCACACACACACACACACACACACACACACACACATACATTTTAAATAAAGAATATGCGGATCAAAACGGTCACAAACATTGTAAAACATCTACTGCATTAATTTACAACGACAGTTACATCAATCAAGATGTTATAGATTCAAAATGCCATATTCTGATACTCTGGCCTGGAGCAGTGAGCTGCTGTAGCGTCAACAAACCCCCCCTCCCCCCCCCCCCCCCCTCCTGCCTCCTCAGTGATACGGGAGCTCCAGGGAGTTGTGGTCCAACAGAGGCTCTCAGTGTGCAGGTTTACCCAGGATAAGTGGCCTGGCTCTGGGCTGACCTGACCACCTCTGGGGCCTCTTCCACCTGGTAGCCGTGGGAACAGAGCCCAGTCCCCTCTCTGTGGGCTTACTAGGCTGCAGGCCTATGGAGATATTAGGCTTACTAGGCTGCATGCCTATGGAGATATTAGGCTTACTAGGCTGCATGCCTATGGAGATATTAGGCTTACTAGGCTGCAGGCCTATAGAGATATTAGGCTTACTAGGCTGCAGGCCTATGGAGATATTAGGCTTACTAGGCTGCATGCCTATGGAGATATTAGGCTTACTAGGCTGCATGCCTATGGAGATATTAGGCTTACTAGGCTGCAGGCCTATAGAGATATTAGGCTTACTAGGCTGCATGCTTATGGAGATATTAGACTTACTAAGCTTCAGACCTATATAGATATTAGACTTACTAGGCTTCAGACCTATAGAGATATTAGGCTTACTAGGCTTCAGACCTATATAGATATTAGGCTTACTAGGCTTCAGACCTATAGAGATATTAGGCTTACTAGGCGTCAGACCTATGGAGATATTAGGCTTACTAGGCTTCAGACCTATAGAGATATCAGGCGTACTAGGCTTCAGACCTATAGAGATATTAGGCTTACTAGGCTTCAGACCTATAGAGATATCAGGCGTACTAGGCTTCAGGCCTATAGAGATATCAGGCTTACTAGGCTGCATGCCTATAGAGATATTAGGCTTACTAGGCTTCAGGCCTATGGAGATATTAGGCTTACTAGGCTTCAGACCAACACATATATAGGCTTACTAGGCTTCAGGCCAACAGCTAAAGTAGGGTTACAAGGTTTCAGACCTAGGGAGATATCAGGTTAACTAGGCCTCAGGCCAACAGAGATATCAGGTTAACTAGGCCTCAGGCCAACAGAGATATCAGGTTAACTAGGCCTCAGGCCAACAGATATATCAGGCTTACTAGGCCTCAGGCCAACAGATATATCAGGTTAACTAGGCCTCAGGCCAACAGATATATCAGGTTAACTAGGCCTCAGGCCAACAGATATATCAGGTTAACTAGGCCTCAGGCCAACAGATATATCAGGTTAACTAGGCCTCAGGCCAACAGATATATCAGGTTAACTAGGCCTCAGGCCAACAGATATATCAGGCTTACTAGGCATCAGGCCAACAGATATATCAGGCTTACTAGGCATCAGGTCAACAGAGATATCAGGTTTGCCGCTTACTAGGCTTCAGCCAGGGCTACTCTGCTCCATATAACCCCTTCATATTTTCATTGGCTGGTTGAAAATAGATTATCCCTCCACAAGAGGTCTCCTGGGTTCAAAGTAGTGGTAGGAGATACCGAGGTTACAGCTAAGGAGGAAGTCACGACGTCACGTACCTAGGATGTGTTTTGGACAACACCTTATCAGGGGTGAGCATGGCACAAAAGGTGGTCACAAAGATCAACCAGAGAATAAAATGTCTCGGCAGAGTGTCCACCTATAGGTCAGCCTTAGAAGTCCTGGCAGGGGCCCTGATCCAATGTCATTATGACTATGCATGCTCCTCCTGGTACACTGGCATCACAGTAGCACTGAAAGGTAGGCTACAGACAGCTCAGAACAAATGAGCTAGAGACTGATATTAAAACTCCAACCCAGGACTCACTTTTCACAGACACATTTTAACAGCCTCAAGTGGCTCAGGGTTGAGGAGACAGTCTCTCAATTAAGTTCAAAGTTTGTTTATTATTTGTCATAATAAAATACAGAATACTTTATGATGAAATGCTTGTTTCTGTATAGAAACTATTATTATTACTAATTAAAACTCTGCATGGTACACAAGATACTCTGGAATACTGTCCCTCAGTACAGGGTTAGGGATGTACATGGACACACCACCAGGGGGAGCCCTACAGACCACGTCCCAGTAAGTTGCAACAGAGTAATGGGCCAAAACTCATTCCTGTATTCAGCAGCAGTACTATGGAATAGCCTACCAATGGAGTTGAAGTCCATAAGCCCCTTCTCCACTTTTAAATCATCTACAAAGAGGTGGATCATGAGTAGCAGAAGCTGGGAGTCGATACCAAAGGGATTATATTATGTGTCTTTCCTTTTGTTCTTTTGTTGTTTGTCAAATGGATTACTACAGTATTTATGTATGTATTAAGAGTATTTAATAGTTGATCAATTGATTGTAAGTTGTCTGCAACATGTCATCATCGCGTGGTTCTGCTTCAATTTAGTGTTATTATGTTACTGTATTATGCAGCCTTGTGACTTAATTTTGTATTTTATTTTACTTGTATTTTATTCATTACATTTCATACATTGCATTGCATATTATGTGGATATATTACATAGGAAGTAGGGAGGATATACATGCCTGCAACATTTAACCCTTTCACTACCACACTACAGAAGGTTAACCTTTCACTACTACACTACAGAAGGTTAACCCTTTCACTACCACACTACAGACGGTTAACCGATAAATTAATTAATCAATCGTTTTTTGGGGGGGAAGCGATACATTTATTCTGCATCTTTCTAAAAGTTCTGTGGATGTATTATAAAATTAAAAAAGAGAGAGAGAGATTACTATACGTAAAATGTTATCTATAGCACCTTTAACCAACCTATATTTCTCTTGAGGATACCTTCACTGTAATTCAACTGCTTCCAGTGTGAAGTAATTGGTAGCTTGTAAAACTATGCTTTCAGAGTAATGTGCTGTTTTCTTTTATATTGTGATGCTCTCAGGCAGTGTGTGTGTGTGTGTGTGTGTGTGTGTGTGTGTGTGTGTGTGTGTGTGTGTGTGTGTGTGTGTGTGTGTGTGTGTGTGTGTGTGTGTGTGTGTGTGTGTGTGTGTGTGTGTGTGCGTGCGTGCGTGCGTGTGTGTGTGTGTGTGTGTGTGTGTGTGTGTGTGTGTGTGCGTGTGTGCGTGTGTGGCGTGTGTGCGTGTGTGCGTGTGTGCGTGTGTGTGTGTGTGTGTGTGTGTGTGTGTGTGTGTGTGAGTGACGGCTAAAAGCAAGCGTGCGCTACAGTCATTCGACCCTAACCTAAACACACACCCCCGGCCTGCTTGGAAAGAACTGGCCAATGATATAATTATAGAAATCTATACTTTAGTTGTGTGCGAGATGATTTGTCTTTGCCTCAAATTAGTGCATGACGTCTCTCTCTCTTTCTGGGATTCTTTTAGCCAGGAGCCTGTGCTTTCCAAGACCCAAATATGGTCGACAGGAAGGACGTGGTACTGTGTCCGCTGCCAAAGCCTCCGTTCTCTGCAAAGTAGGCTGACCATTAACCCTTTCACCACCACACTACAGAAGGTTAACCCTTTCACTACCACACTACAGACGGTTAACCGTCTGTAGTGTGCTAGTGAAAGGGTTAACCTTCTGTAGTGTGGTTGAGAAAAGGTTAACCCTTTGTTGTGTGTCAGTGAAAGGGTTAGCCTTCTGTATTGTCGCAGTGAAAGGGTTAACCCTTTGGTAGTGTGGTAGTGAAAGGGTTCAAATGCAGCAGTGCCTTGGATCAACACACGAGGGGCTTGCTGGGGGACCCCCTGGTGTTTTTTGGGGGGGCCCTATGCGACTGCACAGTCCTTGTATAGCAAGAAACGGCCCTGTTCTCCATCATAGGAAAACAAACGCCTAGCACTCGGCCAGAGCTGACCTCTCCTCAGGCCAACAGCAAACACTCTGTGGTCACTAGCTACACCGGGGCTGGAACTCTGCATCATTTGTAACACTTTTACGTTTCAGACGCTGAATGTCGATGGTGTTTCAACACACATCTGTAATGGTCTTATCCCTCAGTGAGATTAAAGGGGCACTTTGCCGAAAAAAAACAATGCTGACTTATATAGCACATAATCTCTCACACACACACACACACACACACACACACACACACACACACACACACACACACACACACACACACACACACACACACACACACACACACACACACACACACACACACACACACACACACGACACACACGACACACACGTCCAAAAACACGAAAACAGTTTTTCACACATTAATTTTGTTTGACAGCTATTGAGAGTAAATGAGTTTGGCCACCAGTGATGTCATTGGGGATGTTGAATCCGTGCGTGTTAATTACAGCTCAGTGATATGATAAGGTAGCAGTCCCTACAAGGTATTGCTATTTTTCATCTACATCATTTCATGCAGCTGATCAATCAATCAGATTAATTTATATAGCACGTTTTACATGACACAAGCCAAACAAAGTGTTTTACAATGGCTAGGTAGGGGAACAGACAGGTCATAAGACATGGAACAGACAACAGACATGGAACTAAATTGCACATCAGTACAATAGCTCAGGCGGGGTAAAAAAGGTCGGTTTTGAGCTGGGATTGAAAGGACTCGATCGAGGGGCAAGACGGACTGAGGCAGGGATACTGTTCCACAGCATGGGTGCTACAACAGAATAAGCGCGGTGGCCCCTGGTCTTGAGATTGGCCCTCTGTTCCTTAAGTGGCCCCTGATTAGCCGATCTAAGGGTCCTAGAACAAGAGTAGGGGGTGAGTAGGTCAGAAACGTAGGAAGGGGCTTTGCCAGTGAGTGCTTTGTAAATGAAAAGAAGAACCTTGAAATTAATCCTATGTCCCAGTGGAGGGAGGCGAGGACAGGGGTGATGCGGTCGCACTGGAAGCCAGTGGAGGGAGGCGAGGACAGGGGTGATGCGGTCGCACTGGAAGCCAGTGGAGGGAGGCGAGGACAGGGGTGATGCGGTCGCACTGGAAGCCAGTGGAGGGAGGCGAGGACAGGGGTGATGCGGTCGCACTGGAAGCCAGTGGAGGGAGGCGAGGGACAGGGGTGATGCGGCCGCACTGGAAGCCAGTGGAGGGAGGCGAGGACAGGGGTGATGCGGTCGCACTGGAAGCCAGTGGAGGGAGGCGAGGATAGGGGTGATGCGGTCGCACTGGAAGCCAGTGGAGGGAGGCGAGGACAGGGTGATGCGGTCGCACTGGAAGCCAGTGGAGGGAGGCGAGGACAGGGGTGATGCGGTGGCACTGGAAGCCAGTGGAGGGAGGCGAGGACAGGGGTGATGCGGTCGCACTGGAAGCCAGTGGAGGGAGGCGAGGACATGATGGGTGATGCGGTCGCACTGGAAGCCAGTGGGAGGGAGGCGAGGACAGGGGTCTGATGCGGTCGCACTGGAAGCCTTGTGGAGGGAGGCGAGGACAGGGGTGACTGCGGTCGCACTGGAAGCCAGTGGAGGGAGGCGAGGACAAGGGGTGATGGAGATCACGTTTGTTGATGCCTGTTAATGATCTTAGCCGCAGCATTAACCTGTTAAGCTGTAGCCATATTTCCAGAAAATTTGCCCTAAAATACATACGTAAATGGAAGATTGCTCCACTT
>NC_140165.1:260031083-260042793 GCF_963971535.1 Notolepis coatsorum | reverse complement strand
TAAGAGTTATTTCGTGCTTAGACATTATGTTTGAAAGGAAGTCAGAACATTCGGGCATAAAGTTTTTGCTACTGGGAGGGCGGTAGACAAGAGCAATCAAGAGAGGAGAATCCAGTAACATCAACTGTACCTCGAAGCTGGAGAATTGGTCACAGTTGATAATGCGGCAGTTGAAGGTGGTCTTAAACAGCACGGCTAGACCCCCCCACGACACTCAACTAACCGCCTCGGCCAGTCGTTCATACCAGCGGCCATCAGGCTCCACAACAGTGGGCAGGGACTGCTGCCAGACATCCAACTACAACTACTAAGAACCTAAAAGGACAATAACACTACCTCATGCATACTGCACCTTATGTGAATACTGTATATTTCAGTTAGTTAGTTAGTTAATTATATTGATTTGTAATATTGTCTACAAGGCTTGTTTTTACTATACCTGTACCTCCCCTCCCCCTTCCCCATGCTGCTATGATGCATGAATTTCCCCAGGGGGATCAATAAAGGAATATCTTATCTTATCTTATCTTATCTCCACCCTCTAGGTGTGCTAAGAAAGTCATAGCCACTGGGACACATTTCAATAAGAGGCACACATTCACCGGGAGGGAGCCAAGCCTCCGTGATCAATAAGAAATATTTTTGTCGTAAACTCCTTCAGGATAAAAGTCTTGTTGGATATATGATTGGCGTTGATCAAAGCCATTTTCACCTCGACAAAGACTGGGGAAACACCAGGCGGCGAAGGTTGTGGAGGGAGATTGGCCCCGCCGCGCTTCACGCATAGCTTGGGGCGCGCAGGCAGCAGCACCGCACCCAGGTCTGTGTCCGGCGTGAGTTGGAGAAGTGAAGCATATAGCTGGGCTCCAGGGAACGCCATGGATATAACAGGAGCGGCGATCGGATCCATCGTCAATGAGCTGGAGTGGATGGTACAATGGGGAAGAAGAAGAGAAGTAGTTGCCTTTGAGAACCAATGGTTCTGGAGCCGTAACGGCACGTGGGGCAGGAGCCTATCTCCTGTTTCCGTAGCGTGAGGCAGCTTGATGTACAAGTACACCGCTTGGACATGACGCTAGTATGTCTCAAGGACTTCCCCCCAAACCAACCCTTGATGCTGAGTGTCAAGCAGGGAGGCTATGGGTACCATTTTTAAATAGTCTTTGGTATGACTCGGCCGGGGCTTGAACTCCCAGCCTCCCGAACTCAGGGCGGACACTCTACCCACGAGGCCACTGAGCCGGTACAATGGGGAAACAGAGTTTAAACGAGCTATGCTTCTCAGCTTAACCAAGGCACCTGCACGTTTACTCCATCTCTTGGATCTTCACTTCACACAGGCCATCCACCAGGTCGACGAGGAAACGGACAGCGGTAGGCATCCCCGTCTTCAGCGTTCAAGGGAGGAAGATCCACAATCGAGGCTCGAATGTCCAAAAGTATTTGGCGATCATTGACCGAGACACCTTGCACAGCGCGTACATATGATGATACAAACAGCCAAAACAAACAAAACGAGCAACAAGTGATGACTAACAGCCACAGACAACGGCTGTGCATCTAGGCTAGGCATCTTACTCTAATGACATCATTGGTGGCCATATTCAAACACATTTACTGTCAATAACTGTCAAACTATATGAATGTGTGCAAAACTGTTTAGTGTTTGTGGGTGTGTTTGAGATTATGTGGAAAATAAATCGGCATAACTCCTATATTTTGTATGAAAGATTGGTTTGAGTGAATGTGTAGGTGTATCAAATGTTTAACGCGCTAATGACGCGTTAACTTTGACAGCCTTAGTTGTGGACAGTCACATGATGTTTTTGTTTGCTTTGGCGACACCTATTGGTGATAAGAGATCATTGCTGTTGTGTTTTTGCACTGTATTGACTTGCTTTTCATCTTGAAAACTCATGCTAACTACTGAGCAGTGTTAATTTTGGCAGCTATTTTCATTTTAGTTTTAGTCTTAGTCATGTGTCAAGTGCTCCTTTTTCGTTTTCATCATATTTAGTCATCTTCATTTCTTTTTCGTTTAGTCAGTTTTAGTCAACTAAATGTCTGAGCATTTTAGTCTTAGTCAGTTTTTGACAAAATTTTGTCTTTTTTGTTTTAGTCTAGATTTTGTCGACGAAAACGGATGAATTTTTTGTCTATTTTTAGTTAATGTAGAAAAATTATATAAATTATAAAACTTTTTTTTTCCTTTATTTTTTACAGCTACTGTTTTATATATACAGTTTTTTAGTAATAACTAGAAAGTAATGGTATTTATTCAACAACAGGTGATTGTATAGATTAGTTTTCAAGTTTTCAAGTTTCAAGTTTCTTTAATAGTTGTCATACAGAAGTACAGAATACTTTCATACAAAATGCTTCTTACTGTTACGCTCCAGAGACTGTGCTAGACAAGATAGTATCAAATAACATAGTATAGCATGTAATTTAGAAGAAGAAAATGAGGTCACAGTGTTCGGTATAGACATATGTACAATGTTCTGAGTTACCATATAATATACAATACTATGCAGTGTACTAATGTACAGTACTATATAGTGCAAAGCAGAAATGGGATGAGGTACAATTTAGGTACAATTTACAGTAAGGTGTACGAGTTGTAGTGCAATCCTTCATCAATAAATATAAAGTGTGGGGAGTGGGTGCTACAGTGTGTTTGTTTAAAGTGGGTGTGTGCTATAAAGTGTGTGGAGTGGGTGCTACAGTGTGTTTGTTTAAAGTGAGTGTGTGCGTGTGGATGTGTGTGCTATGTGCGTTTGGTGGTTGTTGTTGTGTAGTGTTCATTGTTCGTTTAGCAGCCTGATGGCCTGGGGATAGAAGCTTCTTCTGAGTCTTTCTGTGCTCGCCTTGAGACTCCGGTATCGCTTGCCTGACCGCAGCAGTTCAAAGAGGCAGTTGTTCGGGTGACTGGAGTCTTTAATGATTCTCTTAGCCTTGCCCTTGCAACGCTTGTTGTAAATGTTCTGGAGGGTGGGGAGCCCCCCTCCAATTGTGCGTTCGGCTGAACGTGTCACTCTTTGTAGTCTGCTTCGGTCTTGTGCAGTGCTATTCCCAAACCAGGAGGTGATGTTGCCGGTCAAGATGCTCTCTATTGTACATGAGTAGAAGTTCTTAAGGATCTTCTGACTGACTTGGAACTTCCTTAGGCGCCTGAGGAAGTAGAGGCGTTGTCGTGCCTTCTTCACAACACTGTCAATGTGTGTGGTCCATGTCAAGTCCTCGGATATGTAGGCTCCGAGGTACTTAAAGCTGTTGACTCTCTCAACCGGTGCCCCGTCGATGCTGAGGGGGCTGTAGTCCTTGACCCCCGACCTCCTGAAGTCCACAATCATCTCCTTTGTTTTGCTGACGTTCAGGGAGAGGCTGTTTTCCTGGCACCATCCCGCCAGGACCTTGACCTCTTCCAGGTAGGCCCTCTCGTCGTTGGCAGAGATCAGGCCCACCACCACTGTGTCGTCAGCAAATTTGATGATTGTATTGCTACTCCGCTGAGCCACACAGTCGTGTGTGTACAGGGAGTAGAGGAGGGGACTCAGAACACAGCCCTGGGGGGCCCCTATGTTGAGGGTGATGGATGAGGAGGTGCAGTTGCCTGCTCTCACCACCTGGGGTCTGCCAGTCAGGAAGTCCAAGACCCACTGGCAGAGGTCATAGTTCAAGCCCAGGTCCCTGAGCTTGGCTATGAGTATGGAGGGGACTATGGTATTGAATGCCGAGCTGTAGTCGATGAATAGCATTCTCACATAGTTCCCCTGCCTCTTGTCCAGGTGTGATGCTGCTGTGTGCAGCACATGGGCTATGGCGTCCTCCGTGGACCTGTTGGGGCGGTATGCAAATTGCAGGGGGTCCATGTTGATGGGGAGGGAGGAGCAGATGTAGCCCTTTACTAGCTTCTCAAAGCACTTCATGGCTATGGAGGTGAGAGCTACAGGGCGGTAGTCGTTGAGGCAAGCAGGCTTGGATTTTTTGGGTACAGGGATAATAGTGGACTTCTTCAGGCAGGTGGGGATGACAGCCTGTTCTAAGGACAGGTTAAATATGTCAGTGAATACTGGGGCCAGTTGGTCGGCACAGACTTTTAGGACGCGGCCGGGGATGCCGTCCGGACCTGCTGCCTTCCTGATATTCACTTTTTTAAAGGTCCGCCTCACCTCATGCTCTGTTACCCTGAACACTGCGCCTCCATCAGCAGCCGACCCCCCCCCCCATTGCCGTGGCTTGTGAGCTGGTGTTGTTATTACCAGCATCAAACCTCGCATAGAAGGTATTGAGGTCATTTGCTAAGGAGATGTCACTGTTCAGTTTGAGGGAGGCGCCTTTGTAGTCTGTCATCGTTTTGAGCCCCTGCCACATAGCTCTAGAGTCAGCTTGTTCAAACTGGAGTTCAATTTTATCCCTGTAGCGCCGTTTGGCCTCTGACACTGTCCTCCTTACGTTGTATCGCGCCACCTTGTGGTCATTCATGTTGCCTGCCACTAGGCCGTCGTTGTATGCTTTGGTGCGCTCTCTCAGAGCTTCACGGACGGATTTGTCTACCCAGGGTTTTTGATTTGGGTAAACTCTCATTTTGGTAGTGGGGATTGTTTCTTCCACCAAAGTACAAACATAGTCCAGCACTGTCTCCGTGTAGACATTAATGTTATCTGTGTCGCGGAACACATTCCAGTCTGTGCAGTCAAACGCAGACTGGAGCGTCTCCTCTGACGTCAAATCCCATTTCTGCACCTCTCGCGAGACTACAGGAGTACTTTTGATTAGTACTTTAGTATTAGTATCATTAAAAGTTCTATGCTCAACTATGCTTCACCCACGGAAAGGTTGTTGGCACATTGGTTCCACACGGACATTATACATTGTTGCGCACTTCCTCCTATCCAGAAGGCTCTGTTTAGGTTAGCTACTGTAGTAGCAGACGCTCTGTTGTGATTTTAAATGCACAATAAATATTCAACATTCTCTTTTGAGACTCCGCCTCAGACTCTTATCATTTGGCACTAAAAGCTAAACATTGTCACCGGTATGGCTGTCCACAACATGTCATTAATTGTGTGCGAGAGGTCGATCAGTTAGCCACATTAACGTGAGCTAGGTTAGCCACTAGATGGAAATACAAACAATGTAACGTTACTGGTGAAAAAGTGATTTACCTTGGAATACTCCTTTGCCAACTTGCTGTACTTTGCTTGCAGGTCTGCAGCTGGATTATGAATAGTCCCAACCTTAGCCAAGGTAACGTTAAGCTAAAACTAGCTTTTCAAATAGCTCTTCAGCTAATGCTAATAAAACAGAGCTCCCGTCAGCCGTCACACTGTTCTGTCGGGACGATGGCATTAAGAAACGTTATAATTATTTTGTCTCGTCTTGTTTTAGTCAACAATATCAACATACATGGAGAGAAATTTCGTCCTGGTTTTTGTAAATTACATTTTTGTGTCCTCAGTTGTCGTCAACGATATTTAATAAACTATTTAGTCTCGTTAGCATCACATGGTATTCAATAACATGACGTCACGTCTCGTTGTCGTCATAAAAAAAAGATCTTTCGTCACCATTTTAGTTGACAAAATTAACACTGCTACTGAGTCAGTCTTCTATCAGAGCTCCGGCAGTTAAAATCACACAGTCCTGGTATTCAATAGTCAAAATCAAAACACAGACAATTTTGGCGGGAAAGTGGGAGCAGCTGGTCTCTTCGCCTGCTGTAGTAATACAGAGGGAACACAGTGGATAGCTGTCGTGCGCCAGGACGCGTAAAAGAGAGCACATTTTATCCGAATCCTAAAGAATTTCTACCGTAAACGAGCTGTAAGCGGGCAAAAGAAAACTGGGACCACAAGCAATGGATTTCACTTGGAGTAGCGATGACCTCATACCAGGTACAGAGGCTTTCATTACGCTTTCTGACCATTTTATTGAACAAAAAGGCAAGTTCCACCTAGGCTTTATGTGGGATGGATTTTGCGGGGCTAACAAAGGCTAAGCTAAAAGAAGCCTGATGCTCACTAAAGGTTATAGGACACTTTAAACTGTGGTATCAATGCTGAGTATTAGCAATGCTGTGGTATCAATGATGTGGTATCAATTCTGTGGTATCAATTCTGTGGTATCAAAGCTGTGGTATCAATGCTGTGGTATCAATGCTGTGGTATCAATGCTGTGGTATCAAAGCTGTGGTATCAATGATGTGGTATCAATGCTGTGGTATCAATGCTGTGGTATCAATTCTGTGGTATCAAAGCTGTGGTATCAATGCTGTGGTATCAATGCTGTGGTATCAAAGCTGTGGTATCAATGATGTGGTATCAATTCTGTGGTATCAATGATGTGGTATCAATTCTGTGGTATCAATGCTGTGGTATCAATGCTGTGGTATCAAAGCTGAGTATTATCAATGCTGTGGTATCAATGATGTGGTATCAACACTGTGGTATCAATGATGTGGTATCAACACTGTGGTATCAATGATGTGGTATCAATGATGTGGTATCATTGCTGTGGTATCAAAGCTGTGGTATCAATGCTGTGGTATCAATGCTGTGGTATCAATGCTATTGATACAAATGAATGGAAGCAGATACAGTGCTTTGTGAGCTTTCTATTGAACGCACAGAGAGGAAATTGGTATCTATCTTCTTGTCGGACTCTGGAGACAAGGCACATTTCACATAATGTTGGCCTTTAAACTAAGATAAAGTGACACTTACCCACGCAGTGACAACAAAGCAATATTTTAGCCGGTAGACTCCAAAGCTGAATATTCATCACAAATCCCGATTTCATCCATTTGTACCCCTCTAGGCTTTTGTAAATCAAATCAAATCAAATCAAATTTATTTGTAAGGCCCGACAACACACGTTAATGTCCCCATGGGCCGGACACGTCTTCTTCAACACATTCGGGACGGGCCACGGAGATCTCCGTGTTTCAATTCCACCGGTTGTGGACAGAGGCACGGATATATCCGTGGGAAGTTGTTATTGCTTTTATTCCATTTTAATAACCTATTCAAGGTCGCAGAGCGGCACTGCAGATTTACCCTACTCTATGAATTCGATAAGGTGCAATACCAGCCAGATCCTCTTAGGGGCGCTAATGCAGTGTGCCCTGTGGCTGAACGGATCAGTCTTTTTTTTTTTTACTTTCAATGGAGATTTCAGTAGCAGGATTCTGGATGTGCAGCATGTAGCTTGGATTACGTTTCGGATCGCAGATTTCACCATGCAATAAGGGGATTTATCATCAGCCAATCAAGTTTCAAGTTTCTTTAATAGTTGTCATACAGAAGTACAGAATACTTTTATACAAAATGCTTCTTTCTGTTACGCTCCAGAGACTGTGCTAGACAAAAGATAAGTATAAAATAAAATAAAATAGTATAGCATGTAAAAATAGAAGTAAAAATAGAAGTCACGTACGTAGACACAGTGTTCAGTATATACATATGTACAATGTTCGATGCAGAATAGAGTAACTGAGTTACCGTACAATATACAATATACTATGCAATATACTAATATTTCATTTCAACCTTTATTTAAAATCGTAAGCATCTGAGGTTTCCCTCATTTACAGAAACGACGATTGTACAGTACATAATAAAAACAATATTCACAGAAATTTAAACACCAGAGTAAAACAAATTAAAAACGTTTAAAAATAATTTTAAAATATCAACTAAAACAGTTACAGGTAGTCACACAATGGTCTGAAATCATACATTTAAACATTCCAAGGGAAGGGAGAACCTCCAATTTTAGCGTGAGTTGAAGGACATTCCATGAGTTAGAGGCATCAAAGGAAAAGGCTGACTTCCCTAGCTCAGAACAAATCTGAGGAACCCTAAGAACCATCCAGTCATTCGATCGAGTTGAATAGGTTCCAATATTCCAATTTAACAGTGAGGAGATATAAACAGGTTGTTTACCAATAAGGGCTTTAAAAATAAATAAATACCAGTGTTTGTTGCGCCTTTCTGCAAGAGAAGGCCAACCCACCCTATCATACAGGACACAATGCAATACAATACTATATAGTGCAAAGCAGAAATGGGATGAGGTACAATTTACAGTAAGGTGTACTGAGGTATGGGTTGTAGTGCAAATCCTTTACCAATAAATATAAAGTGTGTCTAGGTGTTCTAAAGTGTGGAGAGTGGGTGCTGCAGTTTGTTGTTTGTTTAAAGTGAGTGTGTGCGTATGGATGTGTGTGTTGTGTGTGTTGTGTTGTGAGTGCATTTGATGGTTGTTGCATAGTGTTATTGTTCGTTGAGCAACCTGATGGCCTGGGGATAGAAGCTTCTTCTGAGTCTTTCTGTGCTTGCCATGAGACTCCGGTATCGCTTGCCTGACCGCAGCAGTTCAAAGAGGCAGTTGTTTGGGTGGCTGGAGTCCTTAATAATTATCTTAGCCTTACCCCTGCACCGCTTGTTGTAAATGTCTTGGAGAGTGGGAAGCCCCCCTCCAATTGTGCGTTCAGCTGAACGTGCCACTCTCTGTAGTCTGCTTCGGTCTTGTGCGGTGCTATTCCCAAACCAGGAGGTGATATTGCCAGTCAGGATGCTCTCTATTGTACATGAGTAGAAGTTCTTAAGGATCTTCTGACTGACTTGGAACTTCCTTAGGCGCCTGAGGAAGTAGAGGCGTTGTCGTGCCTTCTTCACAACACTGTCAATGTGTGTGGTCCATGTCAAGTCCTCGGATATGTGGGCTCCAAGGTGTTTAAAACTGTTCACTCTCTCAACCGGTGCCCCGTCGATGCTGAGGGGGCTGTAGTCCCTGACCCCCGATCTCCTGAAGTCCACAATCATCTCTTTTGTTTTGCTGACGTTCAGGGAGAGGCAGTTCTCCTGACACCACTGTGACAGATTCTCTACCTCTTCCAGGTAGGCCCTCTCGTCGTTGGCAGAGATCAGGCCCACCACTACTGTGTCATCAGCAAATTTGATGATTGTGTTGTGGACATATCGATCTACCAGATGGCGATCGATAACGGGGAAATGCTCGGGGGGATCAGCCCGGACCACGGTAAGATCTTTTTCACGTAAATTACAGCCCGATCGGGCATTGTTTTGATAGCCATCCAGGCGATCGGCCTATGTGGCTAGTTAGACGAACACGGTTATTGGTAATCAATAATAATAAATGACGTCCCCCGCCCGCCCCCCCCTTTCATGCATACATGCTTTGGGATGGTCCCGATCATATGCAGTTTGAGTTATTTCTGTAGCATCTGTAAAACGGAAATGCCATTGGATATAACGTTAGCAGCTATTAGCCCTATATCTAGCCTTCCAGAAAATATACTAGACCAAATCCCGTATAACGCTTATATTCACGGCGCTATAAAATGAGAACCTATTGATGAATTATTTTTTTCTTTAAGCCATTTTGAAGGGACGGTTTATGGACTCAATTGACAATGAGAATGGACAGATAGCAATACTATAAACTATAGATTTAGCTGTACAAACAGCCCCACGTTTGTTTACATTCCCCGGTCCTCTTGACACTAATTAGACTCAGGCCAATGGTCCTGAATGTGTTAAACAAGTCAAGAAGAAACATAACAATAAATCAAGAACAAAACAAGAACACCATAAGGTCCAACAAATTTTAAATAAATGCAAAATAAATGAATGAATGCAAACACTCGCAGAGATACCCCATGAGAGATGTCTGGATACTGCAGGTCTGGAACATCGTCAGTTCCAGCTGTTCCAATACTTGCAAAAAGTACCCCAGGGACAATTATAGGAGTCAGTAATGTTTAATCTATCAGGTTTTGCAATATGATGTTCAATGTCCTTGGTGTTAAAAGTGTGCAGTGAATTCTAACGGCTTGAAATAATTTTGCTAATGCTATTCCTGCCAACATGGTGGTGTAAACAAAGAGAATCATGCGATGATGTGACACATGGAGCTCTATTCATTCCAAACAAACCGACCGTTGCCGCGGGTGACGTAAAACACACCACTTCCTGTGTGCCGGATGATTTCCCCAGGAATCCTACCAGACACCAGTGTTTAGAACAGCCAAGAACAGCAAATGTAAAAACATAACACTCATAATTACATACATAATCTGTCGATATCTCTTTTCACCTGCAGATATGTCAGCATGTGAATGCTGTTTGGTGTTGAATGCATGAATACACACACATACGCACGCACGCACGCACGCACGCACGCACGCACACACACACATACACACACACACACACACACACACATACACACACACACACACAACCAGATATATATAACTAGATGGTGCAAGGCGCAGTCTCCAGCGTAGTTCACCGGCGGCCATCTTGTCACAGGCAGCACGCCCACTCATAACATGAATGTCTATGGTGCAACATGTACTATTGAAATAACCATAGCTTGCTACATTTTCAACCAATTTACAAACGGTTTGGTTTATTACAAACGTTAATAACGTGCCTATGATTCAGGATGCTTGGACATGTTGAAATCATTTTCATATGAAAGTCCAGTATAAGTATGCAGTATGGTAACTACATCTCTGACGTTTATAACAAACCAAACCGGTTACATGCACTACATCAATAGTACATGCACCATAGACATTCATGTTATGAGTGGGCAGCACGCTGCCTGTGGCAAGATGGCCGCCATGTGGCAACGTCGGTCTCCATTGGCCAGCAGCGAGGGGTATCTAGCCTTTATATATATGTCTATGGTGTATCTTACCTGACAGAGGATGCTACGGATGTACTTCCCGCAGGCGGTGAAGCCGGAGTAGTCGAAATGATCCATGATGGTGTAGAACTTGTCGGAGATCTTGGCGTCCTTCTCGTGGTCACAGCAGCCGAACTTGGTGTACTCCTTACAGAACACCAGAGGCTGGCGAGGCTCGAACGGAGGCTTGTAGTCCAGACACTGAGGGTGACCGCTGCCCCTGTAGGCCTGGAGGAGCAGTAGCGGGAGCAGATGCAGGAGGAGCAGAGAGAGAGAGGAGGAGGGGGGGGTCTCCGGGACGGCGGCGCTGCTCCTTACCGTCATGGTGCGGGCCGTGGTCAGGGAGTCACGTTGGGTCAGGGCGGGCTGCAGCGGAGGTCTTCTGAGACCCGTGTGTTTTCTGTACTCTGTCGTCGCCCGAGTGGGGGCGGGTAAACGCAGGTCCCGGTGTCTGATCGGATGTTATTGATCCAAAGGGTTCCAGAGCCCTTGCATTGGATTCGTAAACTAAACTTTACTAAATGATGCTAATGTGATCGTCCAGCATAGACCTGCTATACAATAAACTCAGCAGATTATGTGAGCAGTGAACAAAGTGCACCTGAACGACAGCTTCAGGGAGAACAGGGATGGTGTGTTAAATGTAGCCGTCTGCATGTGCAATGCAAGGTACTGTATATCCAGGGTATCCCAGTAGCCCACACTGTGCCAACCATAGAGACACTGCCCTTTGTTCTTACTGTGGCTTTGCAATAATTATACAGCAATGGTTGTGGTTGGTATACAATGAGTTTAATGGCAGAAATACCACAATAGACTCTCCGTCACAAAGACACAGCATCGTCAACATGCCGGGTGAGGTTTGGGTCTATTTTCCTAAGTGCCTCCCAAACCCTGAAATGTATTTCACAATAGATCCAGTCAGCACAGGAGACACTGTAGCGGCGCTGCTGCAGACATGTCAGTGGTGTGTGTGTGTGTGTGTGTG